>NC_056739.1:1535945940-1536260315 GCF_019279795.1 Protopterus annectens | reverse complement strand
GGAAATGCAAGATGAAGTGAGAGAAAAACAGGCATATTTACAAAGAGAGTCAGGACAGAAAATTTGATTGAAGTAAGGGAGTGAACAAGGGACAGTAAGGAGGTTATGGTGTAAAGTATGAATAGGTACTTGTTTATATTTAGGTATATAGTTTATCCTGAGGTTGAGCAAGAACAAAGCTAGATTTTGGCTATGAGGTCTTTCAAAATGGATTTAAAGGACTGAATGGAAGGTATTGAACCAAGGAATACAGGTGAGGTGTTTCAAGCCTTAGCAACATACTATGAGTGTAGACCATGCACAGCAGATTTAATAGGTTTCTTGACAGGCAGGAGATTTTGGTCATTTGATTGTAATGACTAATTGGGAACATAGTTGTGTAGAATGGCATTTAGTGCTGGACAAGCAGATGGACATTGGATAATTTTATAGGTGGTAAGAGGCTGTGAATATATAAGTTAATGGGGTAGTTCTAACCAGTTTGAGCTTTTAAGTGCTATACAGTGGTGGGTTCTAAAAGGGATATTTGCTGCAAAATTAGCCACTTTATTACAGCATTGTTTAAGTTTTGGTTTTTGTGATGACTGGAGGTTAGTAAGGTTGGGAGCGCCATAAAGTTGTGAGGGGAGGATGTAAGAACTGACAAGTGTAGTTTTAGTCGGGTTGATGAGAACATTTTTGGCACTGTATAAAGCATCCCAAGTTTTTGTTGAGGTTTTCATGCAATTTTGTATATGCAGGTCAAATGTAACATTATCATCCACTATCATTCCTAATAATTTGTTATGAGAAGTTACTTCAATAATTGTTATTATTAAGAGAGAGAGAGGATTTTAAATTTTGTTGTATCATGAGAGTGGGATTTGGGGAAAAAAGTAGGATTTGTTTGGACTGAATATGTGTTGAGTTATAAAGTCATTTTTTAGTGGCTGTTAAGCTTCCTAATTTTTTGAAGATGATCCATGTTGTTAGATATACGTGAGAGTATGGAATCATCTGTGTATTGTATTAGGGAGGTCTGTTTTTTGTGTGTGTGTGAACTATAGAAGGGTGGGCTGAGAAAGACCTGGTGAGGACATTTGAAGTAGAGTTTGTTGTGCCAAACTCTGTTGAAGGCTTTATACAAATTTAAAAATAAGGAAGAGACTAGTTTGCCATTGTCTATTGCTTTAATGACAACATCAGCAAAGGTTAGAAGTGCAGTGTTAGTACTATGTGATGGACAGAAGCTCTGTGGTGTGTGGGATACAAGTTCATCCTGCAGGAAATAGTTTAGCAATTGTTTTTGAATAGATGTTCCAAGTATTTTGAAGATAAGATTGCAACAGGTGAAAATTTAGCAATATCTGTCAAATCTCCTCCTTTGTATAGAGGTTTAATGTGCGATTTTGTCCAGAGAGAAGAAACCTAGGATTCCTGGACTGACCTATTTATAAGGATTGAAACAAGGACAAGCAATGCTACCAGCTGCTATTGTATGGTGCCCATTTGGAAGGCCATCAGCAGAAGCAGAGCACAATTTCGGTTTAACAGTAGTTTTCTATATGATGTGTGGGCATAGGCTTGAAGGTGAAACTGGATGCAGTGATATGTGGCTGTTGGAAATGGATGTTGGTGAATCTTTGGTTAGGGACATTACACTTTCTATAATACGAGAAAAATACACCGGCAGTTACATGATTAACTATACAGGTGCTATCCATTACAAAACTATATTGTTTGAAAGCCCAGATGTTGTTGATGATGATGATGATAAAAAAAGAAAAAATATTTTTTGATTTATTCATAAGTGACTTCTTAATGTCACCCATATTCATACCAGAGTAACAAAAAAAAAAGAACTTTTACTTGTCATAAGTGAAATGTGGCTTGTAGCCAACTATCTTGGTTAGTTCTTATTTACCCATGATCCAGAATGCAAGATAAGATAATGAATTCAAAAAGAAAACACATTGCAAAACAAATATATTACATAACAATACAATTATATTGATAAATGCAGGTAAAATACAGTCCTGCAACAGAAAAACACTGATAAAAATAAAACTACTACTTATTATTCAAAGAGCTTGCCACAGAAAAATGCTTTCCTATGCACTTGGAATGAAGCAGACTGTAACAGACTAACTCTGAAACCAAAATTTGACCTAAGGTCAGTTGATATCACCACACACACAAAAAAAAACAATACATTATTACACTAGTACTATACCTCCACTAAAAATGTCCAGAACTGCAAACTGATCTAAATTGTACTCAGGAATGCAAACAAACATAATATATAGGTGTCTAGTGTGCTCTGAGGACTCATGGTCATTAAGGACCCAATGAGTCAAGTACAAACAGTGTTTGGTCTCACAGAGGGGTTCCCAGTAAGAGTGGGTGTGCATCAGGTTTCAGCTCTGAGCCCACTGCTGTTTGTACTGGTGACTGACTACATCAGCAAACAGGCTGGTAGAGGAAAGATCAACAAAGTTGCTGTATGCAGACGATGTGGCATTAGAGACAGACTCTGAGCAAGAACTTCAGCAAAGGGCAGAGTGCACATGGGATGAAACTGACTACAGATAAGAGATGTAATGGCAGCAAATGAGGGAAATCACAAGAAGATGGGATCTGAGACAGAAGGGTAATGGAACAGCTTCAAGTATCTGGGAGGGGTGTTTGAGGAGAAGGGAAATCTGAATGTTGAGTTCAAAGCTAGAAAGAAGCTCTCTGCTCCAACAGTGTATGTGGTGTAAGATATTTCATACATCACACAAAAACACAGAAAAGGCCCCAGATAAAGTGATGAGGAGAAAGGGTCTATTAAGACAAGTATTAACAATGTATTAGATGCAAATATGAATTTGTTTGTACTCAGGATTTTAGAGGACATCCAGTTTGGCATTCAGAAAACATACACTTTCATATGTTGTACACGGTTTCTATTGGGGGAACCAATGAGAAATGTCTGCCTGCAATAAAAAAGGGCAAGATCCAAACAGGGAGGCTTTTACAAGATGATTAAGGACAGGAATAGCTAATGCCTGAGCCAAAAAGACTGGAATAAGACTGCACTCACTATGGGAGGAATAGTGACAGGCACATAGGTCTGAAATAACAGGACCAAATAATGATGGCAGAACGAAATCATAGAGTTGTGTACTAAACAAGGGGTATTTCAAAGGACCTACAGTGCATCATGGGAATGTAGACACAGGAGCAAAAATGTGAAAGAGGGCTTGAAGGACAGAAACATCTTCTCTCAGAACACTGGGGAGGAGAAGGGTACCTGGATGGAGGGTCAAGGCAAACCATTCAGATCATACCATGGAATACTGGAGGTGCAACCGTCCAATAAAAAAAGATTTTTGCTAAGATCTCAAGGGGACAGAAATGATACAGGACTCTAAAGTAAATGTAATAAATGGTGGAAAGCTTACAGGCATGGTAGGATGACTTCCCAGAATTAGCCAGTGACCACAAATGACAAAGGGGGAACAATGTGCTGCAATCCTTTTATGAAAAACTGCAATTTATTACAGGCAAAACTGGATTAAAAAGTATTAGTAGTAGTACATGGATTATATTTACTGGTCAAGTTTATGGGAATCATTAAGAACTTGAATAAAGTATACAAAACAGGGATGACAAAATTTTATACCAGGCTTTTTTATATTTCTAATGAGGTACAAGAATACCCAGACGTTGAGATAGGATTAGATTTTAATGATACCATCAACCCCCAAAGAGCTGTTTGTTTTGGAGAAATGAGAGCAGCAGAAAGCTTACTCATGGTGAAGCTAGCAAAAGAGGGTCAAATTTGTGACATATATAGTATGGTGAGAGAAAGTATGTCATCTTTACTTGCAAAAGTTTAATACAAACTGCATCTTAGAATGACTTGTAGGAAGAGGACTAGAGTTTAAGATGGTATGAGACAGACATTAAAGAAGGGGCTGTATCTGATGATACTTTTATTTATATTATTTATTTGTCCTTAGTTGACCAGGTTAGTCCCACTAGGATAGAAGCTTCTTTTCAGGGATGACCCAAGGTAGTAATTATACTACTATGGGAAATTTGGCCAGGTCATCTGTGAAATTCCTTTACTCTTTTCAGTAGGTGCCATGGGATCATTTACATCCACCTGAGTTACCACTGACTCAAGCAAATGAGACCTCAATTTAACATCTCATCCAAGGGATGACACACACAGGAGTACAGCATTCCCTTGTGCTGTAAGGCAAGGTCAGTAATTAAATTACCTTGTATGGGAATAGAACCTTCAGCCTTCTGCACTAAAGGCAAGTGAGGGACCTGTTGTGCCAGTAACGCAGCTTCATTAATTCTACGGTTATAACTGAGAAGTTGGAAGGGTCTGCATTTGGTTAGTTGGGGGCAAACAACACATTCTGGGAGAGACACAATCAAATTGTTTTAGTAATTTAAGTCACAGGAGAAACTCAAAAAGATACAAAAAAGTGTTGAGAGAGGTATGATGTGACAGGAGTATGCTAGCCATAACAGGGAAGAAAAGGACTATAAAACATTCAGCCAGGAGAATGCAGGCTTAGAACAACTGAAAGGTTGTTCAGGGAAATCAAAAGTAAACGAAAATAATTAACTACTAACGAGAAAGAATTAATACTCCAGGCAAAGTGTGAGGGGAAAGCAGTGAGCAAGTTGGAGGTATAAAATACCTATCGGAAAATGTGCTGATGGGTACAGGGTGAGATTATCAGTATTTATCTAGCCTTATGCAAAAACATAGGTGGTTCTCTTCAGATTTTTACAAGGAAGATGATCCAGGAAGGTGGTGGAATTTTACTGGGATAACACAGGTGCAACTGATGAGACATCAACTAATGTTAGGATGATGAAAGACAACCAGGAACAGTGCCAAGATGGCTATCCGAGTGAGTTTTTCAGGTGGGTGGCATATCCATTAGGGAAGCCCTAATATTAGATGAAACAGGGGAGGTCATGGGAGTCGCAAATTCGTAGAATCATGCTAGGGTGCTGGTTCTACCTAAAAGAAGTTAACAGCCGGTGCAACCCCAAAAAATGCTTTCACTGCAGTGCTCAGGATAAACCATTTTTCATCTTACCTTTAAACATCTGTTGCAAGACCATCAGTTAGTAGGCAAACCACATTCTGCCTCTCAGTAGTCATCTAGGGATTGGTGCTTCTGTTTCCTCCTGATGAGAGAAGGAGTACAGGGACATCATTTCCTGGAGACTGCTGATCACCAGAAAGCCTAATAACTGCTTTATAAGTACCAGCTTGGAATCTGTGCTTATATTCTGGCCCTGGTGAGAGTAGGAGCAGAGTACATTGACTGCTGACTGTTTCTGGTTAGAGAGTGAGTGTCTGTGCTTAATGTACCTGATTGGTCTGGTTGTTATTCAAGGCATCTACCAGGAAAAGACTACAAGTCTACAGACCCTTGCATCATCTGGGACAAGACTGTGGATCACCAAACAGGCTGTGGCCTGCTTCCCATCTTGGGATTGGTGCTAACATGTTTCTTCTGGTGAGAGGAGAAGAAGCAAAGGGCATTGTATCCCAACAGGGTGAAGCTGTGGTGAGACCAGCATTAGTAGTAGCCAGGCAGTAGCCATTCATGCAGCTCCCCTCTTTTCATCATTCTTGACAAGAAAAATTCTTTGTTTTCGGTAAGTACTGCTTGATTTGTTTCTGACTTCAGAATATCTACCTAAATGCTTCATCCTTTAATTTTCATGGTGTACGTATTAGTTTCCCCTCAATGTTTGGCAGTGCTCTGTACAGATCCAGACACACTGAGTGATATTTTTCCTGTAAAAGCACAACTGAAATTTCTTCAATACCTAGTTGCACACAGGACAACTAGTTTGTAGTGAAAAGCACTGTCCCCACAGTTGCAAACCAGACAGTCCTAACAGGGACTGATATTCTCACTCCAACTGTCTAATCAATAAAAAATAGTCTGTTGCCATGGATATAAATTTTCCTACTGTCTTCGTTATTGGCTTGGTGGATATGAGCATCCTGAGGCAATGTAGAAATTGACTTATGTTTACTGACAACCAGATAATTCTCAAACAAACTGATATGGCATGTGAGAGATCTATTTACACAATGTCACTGGAGGCAAAGCTTTCACATCAAAGTACTCCTACTGTCAATAAGGTTGTCAGTAGTACACACGCACCCCATCACACAGAATTTAAAGCAGCCATATCGATCCACATATGCTGAGCACTCAGGCAGTTAAATGTAACATTCCTAAACCACAAGACCTCCTAGATGAAGCACACACAACAAATACCCTCAGCAGCCCCAAATGCACTCTTTTATAACAACACCCATATCAACACATAGAGCTACATCTCATGCAGCCTCTACCTCTAAACCCATAAATCAAGCCACCCCACAATACAGCATTCTAGTCATTGGAGACTCCATCGTGAGACACACTGATGTCCCTCTCACCAGGCTGAGTAAGGAGAAAGTCCCAGTCAGTGTCTTATCAGGGGCTAGGATCCACTACATTATGCACGCACTCTGGTCATTGGACCACAATTACCAATACAAATCAGTCATAGTCCATGTGGGAGTAAATGACCTGAGATGTACCTCCCTAGACTATATGAAGAGACATCATGGAGCTCTTGGACTATGTGCCTCAGGCTGGTATGAGTCTAGCATTGAGCAGCATTTTACCTTCTCCAAGGATGATGCCACAATATGAACAAAAGATGATTGACTTTCATAATTGGCTTAGTTTCTGGTGTCATTCTAAGGGGGTGCAATACTTGTCAGCATGGAAGGAGATGGCTGACAGACCACCCTGCTTTGCCAGGGATGGTCTGCACCTCTCCCCTCTAGGCTTTCAAATATTAGTTAGAACATTGTCTTTCCCCATAGTGCCTTTTTAGGCAATTACAAACTGAAAATACTTCCGACATAGTAAATCAAAGCCAAGAAAATCTAATGGTACTACTGCTCAATGCTAGGAGTCTAAACAAAAAAACTCCACGACCTAGAAGCTCTCTTTACCCTATAGAATGCTGACTTCTGTGCGGTCACTAAGACATGGTTTAAAGCCATGGAAAGCACACCAGCAGTGCAAGGTTATAAGGCCTTCCACACATTTAGGTCAGCTACTTCACAGGCAGGGACAAAAGGTGGAGGTATCTCTATTTACATCAAAAATAAATATACTTCAAGGCTGTTCAAACAGGACAATGCACTTGAGCTGCTCCATATTTAAATCACCGCAGGAAAAATCCAATACCACTTCCTTGCAAGCTATAGGTCCCCCTCTATGACCCAGGAAACCCATACCATGTATTTAAACTTACTAGAAACACTAACAATCCAACCCAATACCATATTCATGCGTCACTTTAATTACCCCACTATTAACTGGGAATCCTATACGACACCAAACATACATGCACAGACATTCCTGGATTTTGTAAATACAAACACCCTGGACCAGATAGTCAATACACCAACTAGGTGTGCAACCACACTGGCTCTGGTCGTCACTAATATGGGAGACTGCTGTACACCCCCTACTGTAATGCCTTCCCTGGTAAGGTCAAACCACAAAATGGTTTCCTTTGAAGTAAAAATAAAACCTGAACCCCCAGCTAAACATGGAATATTCAGGAACTATTCTAAGTCTAACCTCCTGCTATTAAATGAAAATCTGGCAAAATTTCAAGCCCCATAAACACTGAAAACATGGCTGCCTATGCAGAATTGTTCACAGAAACCCTGTACAAGCAAGTTAATAGCTGCAGAGAGGCAGCTGTACCCACCAGGAAGAAGTACAGAACTAACACGAAAAACAAGCCACCCTGGTGGAATCACAAAATCAATAGGCTATATAACAGGAGGAAGAAAATCATGGCAAAAATTAGGAGGTGCAGCACCCATCAGGATAAAATCACTTTCATCAAACTAAACATACAACTCAGAAGACAAATAACTTCTACCAAAGCCAAATTTGAAGTAAATTTGGCCTCCCAGGCCAAGGACAACCGTAAAGCATTCTTTAGTTATGTCCACAACCTCAAAGGCAGTACACAATTGTGTGGAGAGATCATTGTAAATGGAGCCATCTATACTGAGCCAGAAGATATAGCAAACCTGGCTGATAAATTCAGCTCCAACTTTATCCCTCTCTCCCCCTCATCCTTCTCTCTGGAAATATCATCAAATATAACTCTCCTACTATTACTAGGGAAATGGTCCTTAATGTTCTCTCTAAGACCAAAAACACTGTATTAAAGGGCCAGACAATATCCCAGGATACCATCGAAGTAGCATGAAACATGACCTATCAGGACCTCTGGAATCACAATTTAACTTTAGCCTCCAAACAGGCTTCATGCCTCATGAATGGAGAAAGGCAACAGTCATCCCTCTCACACAAAGGTGGGCCATCTACAGACCCTGGAAACTAGAGACCCATACGTCTCACTAGTCTTATATGTAAAGCCATGGAAAGAATTATCATGGAGATGATCAATAGTGATATAGTAAACTTCCAGACACTGAACCCAACCGAGTTTGGTTTTATCAAGGGCAGATCATGCCTACTCAACCTTGCGGACTTCTTTGAGAAGGTCACCAAAGCAATGGATGAGGGCAAAATCATTCACACTGCCTACCTTACCTGGCCAAGGCATTTGACACAATACCCCACACGGGCATTGTTGACAAACTCAAGAGGTTAGGTACAAACTCATGTGTCACCTAATGGATAGCCAACTGGCTCACAGACAGGACCCAGGAAGTTAGAATTGGTGAGTCTACCTGTACGAAGAGGCCAGTCACAAGTGGAGTCCCTCAGGGATCAGTCCTTGGACCAATCCTTTTTGGCATTTACTTCACATAAGTCACGGCCAATGTCAGTGGTTTTTGGCTGACTAAATTTGCAGATGATTGGAAATTAGGAGCTGTTATTGAATCTCAAAGTGACACAAATGTTCCTCTGGAGAGGCTGACACAGAAACTACTGGTGTCAGAGCCATGGACTAAAACTAAATGCCAAGAAATGCATAATAGTATTCTTTGGGAAGTCATCCATTCCTGGTAACTGTCATATTGACAACACACCCCTTAGAGATGACCCAGTAGTCAGGGACTTAGGGACACACCTAGATAGTAATCTAGCCTTTGACAATCACATATCTACAGTGGTGAGGAAATCATTCTATGTTGCGTAATTTATAAACAAAGGTATGGCATCTAAGTCCAAGGAAGTCATTGTTCCACTGTGTTCAGCATTCATCAGACCTATCATTTAGTAAAATACCCCTTTTGATATATACCTAACCAGGCACATCCAACAATTGGAACATCCACAGATGTTCCTCACTAAAATAATACAGGGCTTAAGTAAAATGTCCTTTGCAGACCGCTTCAAGGTCCAGTCCCTGTATTCTGTCTCCTACAAGCTTTTAAGGGGCAATCTATGCCTGGCATATAGGCATTGTCAGACCCCACTCTGATGGACCTCCTGCATATCCACAAAACAAACAATACTAGAATTACCCATTCTAATGACTTAAACCTTGTCTGTGATATAAATAGGACCTGTTGAAGAGATAGGTATGTCTCCCAGGGACTACCCTGTCTATGGAACAGGCTCCCCATCCAGAGAGTTCCTCCTTAACCCAGTTCAAGTGCAACTTTGACAACTGAATGGGAAACCAGAAATTCATCCCTGGTTTGGCACCTATATCTCTAATGGACACAGGTAACCTGTAAATGGTTCATCTCCCAGGCCCATGCTTACACTTATCAATGGTATCAGAACTTGTCGGAGATTTGGGATGCATGGTTAGGCTTAACAAGGCCCTTCTGGTCATTAGCCTAGTAAACACCTATGAACCTATAAATAACTGACACTTTTACCTAATAAGCAGAGATTTCAAGATCATAGTTAAGGTATTAACAAATAGGTAGAATACTGTTCTCTCACATCCTGATGAGTATGCAGAAGGAGGGTAAGTTAAAAGGAGAGAGAAGTGGTCAATAACTGGTGCAATGTAATCAGTTTTATCTTATCAAATGTGGGTGTTGTCCTGTCATGTCTAGAAAAGCCACTCAGTTACATCAGATAGAATTTTATATGGAAAGCATTGAGGTGTGGAGCACTGGAGACAGATTATTCAGTTCATCAACATAGAAATAAATTTACTACTGAAAGCTGGTTCTCAAAAGTGGCAAGAGTACAAAAAGGGACTTATGAGGGATGACTATTATCACAGGTCTGTTTATTCTTATTGCTGAAGAACTAACACAGAAAATGAAACAGTGGAAAAGGAAAAGGGAAACACGACATGGTTTAGACAATTTGCTGATGACAGCACTGTTATGGCAGAGGATGTCACAAGGTCTGTTGGCTTAGTACTTCCAATATTGTAGGATTGTTTGACAAGCATTTGTGTTGCACTACAATAACAGCAAAGTGTGGCAATGTGGTTAGAATATAGCAGAGGGTGGGAGAGTGAGGTGGAAAATGGAGAGACAGAAGGAACAGACTACATGTGACTCAGAGTGAGGGATCATATTGGGAAGATGCAGTTCACAGGAAAATGTGGGAGCTAAAACAGAAGGTTCTAGAACATCTAAAAAGAAATGGTGGGGAATGAACTCCTGGTCAGGTAGACTAAATGTGATGAACTTACTCAGTGCCCTTTGGCAGGCTCTTGGGTGATACAAATTGATAAGTACAGGCTGAAAGCTGACAAAAGTAGGGGACAGTCAGGACTCCAGCTCTTCTTGTGCCATGTCCCTGAATTTACCAGTAACCAGTGGATTAGACGGGTGTTTACCAAAGAAGGTGACTACACTTCATGGACTGAAAGACCCAAGTGCATTGGGGAGGGACTAAATACAAGAGGTTTAAACCAGATGGTTGCTAAGAATATGGACAGGAGAGATTTGAGAATGCCAGTACCAGTAAGTCATTATGAAACAGGTGGGCTTGTACTGGGACATACCAGAAAATTATCAACTCTGGGGAATGCATAGCTTGTGCAGATTTGTTGCACCTGAAGTGGTAGAAATATATCATCAAAAGTGTAACACAGCAGTTTCCAAACTACTAGATGTCTATGGAAATAAAGATATGGTTACATTTAGAACTTTATAGTATCTTACAAATGACTGGTGACTTTACGTGAGGTTTAGAAAAAAATGGTTTAAGTAGTACGAAGACAATGAGATAGAATAAAACCAATAAGTGTGGGGTAGATGTGCTGCGGAGTAACACTTGTATAAGGTGGTATAATACATGCAGTTATAGATATCTTAGGTAAACAGAATAAGGCAGCCATGTATCCATGTCAGCAAAGATGGAGGTCAGTGGAAGATCTGCTTCCTGGGAAGAAAGCAGAGTATTGAACATTTGAGGGGCATTAAATGCAAACATTATTAAAAAAAGCAAGTTTTAAAGTGTGGCATCTCAAAATGTTGCCTCTTCTCAGAGGTACAGTGATCAAAGAGTTAGTGCACATAAACAGTAAATAGTAGGGGATATGGGGGGTGGGGGCAACCCATTACTGAGATTTAGTAAATCTGCAGTTTCTGAAGGGTGCAGACTTGGAGTATCGGGTCTTACACTTCTAAAAGGAATTTGGAGACACGTGGAAACCTGAAACAATGGCACAATATTAGGGATCTGCAAATAAGAATCATTCACAGGGAGTAGCCTACACTGATATAATATTTATAAGGGAAGGGCAAGAAATGGGGCAGCAGCTGCGGTTCTCTGGCCAATCAATAAAAGTAATAGTATACATGTTTTTGGCCAATCAGTAAAAGTAATAGTATACATGTTTTTGGCCAATCAGTAAAAGTAATAGTATACATGTTTTTGGCCAATCAGTAAAAGTAATAGTATACATGTTTTTGGCCAATCAGTAAAAGTAATAGTATACATGTTTTTGGCCAATCAGTAAAAGTAATAGTATACATGTTTTTGGCCAATCAGTAAAAGTAATAGTATACATGTTTTTGGAATACACAGCAATGATTGATCTGCAAAAAGACATTCAGCAATAATGTCACCAGCTCTTTTATTAATCATTGGAATTTTGTGAGTTTTAGACATAATGGTGGTGTGGTGGCACATGGGACTCATCCAAGAAAGAAAAGCAAATTATTCTGTACATTCTGTTGTGGTAAAGGCTAAAACTGCATCCAGCTAGATGGAAGCGGTACTGAAGACACGCATTTCCATGGGGTGAAAATAGTGTCTCTGATAAGGAATTTCATCAGAAGGTAACTGAGAACAAAGAAAACCTACATGGAAAAAAGTACCACTGATTTATAAGATAGGATCAGAGTGAGCAAGGCTATTACTACAAACTCACCCCTCCCACTGTACCTTAATACCGTGGGCATTCACTTCAACATAACAAAGAGTTTTGTCAAATGGGCACTACAAGGGGTGCACCAGAGGAGCCGATTTATGTACAGTATGCATTTTAGTAATATTTATTGTAATATAATTATTTTTATCAAGCAGACAATTGTTCTTTTGTAAAAATATTAATTACTAACTGTAATAGAATATTTCTGTTTTTCCCTGCTATGTTGGGCACGATTTTTGTTTTTTGGACTGCCTAAGGCAGAGTATTTTTTTGCGAAGTGCCTTTAGCTTAATTTCTGTTATTCATATTATGGACATGTGGTGTGATTTCAGACATTTGTACATGTATCCTACGATTGTTCATTAATTAAAAAAATAACACTTTAATGAAAAGCTCCCACCAACACACACCTAACACTGAATGACTGCATCAGTTGTTCATACAGCATAATTTCCTGGCGGTATAATGTGTGCAGATCTTTCATCTCAACTTGCTCCCCAGTTCCATGTAGCATGACCACAAACCAACAAATACTCTGGTCTTATAGTGTGTTTCCTTAATGCAGTAATACAGCTCCCCGAATCACTTATCAGATCCTTGTATATGCATGGGACATGAATAAATATTTAACAGTCCTTCTTGTTTCTTGTGCCTGAAGAAACTGCCCTCATCACAATCACAAACATCAAATAAATGATTTGTTAGCCTTGCAGAAGTGGCCTCTTCCTGTTGGTATAGCAGACAGATATCCAAGCACTGCAGTTCCCATCCACCTAATCTACAAGTTGCCGCACTTTTCTCCATTTACTTACAAATATAAAAAAATTTAGCTTTTCATTAGCATGTCTGGGACTGGCCCAGGTCAAGTACTGCTTGCTGCACATTTGTGATCTACAATTCATTAGTTTGACAATTTATTGATGTTTTGTATTTTTAAGAAAGAGCCTACTTGATGCATCTCAATTAAATGTGCACACACGTGCACACACACAGAGTCACTTGGAGATAGTGTCTATAAATTTTAACAGTGTTTTCTCAAATGTTGCTTATAGAAGTATTATCTCTCAAGAATATGTTTAGTCATTAAAAGTGCCGCTTACAGCATATTTGTCTTATTCATTATTGGAAGGAGAAGGCAGCATACAAAAAGATTATTATTATTATTATTACAGAGGTTTGTTTATTCCATTCCATGTTGCCATATATCTTCAGCAAAAATCAATATGCATTCACAGTTGCTGATGAGTTAGCATTACAATAATACAACTGTGTTTCTAAAAACACTTTTGGGACCTACTTAGCTAAATTCAATTGCTGCTCACAATAGCAGTGTGTCACAAACATACTGGTGTCATACTTCATTTGCTGGACAAGTACTTAAGCTAGTAAGCAGCCCTTTATTAGGATAGCCTGCAGAACAAAATACTTCTTTGGTAGGTGCAGTTTCAGTGTGCATTTTTCAGTGCTTTTAAAAACGAGATGGAGACTAATGAGGTATGGACTGTAAACATAAACAGAAAAGCAAAGACAGCATCTTGTTCAGTCAGAGTTTCTCTGTAGAAAGCAACACAGACCCAAGGGATAACCCAGCAGCTGGCATTCACAATGATAGGCAAGTCAATAGAAGATAATGAGCATATGGCCACATAAATTGACTGGACGAAGCACACATGACATTATAGCAAATCTTTTCCTATAAGTAAAAAAGATCATTTTAAAATGTGTGCAGATTCTAAATTGTATCATGTAATCTGTTGTAGGGGGGGCCACTCACGATTTTACAAGATTTTTACATGCAAATCAGATGGGTCTCTAGCTATACAGAATACATAAACTATAATTCATAACCTAAAATAAAATTGGTTAAGCTATTCTTATTTTCAAATAGATTAGTCAGTTACAACATGCAACAAGTGCAGATGTGTTGATAATGCACAGATACCTAAACGGCAACAAGATGCTAACAATTATTTATTTACTTTTTGATAAATGGAATTTTGACTGGGTAGACCCCATTATCGGTAGAAAATGTAATAGCGTTTGTCAGCAGTTAAGGATCACCTCACCAATCTAAATGACCCATTGCTCTATGTAAATGATGAAGAGTAGTTTTCTGACAAAGAATATGCAACAGTTTCTTGCATTCCATTATAATTGCCTTATGTTTGCCCCACACATTTTAATTAATTCCATTATTATTCTCGATTATGCATCCTTCCCAGGAAAACTATTCTATGAATTCTCAACCTGTCCATTAATAAAGTCCTCCTTGCATCACTTTAGTTGCAATGTTTCTATTTTTGGATTGTGCCTTTGTTACCATATTTTACGCTACATGTTGCTACATTCTCTGACTTTGTAATGTCTGTCTAGATATTTGCATGCTTATATCTTACTCTGTCTTTACCTTTCTTCTCGAGCCCACTTAATATGTTCTACTATTCTTTATTCAGATATTCCTACATTTTGTGTCATGAACCCTGCACCAGTTTTACTCATCTTTCTAGACTATTAATGACATCCATGCATTTGCAGAAGTTTTTTTTTTTTTTCTTCAAAACTATCAACAGTACACAAATGTTATTTTCAGTTATCTATGTAAAGAAAGAAAACATTTCTTCAGTGGTGAAGTCTTTCTCTGTGCATTCAAAACAATTCTCAGCATCTATTTGGCTTTCCTAAATTGACTGGTAATACTTAAAACATCTTATATAGTCAAGCCATCACACCTACCTGTTATTTTTCACAAGTATGTCACTTTGTATTAGATAGACTTTTTCTTTTTTATCACCCATGTGCATCCTATTTGCTTTAGCACAGCACTGACATAAATACAGACGTTGACAAACACTGGACCCACAACTAAAATGTGGAGTCACATTTAAGTGCCAATGTTACCAAGAAAATTCTTTAAAAATGTACTTCAGCATAATATGGTTAACTGTAACAATACTTCATAAAATAATAAAAATAAATAGAAAGAAAGAAAAAAAAAACAGATGCAATGCTTTCTGATCCAATGTTTCCTGAGATGATCAGCAAAATCTAACTTTGGTTAAAGATGAAAAGTTAAGGCCAGATCCCAGATTCACAGCGAGACTAATGCAAATGCCAAGAATGATACAAAGATTAATACAAAACTTACAGTTAGCATAAACTAAAACGAAGGTCAAATGAAAATCTAAGACTTAACAGAATAGCTAAGACAACTGAAGTCTATTTAGACTTCTGCTCAAAACTTGATCCAACTATACTTAAGAAGTAATTATTTTCTGGTTTTGCACTTAGGGTGTACTAGAGTACTCTGCTGTGTTTTGTGCTGTGGTAGATTGTTGGATTTAGAACTGGTTAGGCGAGTAATCTCTTGGCCGGCTATGTCTTGGTGAGACAACAGATGTTGCTATTTTTCTGGTTAAACTTTACTATTGGTGCCAGGGCAGTGCATCTGTTTTTTTTTTTTTTTTTTTTTATTGACCTGTGTGCTCTGGTTTGTTTGTTCATGGATACTGGAGCTGTACTTGGCTGGCCTGTGACTATACAAGCACATCTGGAGACATCCACTTGGACTTGTCCTCAAAACTTGATCCCACTACATCTAAGCTAAGACAACTGAAGTCTATTTAGACTTCTGCTCAAAACTTGATCTCACTATACTTGGGAAGTAATTATTTTCTGGTTTTGCACTTAGGGTGAACTAGAGCTAGTTTCAAAGTACTCTGCTGTGTTTTGTGCTGAGGTAGATTGTTGGATTTAGAACTGGTTTAGCGGGTAATCTCTTGGCCGGCTATGTCTTGGTCAGACAACAGATGTTGCTATTTTTCTGGCTAAACTTTACTATTGGTGCCAGGGCAGTTTATCTGTTTTTTTTTTTATTGACCTGTGTGCTCTGGTTTGTTTGTTTATGGATACTGTAGCTGTACTTGGCTGGCCTGTGATTATACAAGCACACCTGGAAACATCCACTTGGACTTGTCCTCAAAACTTGATCCCGCTACATCTGAAAATAACTATTTTCTGTTTTCGCAGTTAAAATAAATTGTGATACAGCTAATTTTAAAGTGATCTACTATGTTTCATGTCGTGGTATATTTTTTGCATTTAGAACTGGTTAGTAATCTCTTTGTGACACCAGGGTGCTGCTATTACTATGGGTGAAATCTACTACAGACCAGTGTATCTTCTTAATTAGCCTGTGTGCTCTGGTTTGTTTATATCAGTGTGTTCGTAGATGCTGAAACGCTATTTGGCTGGGCTGTGACTACATGTGCATGCTAGAATACATCTGCTTGACAACCTCAAAACCTGATCCCACTATACCTAGAAAGTGCTACATAGTCTGTAGCATGTTTGTGTACTGTTGAGAACTACTTTTATTGATACAAGTATTCGCACCTTCCAGTTTTGTTAAAAAAAGAAAATCTGTAAGAGGTATATTACCTTTGACACTATCACTGTGTGCTATACAGAATGTCTTGAAGAGAAATAAAAAACAGATGAGAACAGGAGTGAACTGCTTCGGACATGAGAACAGTTGTGGCTAGAAAAGTATAACTGAGGACATTTGTGAACTGTTGCAGCCAATTGTGTATAGCTGTGCAGTTACAGAGAGTTGCTAACGGGCACACTTTTGCCTAGTAGCCCTAAAGCTCTGTATAGTTCTGCTTTTCCTGCAGGCATGCTGAATACTGGCCCAATTCACTTTTTGTCTAATATAGTGTCATCCAAGCCAAACTGCAGTCCATTGGTGTTAACTGTATGCTGCCTCATTCCTTTTACTTCTTTGCTGTTGCGGCATTCAAATGAAATTGCTTTCAGTGTCCCGGAAGTTGCTGCTGTTCATTTTACTGATTTGCTGTCACTTTTAGATGTTGCTAATTGCACTGTAATTTAACTCTTTGATGTTGTGGTAAGCAATCGATCATGTTTACTAGTTGTCATATTGTATTCACAAATGATGCTGCCATTGTTATTATACTGTTTTTAAACTGCTGTTACTGAATCACTATAGTTATAATCTTTTGTTTTCTTTGCATGCTGGTGACTAGCTATAAGAAGACCATCTGCTGTTCTGGAAACTGCCAAATTACTTTCCGATTACACTACTTTTAAACCATTTACCGAGACTGTTCTCAGTGTAAATGTAATTTTATTAATGCTGCCACTACTTATTGTGTTGCAACTCTCCTGTTGTATAAACTGAGCCAGACTTGAAATAGTAAAAACCGAGTAATTCTCTAGTTATGTCAGTTAAATTGGACCTGTCAATCTATTGTACAGCAGTCGGTGTACCTACTGCTGCGTTACCCTTACTATCCTACTTCACATCTACACTTACTTCAGGTATTGTGTTTTTTTTTTCCATTGTATGCTCTTAATTCACCAGCATACGTTATCTTCCTGCATAATTAATAACAACCCCTTCCTAACAACAAATGTCATAAGTGTACTCTTTACACACCAGACACTATAAGCCATGAGGTCACAGTCTCCCACACAATCTGAAGCTAGTCTGATAGCAGATGGGACTTAACTGCATCATACTTGCTGACAACCATTTGCTTCTTTCACTTTACGAATCTATATGTAAGAGAACAAGCAGTCTCTTATCGAAACTTTTTCGTAGTATGCATCAGGATGTCAGTACTGAGACCCACCTCCCACAACCATGCCCACCTCATCATAAATCAGCAAATATGCCATCTTATACGTAGGTACTTAAGAAATCTCTGTTGAAACTTCAAGAAACTTCATGGTGTAGTTTGGGTATAAAGGACGCTCAGTGTCACATACTTGATAACAGTATCTATAGTCACAGCAAACAATAGAAGAGCAAGGGTGAGTGTAAGCTGTGTCTTACATTCCAGCACCCACCATGTCATCAGGGCCCTCAAGTCCCTTTACCCAAGTAGTTGAAATGCACCTTCCGGGATCATATGAAGAGTCATGATGAAGCTCTCACAATATGTATCCAAGGCTGGTAAGAAACTTATCTTTAGCAGCATCCTGCCATCAGCAAGAATGATGTCATAATACAAACAAAGTGTAATTGACGTTAATGGTTCATTTACTTATTGGCATCATTCTAAGGAAGGCCAATATATATATAACAGCCTGGGATGAGATGCCTGGCAGTCCTACCTGCTTTACTAGAGATGATCTATGCAGCTTCTCACCTCGTAGCTTTCTTAGAGTGGCCAACACTTTTAATTTCGCCATAATGCATTTTTTTAGACAAAGCCAGTCTCCTCAAAATAGTGAAATAGTCAAACAAAACCAAGACAATAAAAAGGAAGTACTGATCAGTGCTAAAGCACAAGTAAGAAGATACATTCCTTACAGGACTTCATGACCATTGAAAATATAGATAATAGTACAGTTACTGAAACACTGTATGGATAGCAGCCCTGAAGTGCTGACTTTCAATGCCTGCCACTCTTTCTGACCCACCCTGTTGTTGGGGGGTATATTCATTTTCCTAAGACATGAAATCGAATCACCAGACAAGACAATGACCTTGAGATGCTTCATATCTTATGTACTGAGAATACAAATTCATACCATATTATAGCCAGCTACTGTACAACCTGCATGTTACCCACAACCCACAAGGCAAATCTTCACAGAACAGAATCCAACCCCAGTAATCATAACACTGTCCTATATCCTTACATTAGAAGGAAACCTACACTACCACAAATAAGTTTGCACAATCCATCCTAAATTTCATAAATGCTAGCTTCTTAAACCTACTATCTCATGTCTCAAATAGGGGGCTCTTGTCCTATCTAATATAAAAGCACTATGCTTAACACCCATAGTTGCCCATTCATTGGTCACATCCAACCATCGTTCAGGAATCTTCAGTCTGAATGTAAAACCTGATTTACTGTCAACCCATCTGTCTTTAGAAACTATTCTAATGCAGATTTATTAGAGCTAGCTGATGACCTGATGAAATGTAAGCACCCCATTTCCCTTGATGACCCTAGAGGTAGGGACAGTTTGCATGCCCACCTAAAAGGATGCACTGAAGCAAAAGCAAAGCTAGGGTGGGGTGAAGGGGGCAGTTGCCTTGGGCACAAAGAATTAAGGGCACAATCTGCAAAAGCCATTTAGTCTTACATGGATTACAGAAATGAAAGCCCGTGTTGTATTTATGGTCTAAACTGAAGTACATTAGTGCTCCGTGTGTACATAAACTATAGCAGTTGCTTGTTAAGAGTGTAATAAGCAGTTTGCTACAGTTTAAAAAGACAGAAGAGCTTTTACTTATTTATTTTAGTGCCTCAGACTTGAAGAGCACAGATGTGGAGATGGGTTTTTGGCTTGCTGCCTAAAGAGCATCTTGTTAACAGACCCCATCTTTTATCATCCCATACACCTTTTTGATATAAGGAGTAGCACATTGGGAAAATACTACTCTATACTGAAGTAACACTTCCTGCCAGACACAAATACAATGACAAATGCATTAATAAATCCCTATGGTGAAACTCTAGTATAGCCAAATTATATAACAGGCAAATAAACAAACAAACACAATGCAAAAGCAGTGCCCCAGTTGTGAGTAATGCCCTCCTGGTGGGGGGAAGAAATAGTAAAATTACTCACTTTCTCCAAAAGATGGAGAAATCACCCTTTATTTCTTTAAAAATTAGTCTGTAAAAGGCTAAAAAAGGTAAAATACCTTAGTTTGATTGGTTAAATGTTAGACTTGAAAAACACAGTCTCAATAATTCAAAAATCAGTCAGGACTTTAGGCAGGCTCACTGTGAAGTGTCTAGTTGGAAGGGTTTATGTCCAAAGCTGTGAGGTTTATGTCACCTTGTTCTTCCATAGGCTTTAGTGTCCTCATGTCTGCTCTGTTGTTCTCAGGGGTACTGCTGTCTCTCTCTCCTTGTCATCCTTATTGCACCTAAAAAAGGTATAGAAAAGCCCTGGATGTGGGGGCTGAAATTTCAGAGCAGGTTAAAACCTCAGTCCGGGTTAAAATCTCAGTGCTGGCACCCGTTATAAGTGCCAGCTAAACTTTAGCAGTTAGATGAAAGAAAAGAATAGAGACCTAATTGCTTGTTAAAAAATTTTATTAAAATCGTTGCAGAAGGAAATCCGAGCGCTGTCCAGTGCTGGTTTAGCAGTGACAGAAGAGCTCTATTTATTCACAAGTTGGGAGGGGTATCCTGGGTGCTTAACCAATTGTTGTGGGTGGGTGTGGAAATGGCAAATGTCTTTATTACATCATTGATGATGAAGTATTGGGAAAGCCCGTGAAACCCTGACATTAAATGTATTATATAAAACTGGGCAGCTGACCAAATCACCCCACTCTTGATACACTGCTGCACATAATTGAATACAATGCCCATTTTGGTGTGCATTTCTCTAATCATATGACTGCCTTAAATACTTTTGCATTTCTGTATGAGATCAGTGGATATGGGGACACTGAGATGCAACAGGAAATTCCACTTCTTATCTCATTCTTTTCAAGAAAGAAATAATTGCTTTATATGCTTATAATGCTAAATTAACATAAACAAGAAAGGCAAGCTAACTGGCTATCTGGAAAATGTGATGGCTTAGGGAAAAAAAAAATTGCTTTCCACTTAGAAGGGTCAGTGTTCTAATTTTGTTTTTCTTGTCATAGTATTGCTCTGCACAATGCACTCTTCTTTACTAAAGAAAACTGGGTGAACAAACACAATAAATACCTTCGGCGACTCCAATAAGCGTAATTCTGCTTTAAAATGGAATGAAACGCTGGACACCCACCAATAATCCACAGGAATCCAAAATATCTGGTAATCCTTTAATGGAACAACGACAAAAACTACACCATAAGACACGGCAACCACTAAAAACACTTCCTGTAGGTTCAGAAAGGTTCACACATGACACGTAACAGCAGGAAAAGCCTGTGCACACCAACAAGTAAAACAAAAGAACGAACTGAAACAGAACCAGTTGTTTAGCGCTTTCAGCCAAAGCTAATGGCCTTCATCAGAACTGGAAAAGTATAGTGGCTCATCCAATTTAAAAACTTTTTGGCGCCAAGAATAAGAAATTACTTAAAGATACACATCAGCAATAAAACGAGATACACTCCAGCGACAATGGTACACTTCAGCAACAAGACTATTTAGAGAGTAAAAAGTAAATCTTCACAGTGGTACAGTGGTATAAACTACTCCAAGATCAAAAATGTTGGACAAATACATATAAATATAAATACATTACATATAAATATGTGCAAATACTATGCTAAAATAAATATGTGCAAAATACTATGCTAGAATGAATAAATATATATACCACTATAATGACATAACAGTCAAATAATAGTCAAATAATAATAGATGGCATAATAACTACTAAATATGCTAAAAACTGTCTATCCCTGCTATAATATATTAAATATTAAATATAAATATTAAATATTAAATATTAAAAGATGTTAAAAAGGTGATAAAAAGGTGACAGTCTGGCTGATACCAATTAATACAAAAAATACAATAAATATAATCAACCTTATAAAAGTTAGTAACAAAAATGTGTACTATAATAAAAATGTGTACTATAATAATAACGATCTAACAGAAATACATTCATTTAGGCCTGGAGGATTTGTGGCATCTAAATATAGTTGCCACCATGTTTCTTTAAAGGCAATAAGGCTTTTAAAATTACCACCCCTTGGATCATTATAAATAACATCTAATATAAAAAACTTGAATGTATGTTCACAGCCCAGTGCCTGTATGTGTCTATAAAGGGCATTGTGTATGTCTTTAGTCTTAATGCTGTACATATGGTCATAAATACGTTTTCGTAAGTTGCGTTCCGTACGACCTACATAAAATGCTGGACACATGTCGCACTTAGCCAGATAAATGACCTGTTTCGTATTGCAATTTCCAGGTTTACTAATAATAATACTTTTATGACCATTAAGTAAATGAATCTTCTTTGCACTAGACATATACTTACAATAATTACAAAACCCACATTTATTGTTGACAATATTTCTTTGATTACTATGACCCAAATATTTAATATTGTACTGTTGTTCGAATAATTTCTTCAAATTAGTTCCCATTCTGTAAATGAATCGTGGTTTGGAACCTAGGATGTTAACTAAAGTCTGTTCTGTACTGATCAAGTACCAAAATTTACTTATAATAGATTTAATATGGTTTGCTCCTACGCAATATGGTATAATACATGCCCGTTGAAAACTAGGCTTGACACCATTAGACGTTATAATGGGATTATTCGTCACCTCACCTGATCCAAGTAAAACTTTGTATTTACTACCTCTCTGACTAATAACATATGAGACTACTTCGTCCATCATACCAACGGGGTACCCTCTTTCTTTGAAGAATCCCTGAATCAAATTCAATTCTTTATATAATTCGTCTTCATTAGAAACCATTCGTATAGCCCGAATGATTTGTCCTTTAAAAACATTGTATTTTACCTTAGGGGGATGATGGCTAGAATAATCTAAATAATTATTAGAGAAAGTCTGTTTCCTGTGAATCATAGATTGTACCTTCCCTTTATCATTCACTATATAAGTGTCTAAGTATGGTAATCCATAAGCATCAGAAGAATAAGTGAATTTCAAAAAGGAGCTGCTGTTTCCAATAAATTCCATAAATTCAACTAATAATGTATCTGAAGCCTGCCAAATAATATAAATATCGTCTAAAAACCTGGAATAGTATCGAATGTACTGAAAATATTTAGATGGGAAAAGCACATTGTCCTCCCAATTTAACATAACTAAATTAGCATATATGGGGGCACAAGCGGCCCCCATAGCTACTCCTTTAGTCTGTTTGAATATTTCACCTTCAAAGAAAATGAAGTTATTATCCAGTACTATAGCCATAAGTTCAACTATTAAACTTATAGCATCCCAATCTAAATCTGTATGTTTGGTCAGGCTGTTAGTGAAAGCTGACAGACCTTCATCTTTCGGTATGCATGAAAACAAGTCAATTACGTCAATAGTAACTATAATATAAGGTTGACCAGTTTCAAGCTCTTTAACAGGATATTGGGATAAGAAGCACCATGAATCCTTCACCATATGCGGGATGAATGTATAAACATTTTTTAAAATAGTGTCAATAAATTTACCAATGTTAAAAGTTTTAGAATAACTTCCTGAGACAATAGGTCTCAGTGGTGGGTCCTTTGTGTTTTTGTGAACCTTTGGGATACCCACCATAGTTGCTAATCTAGGATGACTAACCTTAATAAATCTATAAATGACTTCTGTAATTCGTGCCTCAATCCAATATTCCTCAATGTACGAATCGATTCTCTGATACGCAATATTTAATTCATTCATAGAGATAGGTGCATAATTCCCGGAAAGGTGTAAAATATTATAAATTTTCTGAATGTAGTTCAAATTATCATATATGGCAATGCCACCACCCTTATCCGGTTTCATAATTCGAATTGAAGAATCACGTTTTAAAGTTTGTAATAACTTGCCTTCATCTTCCGTTAAATTATAGTACACTTTCCTGGGTGGAAATGAACTATAGGTACAATATATCTCCCTGGTCACCACCTTATCAAAAGTATCAATAATAGGGTGGTTGGGAGGAGTGAACTTACTTTTTATAACTAACGATTGACAATTCTTATCCCCCCCTTCCATTCCTCCACTAGGAATCCTATCTTTGTAAAAAACTTCTAAGTTGATTTTCCTAATAAATTTCTTAAAATCAATTAATATATCAGTAAATTTAAAACCAGGATCAGGTATAAATTTCATCCCTTTTTCAAATAAATTAAAGTAGACCTTATTAATATTCAATTTAGAATAATTAAAAATTTTAAAATTGCGATATGTGTAAACATTGTCCGTACTAATTATATCGTCCTTGTCCACATTCTTGCTTCGATTAATAATAACTGGACCATTGTCCGTTTTCTGATGTGCGTCAAAACTAACAGTCTCATCTAAAAATTCCCCTTGGTGTAAAATTTTTGATGAGTTCTTGGGTAGGGTGACCTTAGATATGGTGGGTTTTTCGTTCGTGAATACTTCTGAAAACCCTGAGTACTAAATTCATCAATATCATGGGTTTCAAAATGCTCTGCTACTACCTTGTCAGTTTCCTCATCTCTAACAGGCCTAGTAGAAAGCCTTTCATTGAATGGATAATTACGCTTTTTGGGCCATATGTATGCTATTTGTTGTTGGTATTGATTTTTGTCCCTAACCATTTTATTATTCTTCCGTATACATATAGTAGAAGCCCATTTCTCTGCTTCAACATATTGTTTATTATATAACTTTTCCCAATCTTTAAATAAGAGATCATTAACTATCGTAGTATTAAGATCATCAACTTCCTGTATTAATTTACTCAGTCTCTCATCATAAGAATAGAGACCTAATTGCTTGTTAAAAAATTTTATTAAAATCGTTGCAGAAGGAAATCCGAGCGCTGTCCAGTGCTGGTTTAGCAGTGACAGAAGAGCTCTATTTATTCACAAGTTGGGAGGGGTATCCCGGGTGCTTAACCAATTGTTGTGGGTGGGTGTGGAAATGGCAAATGTCTTTATTACATCATTGATGATGAAGTATTGGGAAAGCCCGTGAAACCCTGACATTAAATGTATTATATAAAACTGGGCAGCTGACCAAATCACCCCACTCTTGATACACTGCTGCACATAATTGAATACAATGCCCATTTTGGTGTGCATTTCTCTAATCATATGACTGCCTTAAATACTTTTGCATTTCTGTATGAGATCAGTGGATATGGGGACACTGAGATGCAACAGGAAATTCCACTTCTTATCTCATTCTTTTCAAGAAAGAAATAATTGCTTTATATGCTTATAATGCTAAATTAACATAAACAAGAAAGGCAAGCTAACTGGCTATCTGGAAAATGTGATGGCTTAGGGAAAAAAAAAATTGCTTTCCACTTAGAAGGGTCAGTGTTCTAATTTTGTTTTTCTTGTCATAGTATTGCTCTGCACAATGCACTCTTCTTTACTTTAAGTCTGAGCTCAAGGATATTTAAACAAAATTAAATACCAGACAATTAGTTCGAAGTCGAGCAGTAAAATAAAAGTTTTTAATTACTTCCTTTCAGAGTGACAAAACATCTGCATGGGGTAATGGGATCATATGACCAGTATCCAAATGACTGCAAATGAATAGACATACATGCAAATTCAGGAGACATGCTTTTACAAAGTTCATCAACATTATGGTTTAATTGGGCACTTTTCATCAAATCTGATGGTTTATTATATGCACAGCAACTACTGTTTAAAATGTGTTCTGTATCTACCATCTCACAATAACCGCATCATAACTGCAATGAGCTTGACACCAATACAGCACAGTGCTGTTTATGAATTGGCTACAACATGCAATGAAGAGATTTTTGGGTTATACAAAATATGTGTTTTTTGTGGAATAATTTGCTTTTCACAATATTTATAACACCTGCTGGAAATAAAACTGTTACTTCCTGTTTAAAATGTTTTACATCTACCAATCTGTTACTGCAATATTAATACAGTACTCAACTTTAAATCAAATGTGGTGCAACTGCTACCTGCATGAGCAACACTGAGCAATGGAGTAATGTTCGAGTGATATGAAAATGTCATTACATTGGACTTATTCTCTCAAAGCCTGATTAAGGGAAAGCATGGTCTTTGTTACTTGCCCTTCAATATATAGTAGGAGTATTGATACAATACAGGACCAAAGAGCTGCTAGGAAGGCAAGATTAGACTTCACAGAAGTCCTGACTGGTTAAAAAAAAAATGAGAGCAGCAGGAATGAGATGTAGAGGCTATTGGTGAAGGACTGCAAGCGAGAGGGGTGTGACATTTTCAGTACTATCCACAAGGATTCTAAGGAAGTAGAAGAAAATAATTTCTCCAAGTTTTATGGGTTTCTAATACCAGGACAGGAATGGACACCATCCCTAAGTCAAAATTTGATTAAAGTTCATGAAATTAGTATTGTTTCAATCTTTGAAAAAAAAAAAAAACTTTACTATAATCTCCTTGTGTTCTGACTGAGTGTGCTTCTCAGCTAATAAGTACATTTTTGGCACTTTTTAACTGTTCAGAGTTGAATTAAAAAATAATTGAATTCAGTTCAGAATGCAGTTTAAATGCATAGCTTTAATATTACTACACACTCAAGTGTGCTAGCTTGCACTTCACTTGAATTGTTTTTAGTGCCCTTTTAGCTGCTTTTCTGTTGAAAAAAATTCTAAGCTTGTTTCCTGCCATTCTTGTAACTAGTCTAGTCTAGATACAGATTTGCTGTATCCAGGACTGTTTGTAAGCTTCTGAGTCCCCTAAGCCTTTCTGTGTTGGAAGGAAGCCTTCTAGCTTATCAGTGGGAGTAGTAAGCACTAGTTAGCCTTATCTACCATACGAGGAGTGATTCCTGGCCCAGAAATTGTAGTTTATTGGCTGTTTGAGCACTTTATTCCATCTCTTTCAACTTTCTGGTTTAAAAGCCCACATTTGCTCTTGTTTCCCACCTTTCCTATAACTAGTCTAGTCCAGATACAGATTTGCTGTATCCAGTTCTGTTTTTAAGTTTCTGAGCCCCCAAGCCTTTCTGCATTGGAGGGAAGCCATCTAAGTAAGTGGGAGTGGTAAGCATTTGGTAGCCTATCTACCACAAGAGGAGCGGCTTCTGGCCCAGAAATTGTAGTTTATTGGCCGTTTGGGCAGTTGTTTCCATCTCCTTCAACTTTCAGGTCTAAAAGCCAGTGTTTGCACTTTTCCTGCCTTTCCTGTAACTAGTCTAGTCCAGATGCAGATTTGCTGTATCCAAGACTGTATGTAAACTTCTTAGCCCCCCAAGCCTTTTTGTGTTGGAAGGAAGCCTTCTAGCTTATCAGTGAGAGTGGTAAGCACTAGGTAGACTATCTACCACAAGAAGAGTGTTTTCTGGCCCAGAATTTGTAGCTTTTTTTGGCTGTTTGGGCAGTTTTTCCATCTCTTTCAACTTTCTGGTTTCAAAGCCTGCATTTGTGCTTGTTTCCCACCTTTCCTGTAACTAGTCTAGTCCAGATACAGATTTGCTGTATCCAGTACTGTTTGTAAGTTTCTGAGAGGTGCCAAAGTCTGCTAGTTCTCTCCTCTCCTGCACTTTTACTAGCTTATTAGTCTAGCACTTTACCATACCAGACTTCTTATAGCAATTACTGTAGCACACAAATGTGCTACCAACATTAAGCATTCTACAATGAAATAGCTCCAGTACTTATTAATGCCCACCCCTCCAGGCATGTCTATACTTCAGTTGCCTGTGCTTTTTCCTATTAACCTGGTGAACATGAGCATCCTAAGGCAATGAGCAACTGCCTCATGTACATTGGCAACCCTCTCTTCTTACCTCCCAACAGTCAGACTTGCGAGAGATGCACTTATATATCCAAATTGGAAGCCACACAGTCTCCAGCCAAGACCAGAATAACTGGCCAAGAGGAGAAGGTCAACACTTGTACCACACCAGATGGAACACATAGCCCTCCAGAACACACACCAGCACTGCTTTCACATAAAAACACAAAGCACAAACCCACCTTCATGGAGGCTCTCAATAAAAATCTACCCAAACAGCAGAGACCTCCAAGGCAGAAATGCACTCAACCACCAAAACACAACACTAATCATGAGACACATAACTCTCCTAAACAGTGTGCCACTCAACCAAAGACCCTAAGCAAAACAGCATGCCCAGCGCAATAGTCATAGGTGACTTGATAATGAGGCACACTGATGTCACACTCACTAGGTTGAATAAGGAGAAAGTAACAGTCAGCTGCCTGTCAGGTGCTGGGATCCGCCGCATAACTCAGGTCCCTCAGCAACAGGTACAAATATGACTCTGTCATTGTACATGTGTGTGTGAATGACCTGAGAAGCACCTCCCTGGACTACATGAAAAGAGACATAAAGGAGTTCTCAGATTATGTCTCTCAGGTGGGTATGACCCTAACCCTGAAAAGCATCCTACCATCACCCAGAATGATACCACAGTACAAGCAGAAAATGATTGATTTCAACAACTGGCCAAGTTTCTGGTGTCATTTTAAGGGGAACAAGTATCTATCTGCCTGGGACGATATGATTGACAGACCTCGATGTTTTGCCAGAGATGGCCTGCATCTGTCACCCCTGGGCTTCAGGATACTGGCCAAAGGTCTTGCCACTCCTATAGTGGCTTTTTTAGGTGGGGTTCCAAAGACCAAATTACCACCATAACAGCTACAAACAAATGCAATCTGAGGGTCATGCTGCTCAACACTAGAAGTCTAAATCTCAAAATGCACTCGCACCAGCACTCCTTAAAGTGGCGAACATCAACATTTGTGCTGTAACAGCGACCTGGTTCAAGGCAGCAGAAAGCACCCCTGCACTTCCACGCTATAACTCATGCCCCAGAACATGGACCGAAGCTCCAAAGGCGTTTCCATATTCATACAGGATGTGCACTCCTCCAGATTGGTAGCCTAACATAATGCATCAAAGATACTTCAGATGCAGCTAACATTGGATAAGACAGCGATTCAGGTCATAGACTGTTATAGATTCACAACCATGTCCCAAGACACACACTCCACATTCCAAAGCACGCTGGAGAATATTAGGGCCCAACCTAACACTCTCATACTGGGTGGCTTCAACTACCTCTCCATTAACTGGGCAAACTACTCATGTACCATTACACTTGACCAACATTTCCCGGAATTCATTAATTCTAATGCCCTAGACCATCTCAATCTTACCCCCACTAAAGGCAGCAATATCCTTCACCTGGCCATTACTAACATGGGCGATCATTGCTCTACACCAGTAGTCAACTCCTCCCTAGTTAGATCCGACCACATCCCTCCCACCTCCACCCCCCGCAAAGGTAACCACCATGAAAAACTTCTCTAAAGCTAATTTTGTGCTTCTAAAAACAGAGGTGGCTAACTTCACAGCACCTATGGAAATGGAGAATAGTTGCATGACCGCCAAATCTTGCACTGTGCGAACACGTACACGTACACAAATGCATGGATCTCGCCATACCCAATAGAACCAAGACGCTCTGCTCCAAAATAAAGAAAGCCAATCTTGTGGTCACCTGCCATAAACAAACTCGACAACAGAAGGAGAAAACTGTTGTGGAATAATATAGTGAACTATGTCCAATTGACAACAAACTGTAACTAATAAAAACGGAAAATAAAAAATCCGGACCACACAGTGAAGTAACTGTTCTTTATTAAAATAAATCAACCAAATGACTAAGCACTTTTGCTATAAAAATTGCTTCATCAGAGTCAAGTTTGGTTCATGTTACCCTCCACATAAATAGTACACAAATACCAATCCGCATTCATCAATTCTATTACATCATAAAACACATTGTTTCCTCTCATAAATAATTAAAAAAAAAATATTATTCTACAAGAGTTAAACATTCTATTGTATTTTATGTTCTGAGAATATTTTAAGTTTGTATAAATGCATATAAATATATGTATAAAGTATATAAAATACACATATATATATATATATATGTATATATATATATATATATATATATATATATATATAGATATATAGATAGATATATTATTTATATATATATATATATATATATATATATATATATATATAGATATATTATTTAGTAACAATCAACTGCTAGTGTCAACTATTTTTAAATTCATAACATTTTCCCTTTGTTTTAAAATGGGCTTAATCGAGATGCTGTATTTCAATCCGGGTGGATTTTGTGAATTCAGTCACAATTGCCATCTGAATTCTTTAGTTTCCACCTCAGTTTTATAATCCCCACCTCTCTCATTGTAAAATACTCTATGATGAAAAGAAAAAGATTTTTTTAAATTTTCACACTGTTTACTATGTAAAAAAAGTGCATTATAAACATTTTCATTCTTAATTGCCCTTAAATGTTCAGCAACCCAGTCCCTAAGCCTGCGATTAGTTTTGCCCACATAGAAAGCTTCACAGGTGTTACAGGTTGCCACATATACCAGCATGGATGTATTGCAGTTACACTTTCCAGGGCAGGCAATAGAAGCTTTATAGTTCTTAATCATCACATACGGCCCATCACTGATGTATCTACAGTATTTGCAAGCCCCACATTTTGTCATTAAAGAGATCTGGTATTTATTGATACTCTGTTGTTTAGCCAACAAATCCTTAATATTTTTTCCCCTGCTATAAACCACCTTTGGTTTATAGCCTAGTAGGTTTTGTTGTTAATATCAAGGCAAGAGTTCCATCTTTTCTCCAAAGCCATGGCCAGTTTAGGGGCTGTCAAGTTGTAACTTAAGACCATAGCATCAGATTTTCTATTATTGTTGCATTTACCCTCTAACTGATGCAGAATAAGGTGAAATCCCAAGACTGGAGAAACTCCCTTATCAGCCTCAACAAAAAGTTGAGATCCCCCATCAAATCTTCTAAAACTAGCTATGAAAGCAGAATTGCAGCAGATAGTAAAGACAACCACAAGGCCTTCTATAGTTATGTAAAGAATCTCCATGGCAATACCCAGATTTGCTCTGAACTACTGCACAATGGTACCTCCTATACTGAGCCAACAGATATTGCCAATATACTGGCTGACATATTCAGTGCCAACTTTACCCCCCCCCCCCCAAGGGACCAATCACAATACCAAGAGATTGCCAGACACCCAGTATTACTGTTGCACAGGTTAAAACAGCACTGTCCAAGGCCAAGAATACAGCTTCTATGGGACCTGACAATATCCCTGGCTGTGTTTTACATGAACTACAGAGTGAACTGGCACCTCACCTGTGTGCCCTGTTCAATCACAGCCTCACTGCAGGCTTTGTCCCTACCTAATGGCACACTGCTATTGTCTTCCCTCTTCACAAAGGAGGAGCAACTACAGGCCCTGGGAGCTACTGCTCCATTATCTTGACAAGTTTGATATGCAAAGCTATGGAACGCATCATCATGGACCTAATAACCAAGGATATAGGGAATCTCCAAACTCTGGATCCCCCAGATTTTGGTTTTTTGAAGGGTAGATCATGCCTGCTCAACTTGGTCGACTTCTTTGAGTCAGTCACCAGAGATGTGGATGAAGGCAAGGTGGTTCATACAGCCTACCGTGATCTGGCCAAGGCCTTTGATACCATTCCCCACTCTGGAATCATACTAAGCTAGGCATCAACCACTATATCACTAGGTGGGTGCAAAGTGACTCACAGTGTGAATGTAGCTTACTCCAAGTCAGACTGCTGACCAGTCACGAGTGGAGTCCCATGGGGATCGGTCCTGGGTCCTCTCCTATTTGGTATCTACTTCTCTAAAGTCCAAGCCAACAAGTAGGGACTCTGGCTGACAATGTTCACAGATGATTGCAAGTTGGGAGCCATTATTAACTCCCCAAGTGATGTTGACATCCTTCAGAAAGACCTCAACGAGACCAAGAACTGGTGTCAAAACTATGGTCTTAAGTTCAGTGCCAAAAAATGTGTCGTCGTCCCCTTTGGGAAACACCCAGTTCCCATGAATTACCACACTGATGGTAGTCCAGTGAACACAGAAGGCGTTAAAAGAGATCTGGGAGCACAGGTTGACAGCAACCTCACTTTTGACCACCACACTGTCACTGTGGTCAGAATGTCTTTCTATGTGGCACATCTCATTACTAAGGGTTTTGCATCCAGGAAGAAAAAGGTCATTGTCTCCCTCTACTCTTTCCTCATTAGGCCAATCATCGAGTCCAGTGTCCCATTTGGCATGTACCTCACTAGACTCCTGCAACAACTGGAGAGGCCACAAAAGTACCTCACAAAGAGGATACTAGGCCTTAAACACTTGTCTTATATGGACAGACTCAAAAAACTCCAACTATTCTCTGTCTCATATCTCCTACTTAGAGGCCATTTCTGCCTGACTTACAAAGCCATGTCTGACCCAGCTCTGTTAGAAATGCTACATCTAAAGAAATCCCAGTCCCTCTGCACCCCATGCTCCAGGGACCTCAATCTCATTACCACAATTAACAGAACATGTTGGAGGGACAGGTTCATAACTCAGAGACTGCTCATGCTATGGCATAGACTTCCCATACATGTCAAACAGAGCACCTCACTGGCCCACTTCAAAAGAAATCTTGATGAGTGGATAGGAAATAGAAAATTCACCCCGGGGATCACTCCAGTGGCTCTGCTCGACAGAGGCACTGGAAACTAAGGTCGGGTAGCACGATGCCAGGGTAGTCCTATGGGCTAGGCTTGTAAAGGCTCCAGGGCCATTAGCTTAGTACACAGCTATGAACCTATGATGTTAGCCAGATGTGCTCTTCACAGCACCCACAATGTGCCCAGTAATAACTCCACCTGCAATTTGTATGGAGTTACATGTATTGGTAACATATTTTAGTATGATTGTAAATTCTTTTTTATATGACCCATTTCTCCTACTACTACTACTGGAACTGTCTGGGTATGTTTTCTTCCACATTGCCGTCATTTGTACCTGCAAATCCTAATATTTTATAGGTTCATAGGTTGATACTAGGCTATCTTCCCTAGGGCATTTATAAGACTAGCCAGAGTGTGTTTGGCTTTCGCCACCCTTTTAGATTAGTTGACTGTGCCTCTGTATAGTAGGTCACAAAAGATAGCTCTTTTAAGGTTAGTTTACTGTGCCTCTGTCTAGCAGGGACACAAAAGTGATCCCAGGGGTAAACTTACGATCTCCCATCCACTTGTCAAGATTTCTCTTGAAGAGGGTCAGTGAGAGGCTCTGCCTAACATGGATTGGGATTTTGTTCCAGAGTGAGGGGAGCCTTTGGGATATGAATCTGTCCCTCCAGCATGTCTTATTTATTTCTGTGCTGAGGTTTAAGTCCCTGGAGCATGTAGCTCTAAGGGATTTGGATTTCCTGAGGTGGTGCATGTCCATTAATTCTGGGTTGGACATGGCTTTATACGTCAGGCACAGATCGCCTCTGAGCAGGAGGTAAGCAACTGAGTAAATCTGGAGTTTCTTTAGCCTACCTACTCTGTTTGAGTCCCATGATCCTCTTGGTGCGGTACTTTTGGGGTCTTTCCAGTTACTACAGGAGTCGGGTAAGGTACATCCCAAATGGGGCATTGTATTCAATTATGGGCCTGATGAGTGATGAGTAGAGGAGCACAATGACCTCTCTTGATCTAGAGGTGAACCCTTTCGTGATAAGGTGGTCTATATAGAAGGTCTTTCTAACTACCTTGGCAACGTGATTGTCAAAGGAGAGATTACTATCTACATGACATCTTATGACCTTGTGTCTTTGTGTATGTAAGACAGTAGTCACTGGGTGTAACAATTTCAATAATCAATGCTACTTTTGTCTTTTTTTCATGGGCTGCTATATGTGGTTTCCTCATCTATTTTTTTGAACTGTTGGTAATGGATGATTCCATATAATCTTCATAATTTTTAAGATGTTTTGTGGCTCATGTTTCCAGAGTTTTTCATCTACTTCAGTATTATGTTTGCACAATCCACATTACAACAGTCTTGCCATATTATTATGCCTTTCAGTATACAGTCCTTCTGCCATTAGTATATCACAACCAGCAACAAGATGTGTGACTGTTTCCAAAACCTATATTTGTCTGTGTCTTCCATATGTTCAATGGACTTTGTAAACCAATGTGTACTAGTCCACTGTCTTGGGCTGCTAATGTTCACCTTTCGTCTTTTGGTTTAAATCCATCCCTCCTTAACCATTCCTGTGTTTGCTCATGATCAACATGAAGTTATTCCAAGAGTTTTCTATGCTGCTTATGATATTTATGCATTTTCTACATTTCTTGTCTTCTCATCTGATCCTTCATCTTATATTTTCTTTTGTTTTTTGGCACATTCAGTTGCTGCCTGATTTTTATCTACTTCTGGTTTGATTTTCATTTCCACTTGACATCAGTATGTTTCTGCTAAACTAAGCAGGGAAGCCATGTTAGACTTATTCTCCTCACATTTCTAAACTTTCACTATGTTTGGGTTTTGTGAGGTCAGCAAATATGTATGGAGTCCCACGATCTCAATTTTGAGGAGGCCTATAACTTCTTCAGAATGGGGAATATATAGTCTTGGTATGCACCAATTTTTATAAATCATTTGATGAGCATGAAGCATCCTTCTTGTTTTTTTGTCCAACCTATTCAACACCTTTTGGGGCCAGTCAGTCACTCCAAAACTGCAAGTTAGGATAAGAAGAGCAAATGGGTTTACAGCTTGGACTTTGTTCCTAGATTTCAACGCTGTTTTCAGTATTAATTTTACTCTTCTAAAATATTCCTAAGTTTTATTCACATTTGTTCATGTTTCATTATTGATCCTTCATCAATTCCCAAATATTTATAGATTCCCTCTTGCTCAAGTTCTTTTATATCACATTCCTGTCCCAAACTGATGTTTTCTTGGTGCTGCAGCTTTCCTGCTTTAAAGGTTGCTTTTGCACATTTATCAAGACCAAATGACATTCTTATATCAACTGAAAAACTTTTGACCACTTGCAGTTGTGCTTTCAGTTCCTTATAAAATAAGCAAAAATATAACCAGTACGTACTGAAGGTCCAGCGAAAAAACAAAATTCATGAAAAAGCATACATCAACTGGACAACCACGGCTGAGAAATCAACTTTAATAAAACAAAAAATAATCCAAAGCACAGGATGAGCGCTTTCGCATATAACTTTATCAAATCCTATAAAAATGATTAAGATCATGACTACTTTAAAATAACATTCAACCAATCAGAAAACAGGAAAAGTGCGCCAAAATGACATCAAATACAGGTTTAAAAAGTAGTTGCAACTATCTATTTACCTTAAGCTTCCATCCACTTAGGATGGGTTTAATATTAACCTGACTATTTAAACCTGGATGTTTATAGGCTTGCATCCTAAGTATCCATTTTAACTCCACCTGTTCCAAATAGTTGTTGCAGTCACCACCCCTCACATTCTTAAAAACACACTGTAGTACTCTGAAAGAGAAATGATGCCCAGGTGAATTTAGCAAATGTCTTTCTAATGCATTTTTTACATCACCTTTCCTTACATCTGATAAATGCTTGTGTGCCCTGTCCCTCAAACGCTGGATAGTTTTCCCCTACATAAAAGCAAGGGCATAGGTCACAAGTCGCTAAATATACTATAAAACTAGTAGTACGATCAGCATAAAATCTAGGTATAAATTAAAATGTCAAATTCGGATATTTATAGGTCTGTTCTCTTGATAAAATCTTACAAATACTACAATTCCTACAGGGATAAGTCCCGGTGCGTTGATTCACTTGTACAGGGGGTTTCTTTTCATTGCATAACAATCGCTTTTTTATTACTCTGAAAAGTGAAACAAGGTGTAGCCCCTGTAGCACTAGTTGTAGCATCATCCAAAGTTAGAATCGACCAATGTTTCTGTATGACACTTTTTATCATGTTGTTGTTACCAGTAAAGTTAGTTATAAAGGGGGTGTGTTTTCTTATTTTTCTCCTTTTATTTACTACCCTAGCCCTACCACTAAGATTAAGTGTCAACAGAGAATACCTGCCCTCCTTGACATTTACCAAATGTGGTGGCATCATGTTGCATAAAACTAGACTCAAGGTCAGTCAATTGCTTAACATCGAGCTCAGCTCGTAACGCTCAAACTGTGTCACCATTATAGCCTCTGTCCATTTTTATAGAATTTGATTGAAGCTATATGCGAAAGAGCTCATCCTGTGCTTTGGATTATTTTTTGTTTTATTAAAGTTGATTTCTCAGCCGTGGTTGTCCAGTTGATTTATGCTTTTTCATGAACTTTGTTTTATCGCTGGAATTTCAGTACATACTGGTTATAGTTTTGCTTATTGTTTGGTTCGTTTTCCAGTGCTTACACATGGCTGATGTTATATCTGTAAGCTTGACTACAGACATAACCCTAGAAGTCAAAGAACATATGAAAGATAAATGGAATACTATTACTAAACAACATGCTAATCCATTTTTTGGGCATGGCATTTGAACAGGATGTTCCTCCAATGCTGAGAGAGGATATCTGTGACTGTGAAAGACTTGGAGAATGATTTATATAAATTAAAATGCTTCACATGGCAGCGTTTACATCTTGAGGCATGTCTACACTTTTGAGTTATACCAAGAGGTATGCGAGTGTTCTGTACGCTGACATATGGGAATGCTCATCTCGATTTACATAAGAAATGGCAGCAGTTGAATCTAGATTGCAGTTTCAACTATATTAAGCTGACGATTGACAATTTTAAGCCACTAGAGGATCAATTGTTATTGGGAATAGAATAAACACATAACCTTTTGCTGAAATACCATGGAGAAGTTTATACTAATCATCTTGAGAATGTATACTCAAATATTACACTGTACGAGATGAGGTTACGACAGACTAAACAAAATGAAGATACAGAGGGACCTACGAGATTTTCAGCTGGGTAATGTGTTTGTCTGGCCCAGAAATCATTGTGATGAAACTCCTGAGGATGGTGCCCTGAACCAACAGATAGCTGAGCGAGCGAAGTTGAAGGAGAGTGAATTAACACCACCCATTTTATCTCGAGTTCCTATTGACAACATGGCAGGAGATAATTCTGTGTGCTCAGATGGACTTGTGAATAAACCTAATGGGATTGTACACAATGATACATCTGCTGCCAATGGGGAGGATATGAGTACACCTACATTGGACCAACAGAGCTTGAAGTTACATCAGACCAATTTTACTTCGGTAATAGCTAGACCCAAACAGCTTGCCCTGATTAATTTGGAAAAGTTTTACCTTATCCTGTTCGACAGAAGAAATTGCAATATCCTTGTTCTACCAGCAGAGGGAGACAGAAGAGGAAAATGTCCATGGAACACAATCCTGTGCAACGGAAGATGCAACATTAGAAGGTTTAGTTGTGAATTTATCCACACACCATCTAACTGCTTCAGAACAATCTGTTTTAAATTGGGGTTTGACTTTCATTCCAGCTACAACAGCCAGAGTAAGTGATTTGTTGAATGATCTGAGGCTATTTGCTAGGCAAGTAGCCCTGAGATTAATGTTTGTTGAATCATCTGAACAATCTGGTTTTGAGTATGAGACCTAGCACTTTTTCACCCATTATACCACCACATATTGAACTTTTTGTACAAGCTTCTGAACATGAACTAATTAAGGCTTTGAGTGACTGTAATAAAAACAGTTTTTATAATTTGAGTGCTGCAGAATACAAAACACTGGATGATTTAGTAAATAATGTGGATCTCATTATTTGGCCATCTTCATAGGTTCATAGGTTGGTACTAGGCTATCAGCCCTAGGGCTTATACAAGCCTAGCCATAACAATTCCCTGGCTATTTCTTCCCACACTATTAACTTCCCTGGACCCCTGTCTAACAGGGCGACTGATGTGATCCCCGGGGTGAATTTCCTTTCTCCCATCCAATCGTCAAGGTTCCTTTTGAAGAGGGCCAAAGAAGCACTCTGCTTGACATGTATGGGCAATCTATTTCAGAGTCTGGGGAGTCTCTGGGTCAGGAACCTATCCCTCCAGCATGTTTTGTTTATTGTGATGACAAGGTTTAGATCCCTGGAGCGTGTAGCTCTGAGGGATTGGGATTTCTTTAAGTGTAGCACGTCCAACAGCTCTGGGTTTGACATGGTATGTTAAGCAGAGATCACCACTGTGTAAACGATATGTGACAGAGTACAGCTGGAGTTTTTTTAAGGAGGTCAGCATAGGGCATCTGCTTTAGACCTGTGATTCTTTTAGTGAGGTATTTCTGCGGTCTTTCCAGTTGTTGCAGATGTCTTGAGAGGTACATACCAAATGGGGCGTTGTATTCTATAATGGGTCTAATGAGGGATGAGTACAGTGGGACAATGACCTCCTTTTTTCTGGATGAAAAGCCCTTAGTGATGAGGTGTGCAACATAGAAGGATTTCCTGAGTGTTGTGGCAATGTGGTTATCAAAGGTGAGACCACTGTCCACCTGTGTCCCTAAGTCTATCACACTTTCGATGTTTAGTGTACTGCCACCTATATGGTAATTCACGGATACATGTTTTTTCCCAAAGGGGATAACTATACATTTCTTGGCATTGAGCTTGAGCCCATGGCTCTGGCACCAAGCATCTGTTTCTGTAAGGACCTTTTGTAGAGTATCCACATTATTTGGGGATTCAATAATGGCTCCCAGTTATCTGTGAAATTTGTTAGCCAGAGTCCCTTAGTGTTGGCCTGTACTTCAGAGAAGTATATGCCAAACAAGATCGGATCCAAGACTGAACCCTGAGGTACTCCACTTGTCACTTGTCTGGAGCTGGATTTGGAGTCGGCTACTTTTACAGTGTGGGTTCTATCAGTAAGCCAGCTAGCAACCCATTGGGTGACATAGGGATTAATGCCCAGCTTAGTAAGTTTATCTAGGATTCCAGAGTGGGGGATGGTGTCAAAGGCCTTGGCACGGTCTAGATAGGCTGTGTGGACCACCTTACCCTTGTCCATGGCTCTGGAGACTGATTCGAAGAAGTCAATCAGGGTCAGGAGACAAGATCGTCCCTTCACGAACCCAAACTGGGTGGGGTCCAGTGTTTGAAGCTTACCAATGTCTTTGTTTATAAGTTGCATGATAATATGCTCCATGGCATTGCAGATTAGGCTTGTCAGACTGATGGGACGGTAGTTTCCGGGATCCAAGGTGGACCCCCCTTGTGGAGTGGGATAACTGTAGCTCTGCGCCACTCAGTAGGCACAAAACCTGAGGTGAGGCTATGATTAAACATGACACTTAGGTGATGTGCCAGTTCATATTGTAGTTCATGTAGTACACAGCCTGGGATTTCATCTGGTCCCATGGATGCTGTATTCTTACCTGTGTTTTTCACCTGTGTGGCCGTTATTACCGGAATTTGGCAATCTTCCGGTATTGAGATGGGCCGTTTAGGGGGTGAGGGGGGGGGTGAAGTTGGCACTGAATTATTCTGCCAGGATATTGGCAATATCCTTGGGATCAGTATATTTAATGCCATTCTGTTTTAGCTCAAAGCAGATCTGAGCATTGCCATTTAGATTCTTGACATAGTTATAGAATGCCTTGTGGTTGTCTTTGGAATCTTTGGCAATTTTATTTTCGTAACTAGCTTTGGAGGATTTTTATGAGGGATCTCAGTTTCTTACTGAGGTTGGTAAGGGAGTTTTTTGCATCCTGGGATTTTCCTCTTTTCTGCAACAGTTTCTTCCTTTTGTTGTAAAGTTTGTTTATGGCAGGGCACCACCAGATTGGTTCCTTTTTTTGGATGAGAGCATCTTGGTTCTATTTGGGATGGCACGATTCATGCATGAGTGGATGTGCTCATACAGTGCCTTAGTGTAGGATTCAGCAGTTGAACTTTCAGTTCCCGTCTGCATGGGTGTCCTCAAGTTTGTCACTTCTGACTTGAGTAGCATGAAGTTGGCTTTGGAGAAGTTTTTTATGGAGGTTTCCTTACTGGGGGGTGGGATGTGGATGTTAAGGGTGATTAGCTTATGGTCAGACCTGACTAACGAGGGGGTGACCATAGGTGTGGAGCATCGATTTTCCATGTTGGTAATGACCAGGTCTAGGATATTGAAGCCCCTGGTGGAAGTATGGATTAGTTGATCCAGGGTGTTGGAATTTATGAATTCCAAGAACCGTTGGGCATAGGTGTTGGTACATGAGTAGTTTTCCCAGTTAATGGCAGGGTAGTTAAAATCACCCAGTATTAGGGTGTTTGGTTCTATCTTAATATTTTCCAGTATGTTTAGAAAGGTGTAGTGAGAATCTTGGGGTATGGTGGGGGATCTGTAGCAAGCTACAATTTGGATTGCAGTCTTACCTAGTGTTAGCTGCACCTGGAGAATTTCAGATGCATTGTATTGGGCAACTAGCCTGGTGGTGTGAATACTGACACTCCTCCCACCTTTAGTGTTTCAGTCCTGGTTTGGTGGCCGAAAAGTGTGGTAAGAGTTGTAGCCCGGTATTGCAGAGGTGCTCTCTGGTGCCTTGAACCAGGTCTTAGTTACTGCACAGATATTGATGTTCTCCATTTTTAGGAGTGCCTCGAGTGAGTGCATTTTGAGGTTTAGACTTCTAGCAATGAGTAGCATTACCTTCAGATTTTGCATGCTTGTACCTGTTACGGTGGTGGTTTTGTCCTTTGAACTTTGCCTAAAAAAGGCACTATAGGGATGGCAATAGCCTTAGCCAGTAACCTGAATCCCAGGGCGACAGGTGCAGACCATCTCTGGCAAAGAATCGTGGTCTGTCAATCATGTCGTCCCAGGCAGACAGATACTGGCTCCCCTTTGAATGACACCAGAAGCTTAGCCAATTGTTGAAGTCAATCATTTTGTCCTTATATTGTGGTATCATTCTGGGCAAAGGCAGGATGCTACTCAGGGCTAGGGTCATACCTGCCTGGGCCACATGATCTGAGAGTTCATCCATGTCTCTTTTCATGTAGTCCAGGGAGGTACGTCTCAAGTCATTCACTCCAACATGGACAATGACAGAGTCATATCTGTACTTGTGGAGTGACTTGAGTGCATGCGTTATGTGACGGATCCTGGCAGCTGACTGTAATTTTCTCCTTGTTCAACCTGGTGAGAGGGACATCAGTGTGCCGGACTATAGAGTCACCTATGACTAAAGTGTTAGGTACATTGTCTTGCCTTAGGGGCTGTTGCTGGGTGGCACACTGGTGTTGTGAACTATGTGACACTTTGGTTGTGACTGGTGTTTGTTTGCGTTTCAGCTTCAGAGGTCCTTGGTGCTTGGGCAGGTTACAGTTAAGGGCCTCTGCATATGTGGATTTAGTGTTGCTATATGTGGGTGTTGGTGGTGTGGGTTTAGAAGGGCTATGTGTTGCTTGAGGTGTAGTGTGGGTGTTAACCTTCTCCTCTTGACTGTCTAGCACAATCTTGGGTGGAGAGAGCTTTGCTTCCATTTTGGCTATGTAAGTGCATCTCTCACAGGTTGTAGTGTTGGGTGGTAGGAGGAGAGGGTTGTCTGTGTACATGAGGCAATTGCTGCATTGCCCCAGTATGCCCAGATTCACCAGGTGGACAGGAGAAATCACCGGAAACTGACCCTTGGACATGCCTGGTTTGGTGCTTTTTTTTTTTTTTGTAAAGTACAGGAGCAGTTTTCCCTTACCTTAGCAAGATACTTTGCAATTATAGGCTATTTAGTGCCTACTATTAATTTCTCCTTATTAACAATCTGATAAAGGTGGCGCTATAGGGTTATTCAACAAGAGTGATTACGTGAAAGCTATGTTTGGTTTGTTGGATGATTTAGAAATGTACGATAGACTGGCAACTAGTTAGGACCATTATTAACTATGTGAATGACTGTATCTTTGATTTACTTACGACTAGGGACATAGATGAAAAATTGTTTGAATTCTTTAAGGTACCCTCTCCTATGGTACCTGTTATTAGAGGGTTACCTAAGGTTCACAAATCCCTAGTAGAGCCACCTATGAGACCAATTGTTGCTGGAGGGGGCTGGGTGACTGAGCCCCTCTCCATGTACACTGAGAGACAGCTTAATCCCATTGTTATGTCCATAAGCACCGTCTTGAAGGACACTGGACATTTGTTACGGGATTTGGAAGAATTTGTACATTTGAATGATACCTCTGGTTTATTAGTCACCATGGATGTTAAGAATCTGTTTACTACTATACTACCATACCTAATGAATATGGGATAGAAGCGGTTAGACAGATTCTAAACCATGGTAATCACTCTTTGAATATTGATGCTAACTTGATTTGTACATTGTTAGAGCTGATTCTGAACAATAATGTGTTCCTATTTGAGGAAAGGTTATATTTACAAAAATGGGGTGTCACCATGGGCATCCCATGTGAAAACTTGTATGCCAATCTGGTTATACATTTTTGGGAAGAGAATAATTTGGCTGGTAGTTTACTACATAGGGGTGTTAGACATTTTAGACAGTTTGTTGATGTCTTTTTCTTCTGGGAAGGAGAGGTTGAATCCCTCCTTGCATACGCTGAGTATTTAGAATCTACCACTGAGTTTCTTCATTTCACAGTCACTTATTCCTATGCAAAGACAGATTTTTTAGATGTGTCGCTGACTAGGAATATGACAGGAGGTATTAATACTACACTGTTTAGGAAGCCTTGTTGATGTAATAGCATACTGTACAGAGACAGCATGCATCCTGTTTATGTCTTCTCAAGTTTAGTGAAGAGCCAGTTTATATGAGTATCAAGGATTTGTAATAATGAGAATGACATGCAACATGAATTTGATGCCCTGGAAAAAGTATTTATGGTCAAAGGCTATAATGGTGACACAGTTTGAGCGTTACGAGCTGAGCTCGATGTTAAGCAATTGAATGACCTTGAGTCTAGTTTTATGCAACATGATGCCACCACATTTGGTATCTGTCAAGAAGGGCAGGTATTGACTGTTGACACTGTTAATCTTAGTGGTAGGGCTAGGGCAGTAAATAAAAGGATAAAAATAAGAAAATACACCCCCTTTATAACTAACTTTACTGGTAACAAAAACATGATAAAAAGTGCCATACAGAAACATTGGTCGATTCTAACTTTGGATGATGCCACAACTAGTGTAATAGGGGCTACACCTTGTTTCACTTTTCAGAGTAATAAAAATCTTAAGCGATTGTTATGCAATGAAAAGAAACCCCCTGTACAAGTGAATCAATGTACCGGGACTTATCCCTGCAGGAATTGTAGTATTTGTAAGATTTTATCAAGAGAACAGACCTATAAACATCCAAATTTGACATTTGAATTTTTACCTAGATTTTATGCTGACTACACTACTAGTTTTATAGTATATTTAGTGACTTGTGACCTATGCCCTTGCTTTTATTTAGGGAAAACTATCCAGCATTTGAGGGACAGGGTACACAAGCATTTATCAGACATAAGGAAAGGTGATGTAAAAAATGCATTAGCAAGACATTTGCTAAATTCACCTGGGCATCATTTTTCTTTTAGAGTACTACAGTGTGTTTTTAAGAATGTGAGGGGTGGTGACTGCAACAACTATTTGGAACAGGTGGAGTTAAAATTAATACTTAGGATGTAAGCCTATAAACATCCAGGTTTAAATATTAAACCCATCCTAAATGGACGGAAGCTTAAGGTAAATAGATAGTTGCAACTACTGCTTTAGACATGTATTTGATGTCATTTTGACACAGTTTTCCTGTTTTCTGATTGGTTGAATGTTATTTTAAAGTAGTCATGGTCATAATCATTTTTATAGGATTTGATAAAGCTATATGCGAAAGCGCTCATCCTGTGTTTTTGGATTATTTTTTGTTTTATTAAAGTTGATTTCTCAGCCGTGGTTGTCCAGTTTGATTTATGATTTTCATTGTTTCATTTCCTCATCTGATGAACTATACACTTTTAAATTATCTACAAAAAGAAGATGAGAAGTCTTTACACTTTGTTGTTTTCTGGGAGCCAAATTGTCACATGACCTAATCTGTTAAGTAGACAGCTTAATGGGTTAAGGGCAAGACAAAAGAGCAGCAGTGAGATAGTGTCATTCTGAAATACCCCTTTGAATTTTTACCCCTGAAATAATTTGTCCTTTATAATGGCTTAGCTGCAAAGTTGTTTGCCACTGTTTCATGGTTGCTGTAATGTAATCCATCAGTATAGGGTGTATCGTATACATTTTTAGACACGCTTTTATCCATGAATGTGGGATATTGTCAAATGCTTTTTTGTAGTCTGTCCATGCCATACTTAGATTCTTCCCCTTTATACAGTTCTCCATTATAACTTTATTTAACAGCAAATAATCCTTTGTTCCATATGACTTTCTTTTATTACCCTTTTGTTCTATTGCCATGATTGAGTTTTCCTCTAAATGACTATAAACTCTGTCGGAGTCAATTAAACTGTATAGTTTATATGTGTTCAGAAGGCAAGTTATTGGTCTATAGTTCTTGGGAAAGCTTGCCTGTTCACTCTTCAGTAGGAGTATTATTTTTCCTGTTGTTAACTAGGCTGGTGTCTATTCTGGGTGCACATATAAATAATTAGTCATGGCAAAATCTCCATGTCCACTTGTTAATACTTTTAGCCAGAAGTTAGGTAATGCATCTGGGCCTGGGGTTTTTCAGTTAGGAGCTTTTCTTAACTTTATATCAATCTCTCTGACTGTTACTTCACCCCATTTCATATTCTGTACAGTTGGCCTTCTTACTTCTAACCATTTAGCATCTTTGTTATGTTCCACAGGAGATATATATATATATATATATATATATATATATAAAATGACTACTGTGTAACAAATCTTTTTTGTACTTCTGCTGTGACACTGAATACTTAATAATAGTTGGATGCCATGTGGATTTTTTGTTTACCATCAACAAAGGACTTATCACTGCAGTACAGGCAAAATGTTGTTTTAACACTCATCCTATCAACAATGCTTATTTATTTATTGATTTTTCATTTTTTTTTTTATTTATCCTTTTTTTGCCATTGTTAGTCCTTCGAGGCTAGTGGCCTCTTTTCAGGGGTAACCCAAGGTGTTATTTATACTCCTAGGGAAAACTTGGCCAGGACATTGGGGAATTACTCCTACTCTTTGACGGTCAGGTATCCAGAGGGTCAAGACAAGAAGATAAAGGACTCAAAGAGCAGTGCGGAGCATGCATGCATTAGTAGCAGCTGAACATGCCTATGGCAGATTTAGAGGTAGTGCAATCAGAGTTTCAATCTGAAAAAATAATGAGAAGAAGTAAAGCGGAGCAAGGATTACCTCATTTTATGATTACTACTGTGTAGGAATGTGGCCATCATGATATGACACTGTGTCAGATAAGTGAGTCAGAACCACTGGACAATGTTGCAGCAAGTAGGATAATGTATCAGACAACATACAGCAAGAATAGCAAAATCAAGTTGTGGTTCGGGCATTAGAACCAACCACGAAGAGACATTTGTGAGATAGTTAATACAGATTGTGGAAAAGATGGATAGTGTATTTTCTTAGAGAAACAAGATTTACAGGTGCATTCAGTTAACTCTATGTCATATACTACTGCTATTAAGAAAGGTGCAGTGCTAAAAACTTAGTATTTCAATAGTAAAGCAGAATCCTAGTATACATTTAGAGTAAAAAAAAGAGTGATGCTTTCAACATATACTGTGTATGGAACAATGTAAAAGGTACTTCTAGCATTGTACAGTATGATCTGAGAACATTTATACATATTAGTAACTAGTCATTTTTTGAAAGGACTTTCAGAAAGTATGGAAAAGCAAAAAGATTCTTGAACATGTTTGAAACCAAATGGAATGCATATATTCTTAAAAGGACTATTTAAAATGTTGAACAGGATAATTAGGCTGCAGTTTTCATACTACAGATTTTATAGAGGAAAAAATGTTTTTTTGTTATTCTAAATGTGAATCTGTTTATGAACTTAAGAAAAGTTTTGAGGAGAGATGTTTGTGGACTGGAGTAAGGAAGCTGTTTAGAATGTAAAGATGGAAATATTATGCATCTACCTGTTTTGTTATATTTAATGGAACAAAGGAATGGTAAGGGATTGGGGCCAGCCTAAAACATCTTCAGTGTCATCCAGAAGATCATTTAAGTAATGAATGTCCTGAAAGGAGATGTTTTTAATGTGGGGAAAATGAGAGACAGTAGCAAAAAAGGTATATTACTTTGTAGAAAATGTGGGGCAAATCATTTCTGGTTTGATTGTGAGAAAATTAATAAAGAAAAATTGCAGTTTAGGTTCATAGGTAGGTACTAGGCTATCGGCCCAAGAGCCTAAGTAAGCCTAGACAACAAGGTTCCTTGGCTTACACCACCCAAGAAAGTTATTTTCCTGTGCCACTGTCGAGCAGAGACACAAAAGTGATCCCTGGGTGTATTTCCTATTTCCCATCCACTCATCAAGATTTTTCTTGAATAGTGCTAATGAGGAACTTTGCTTGATATAGATGGGTAGCTTGTTCCGGAGAATGGGAAGTCTCTGGGACATGCATCTATCCCTCCAGTATGTCCTGTTTACTGTGGTAACCAAGTTTGGGTCCCTAGAGTGTGTAGCTTGGAGGGATTGGGATTTCTTTAGGTATAGCATGTCCAACAGCCATGGGTTTGACATAGCTTTATATGATAGGCAGAGATCATCTCGGAGTAGGTGATATGCTATGGAGTAAAGCTCAAGTTTTTTGAGATGGTCAGTGTAGGGCAACTTTTTGAGGCCAGTAATCCTCTTTGTGAGGTACTTCTGTAGCCATTCCAGCTGCTGCAGATGTCTTGTGAGGTACAATCCAAAAGGGACGTTGTACTCTATAATGGGTCTAATGAGTGTCGAGTAGAGGGGAACAATGACCTCATTTTCCTGGATGAGAACCCTTTTGTGATGAGGTGTGCCACATAGAAGGATTTCCTCACTACTGTGGTGATGTGATTATTAAAGGAGAGACTACTGTCCACCTGGGTCCCAAGGTCTCATTCCACATTCAGTGATTTAATTTTGGACAGTTTACCAAAAGGACAGCATACTGAAAAAGCAGAAATGATTAGTGAAGCATTTCATGAAGCTGTTGAGTATAATACAAAAACACACAAAAAGTTTCAGCTTTCATCTACTGAAGAAGGAAATGCAGATGAGAAATTAGATTAAGAAAAAAGGATGAATGGAAAAAGACTGAGGAAGAGGAAAATAAAAACTGCAAAGAAAAGGATAGCTTGAGTATTTCATCTTTGAATGTTTATTAAAGAAAAAAATAATACTTTGATCTGAAAAGTGTCTTCTAATATGTTTATTAGCCATGAGGTTTCTTAGCATTGCTCAACAAAAGAAAGCAGAAGTGATGCTGGAGAATACAATTGTGTGGAGCTCTGGGTAAAACACTGCACTGGTATTGCTGTTTTGATAAAATGTAGAGATATAAAGATCATTGATGTTATAAATGTAAAACCTGGAAGATTTATTATTTCTGATATTAGGGTTGGAATTAAGTTACAGAGAGTAACTGCTATCTCCATATCCGCAATGAGGTTGGTTTCAGCTTTTTCCCGGTTAGGAGTCGCCACAGCAGAACTCCAGTCCGCTAATGATTGGCAGTCGATTTTTATGGTGCCGAGTTGCCAGCCCGATGCCCAACCTTCAGCGAAGGCACGCCCATTCACGCATGTCTTTCGAACATCACTCGACCATGGGGAGGAGATGCAGACTCCACATAGAAGGAGCTCCAGCTGAAAATCGAACAGGAGAACCTCTTGCTATGAGGCAACAATGCTACCGCTGTACCACCGCGGCATCGTCTTCATATCCACAATAAATGAAGAAAATTACTTTTTATACAAATAAAGAAATTTCTAATGTTAAACTTTGATATTATTATTATTATTATAGGAGATGTTAATTATAACTTCAGAAAAAGGATAGGGAATATTAATAAGGGTGTTCATGCATGCAGGAAAGGGATGAAGGTAGGATTACTATATACATTTTAAGGCAAGTATATATTTATAAGAGGATTTATTAATACAGAAATTGATTATCCATTATATTCTGAAGGTCTGAAAAGTCAGATATAAAACTTTTGAAGATGGTTGTACTGATCACCATGCTATAGGAATTAACATTTCTAAAACAGCTTTATATATTAAGCAGGACAGAGGCAATAAAAGGTTAATAGGTGAAGTTGTGAAGCAGGCATGATTTAGGAAAGTGATTGAGAAGTTATGAAGAGATCATATAACTGTAAAATATTTTTATACTGATATAAACCACTGGTGATGGCTTTTAAAGACAGATAGAAGAGTGAATACGTATGATTAGAAAAGTGTAATGGAAGATAGAAAAAGATAGATATAAAGGTTTAAGAGAAAGGCATATTTTTAAAAATAGTACAGATGACAAAGATTGATTAACTGCAGAAAAAAAAATAAATAATGAAAAGTGAAAGCAATTTTTTTATTATATAAACAGAACCATTTGTTAATTAGGAAAACTGAAGTAGTATCTACTTTTCTTGGGAAAAATGTTAATTATGACAAAGGAAAGATGATGCCTATTATGTATAATAATAATAATAATAATAATAATAATAATAAATGAAAAGGTAACTGATATAATAAAATAGTTCATCCCTATCCATATTCAAGTATGATTTGGATCTTTGGATGGCAATCAGAAAATTTAGCCCAGGACTATTAATGGACAGAGGCAGCTCTTAAAAGCTAGAAGCCATGTGTTGGTCCCAAAAAATAATTTATGGCATGAACCAGGTTATTCTTATTAGTTATGATATATAATTATCAACAATGGGATGGGTAAGGCCAATTTCTAACCAAATGGGATAGGTAATTTGAACACAAAATGATCCACAAGGACAGCTAGCCTAGTACTTTCCTATGAACTTATGAGATTAGACATGACTGTTGTTGTTGTGGAATATGTTAAAGATATATATACAAAGTATAATAAAAATGGGTTTAGTGATATGCTAATAATTCTGCAGTTATAGGTACATTTAATAACTTGCTTCAACACCTCCATATCATGTAAGAACCATTTTCTTTAGATGAGAAATGGCACCATAATGCCAGCTACTATTCAACCCTAAAAAATAAAGTTATGATATTTTTCCTCAAATCACACATGCCTGGTAAAGCAGATTTCAAAATCCTTACATTATACAAAACTGAAATTGAAGTAGTCTCCCACACAAACACTTGCTGGAGTGATTAAACATAACCTTAAATTTGACCTATATCTTCAAAATAACATAAAAAACACTCACCAAAATTAGGAATGCTCTATAGGCATAAAAACTTTCTTAGCAACACCAACAAAACCACTCTTGCCACTACCTACCTTCTGTCTTATATGGTGCACTCATCCTAACCAACCTAAAAGCTAAAGTTAAAATAAGGTGGAGGCATGCTATAATAAGTTGCAAAATGTGCCAACAAACAGTATTGCAGCCAGCAATGCATTGCCCCTAGGGCTTTGAACTGGCTGGAAATGCCTCCCCATTTAGATTACATACAGCTTACCTCCACACATAACATTTTTCACAATACTTTATTTTACTCCTGTTTTTCATTCCTAACACCATACCACCACTTTCACCTAAGGAACAAAAGCTTCTCAGCATATATAAACCTATAAATCCTATGGCCAAAGTCCCTACTCACACCCTGTTGATAAAAAATGGAATTCTACCCCCTGCAAATTAGATCTACCCCTAACCTCTCCAATTCAAATTACTACTAAAGGGCTACCTAAATAAAACCTGGCTCTGCTCCTGTACTACCCCAAGCTGAACTAGTCCTACCCTCCTTCCAGCACCAGCATGCTTTGAGTACATTCAGACAGCAGGAATTAGTAAATTCTATTTCTTAGATAAAAATCAATAAATGTTTGCCCAAGCTATATTGTCTAATCACCTCTGTTACAAAGAATACTTGTACTCAATGCTTTTAATGTCATCTGTATGAGCTGCAACTTGTGAATACTTTATCTACTGACAATGTTCTTTTCCAACTTGTTCTAATTGTCCAGATATTTGCACAATGTATTCATATGTTCACGCTGCATGAACTGAAGGTGAAATATTACTTTAATATGTTATTCTTCTGTATTAGGCTTTGTAATAACTTCAACTATATCCACATTTATGAATGTGGAGCTTTTCTTCCCAGGCCTCTGATGAAAATGGGATATTATCCCATTTGAAGTTTCCCGGTAAACAAATGTCAAATAAAATAAATAGTCAGAGGAAAGTAGATACATTTCAATCATATTCAAATTAGGACGTAGTGAGATGAATTTCTATAAAATAATTAAATAGTACACTAAAATATTACATGAAGAAGTGCAGTAGGTTTGGATGGAATCAGTACGAGTTTTAAAAATAAATGGATGATGAAAAGAAATCAATATTGACTGAAGTTATGAATAATTGGATGAAAAATGAAGCATAGAAAATTATGCAAATGAATTATATTTATATACTAAAAAGTGATACAGATCATAGAAGAAATTGGATACCATTAGCTTTAAATTATTTGAATTATAAAATATTTATAGTGACTATTCAAAAGAATAGGAAAGGTAATTCTTCAAGTGTTAAATGACAACATTTTGGAGTACAAGGCAGAAATGTTAAAGATTTACTGGTAATATATAAGGAAATTATAAGTAGTATTACAAAAGAGAATGTGAGGGTAAAGTGGCAGTGTGTGATGCTGAAAAAGCATAGGATTCGATTAAATATGAAGTAATGTTTTCTATTTTAATGGTGTATAGAATTGCAAAAGTAATTATATCACTTACAGATATAACATATAACAATACCTATGCTATTGTTTTTCTAAATGGTTGGTTTTGTAATGATATTAACATTTATAGGGAAAAAACAAGGATGGCCTCTAAACTGTATGCTATGTTCTTTTCTTATGACTGGTACAATTGAAATAGCAAAATTAAATGTACACAGTGGTTAATTAATTTTGTATAATACACTGAGCATTACTGCTATATTTATAATGTGCAAATGATTTAATAATTATAGACAAAACTGGAGAAAGTTTTTTTTAATTTGTTAATGGTAGAAAATAAGATTAAGGATTAATAAGAAAAAATGTAAGGGTTTTGGGTTATAAATAATGCTGGTATTTATTTTTCTTGTACAGAAATAAGTATATTTGGTATTAAAACAAAGGTACAAAGATTATTGCAAAACAATATGTAGCCATTGTTTTGTCATACATAGAAAAGGAAGTATTAGAGATTCTTTTTTTCCTTTTTGGGCAGTTTAAGAATGAATTAAATTAAGAGAGTGGTTATTTACTGTGCTAAATGCAAGGGTAGAGTGGGGCTCATCACTCCTATAATTTTTCTTTTGTTCCTCCACCCTTCCATCAAAGTACTAGCTTGGCACCCTGTTACCCCATCTATGATGGGTCAACCAGCCATTTCCTTGTCCCTTGAATATTCTGATAGTGCTGGGGCTAATTGCAGACCTCAATCATTTAAGGGCTCAGCACATCTATGCATCCATACAGAGGGGATTTTTATATGACCAACATACTATCTCCCCCTTTGACTTAATGGTATTTGCCTGAGGGGCAGGAGTACAAAAAAGTTGTGTGACATATTGCCCCCCCCCCCACACACACACACACAGCAGCTCACCCTTATCTCCACCCTATTCTCTCTCTTCTTGGCAAGCCTACATATGTGTCATTCCCTAGTGTCCACTAGAGATCAACACTGGAGATGCACATAAAGCCACATATCCACCCTAGGATGGCAATGTTCATCACTCCCTCAATGCCACTCGGTCACCTGAGCTGCTAATCAAAAAATAAAATTGAATTTTTCAAAAATAAAGCAAGAAGAAAAGGATTGTATAGGTAAGATTTAATTGAAAAGAAATCTAGATATGTAAGGGAAAGTAGGCAGTAAAAACGTGTTTATGAAGTATAACGAAAAACACTGTTATGATATACTTAGACTGAAGTTGACATGGAGTTATTCTTTTTATAACAGAAAAGCATGGTATGAAGAGCTTATGCAATGGTTTTATGTTAATTTAAGGAAAAGATCAAGAAATGACTATTATAGACTATTAAATATAAGAAAGATTTAACAATGTTTCATACACAATTTTTTTTATGGATATAATGTTGGAAATCTACCCGTGAAAGGTGCTATAAAATACAAACAGGTTATGTAAAAAAAGAAAAAGAAGAAATTATTAAGCATTTCCATCTAAAATGTAATAGAATACAAGACATTTGGAGTTTATGTGCCACAGAGTTTGATTACATTTTTTTTAAATGCCAATATGATTATGATAATTTAAGGATATTATGAGAAGACATGATCACATATGGTAAGTTAGATAAAATAAGTATTTTAAGGACTGCATGGAGCATAGCATGGTAAGCACTGATGTAGAATCAAATGTGGGACTCCTCTTTAGTAATGTCAAAGAAAAGTTATCGAATAAGGGTTGGGGAAGATGAATTTGCTGTATGAATTTATATTTGATTAGTACTTTTGTAAAAGACTATGTTGAAATTGGTGGACAATTAAATATTATATACAGATTATGTAATAAGAATAAGTCTAAACAATCTAATGCCTCTGAAATTTCTATAGGTGATTTGGGAGTTTTTTATATCCACCTGAAATGCCACCAACTCAAGCAGACAGGACCTTGATTTAATGTCTTCATCTGAAGGGCAACATACTCAGGAGTGCAGCACCCTCCATTATATCACAATATAAAAAGTCAGGAGGCAGCATACATGCCAGGACTATATATAAAAACTGTGATTTATTCGTTCCCTCCCTTGTGTGTCAGGATTGTCAGCAATCCATCTACCTGGTGTGAGAATAGAACTCTCAGCCTTCTGCACAAAAGGTGTTGTGCCACTGACAATGCAATATTGTAACATTGATACTTATTTCTCGAGGTAAAAGGTTTGCCAGGTAATATGTATATCCTTCTGCTGAAATTCATGAATTTCTTCATCAGCTCAGTGGCTGAGCGTCAAAGAGCTCTTAACTCGGGAGACTTCAGATTCTGAGATGCAGATCAAGGTGCTCCTAAGCACTAAGAGAATGGATATCTAAAACACCAACTCCAGGGCTAGAGAGCCATAGCTGGCCTGCTGCCGCTCCCTGGTATGGCTCCTCTCAATGATATACTGAGAAGCAAAAAAAAGGGGAGGATGGAGGTGGTATAGTCTCCAATCTAGCACTCCTTCTCTCCTAAAGAGAGTCTGCCAGGAGTAGTACAGGAGGGGCAGAATGGTTTTATTAAAGGAAGAAGAGCAGAAATCAATTGATGGGCCCTGGAAGAGTTTGTGAACAATTACCCTACCATTAACTGAGAAAACTACTTGAGTACTAGCTCCCAGGCTCAGCGCTTCCTGCAATTTATCAACTCAAATGCCCTGGATCAGCTGGTAAACTACCCTACCAGAAGCCACAACATATTGAACCTGGTCATCACCAACATGGACGATAGGTGTTCCGTACTGGAGGTCAACCCATCACTGTTTAGATCAGATCATAAACTAATCACCCTGGATGTCCACACCCCACCACCACCCACAACCAAGGAAACCACAGTGAAAAACTTTTCTAAAGCAAACTTTACTTTACTTTAGGCAGATGTGGTAAGTTTCACAGCCCCCATGCTAAAGGATAACACTGCCCAAGATGCAGAATCCTTTATAATTGCACTCTATGAGCACCTACAAGGATGCATGGATCGTGCCATCCCTAGCAAGACAAAAGACTCACTCCCCTAAGAGAAGGAAACCAGTCTGGTGGACCCCTGCCATAAACAGGTTATACAACAGAAGGAGGAAACTAGTTCAGAAAAGAAGCAAATCCCAAGAAGGAAAGACATCCCTGATCAGTATCAGAAAGAAACTAAAGGTCCCTCGTAAAATCATCCAAGGCTAACTTTGAAAGAAAAATAACCAAGGATTCTAAAGATAATCACAAAGCCTTCTTTAGCTATGTCAAGAATCTAAGTGGCAACTCGCAGATATGCTCTGAGCTAGTGCAAAATAGCACAGAATATACTGAACCTACTGATATTGCCAACATCCTGGCAGATAGATTCAGTGCAAACTTCACCTCCTTCTCACCTTCAAAAGGGCCCACAACAATATCGGAAAAGTGTAGTGTCCCAGAAATCACAGAAGCACAGGTGAAAACAGCCCTTTCAAAAACCAAAAATACAGCATCAGTGGGGCCAGATGGTGTCCCAGGCTGTGTCTTGCATGAACTGCAGAACAAACTAACCCCCCACCTAAACACGCTGTTCAACCTCAGCCTCTCCACAGGCTACGTGCCCATAGAATTGTGCACAGCAACGGTTATTCTGCTCCACAAAGGAGGGGTCACAACTGACCCTGGTAACTATCACCCCATAAGCCTGACTAGCCTGGTTTGCAAGGCTATGGAGCACATCATCATGAAACTCATTAGCAAAGACATTGGGAACTTTCAAACACTTGACCCGACCCAGTTTGGCTTTGTTAAGGGTAGATCATGCCTACTAAATCTGGTTGACTTCTTCAAGACAGTCACCAAGGCCATAGATGAGGGAAAGGTGGTTCACACAGCCTACCTTGATCTCACCAAGGCGTTCTACACTATTCCTCACTTGGGTATTATAGAAAAACTCACCAGCTTGAACATAAACCCCTATGTCACAAGATGGGTTGCCAACTGGCTTACAGACAGAACTCACACTGTAAAAATAGCAGGTTCCAGGTCCGACTCTAAACCAGTCACAAGTGGTGTCCCGCAAGGCTCAGTTCTGGGACCCCTACTGTTCGGCATATATTTCTCAGAAGTACAGGCAAACACAGGAGAACTATGGCTAACCAAGTTCACCGATGACTGCAAACTGGGAGTCATAACTGACTCTCCGGCTGACACGGACATCCTTCAAAAAGGCCTTACTGAGACAGACACCTGGTGTCAAAGTCATGGCCTCAAGCTAAATGCCAAAAAATGCATAGTCATCCCATTTGGGAAAAACAAAACACCCACGAATTACCACATAGGCGGCAGCCCCCTTAATACAGAAGAGGTAATAAAAGATCTGGGGACCCAGGTAGATAGTAATCTCTCCTTTGACAATCATATTGCCAAAGTAGTTAGGAAATCCTTCTATGCGGCCCATCAAATTACTAAGGGGTTCGCATCTAGAAATAAAGAGGTTTTAGTGCCCTTCTACTCATCATTCATCAGACCCGTCACAGAGTACAATGCCCCATTTGGGATGTACCTCACAAGACACTTCCAACAGCTGGAAAGACCACAAAAGCACCTCACCAAGAGGATTATTGGCCTCAAACATATGTCCTATGCAGTCTGACTGAAAAAACTCCAGCTGTACTCAGTGGCATATCGCTTACTCAGAGGTGATCTCTGCTTGACTTACAAAGCCATGTCCAACTCAGAATTGATGGACATGTGCCACCTAAAGAAATCAAAGTCACTGTGAGCCATGCGCTCTAGTGAGCTAAACCTCGCCACAACAATAAATAGAACATGCTGGAGGGATAGATTCCTGTCAAAGAGACTCCCCATGCTTTTGAACTAAATTCCTAACTACATTAGGCAGAGCCCCTCACTAACACTCTTCAAAAGAGGCCTTGACGACTGGATGGGTAACAGAAAATACACCCTGGGGATCACTTCATTGGCTCTGCTTGACAGAGGCTCAGTTAATTAATCAATGGGGCGGCGAAAGCCAATACACTCTGGCCAGGCTTAAAAATGCCCTCGGACAGCTAGCCTAGTACCTACCTATGAACCTAAGAACAGCAAAAGAGGGGAACACAGACATGGTCATTTTTGACCCACAAAAGACCTTTGACACACTCAGACAGGAATTCCTGTGGTTAAAAAAACACAAAGAGGGGAAATTTTTCAGGACTGAAAAGGTGATTTACAAAAATCCAGAAACACAGGTAATGGTAAACAGAGGAGTTTCAAAGACACTGAAAGTAGGGAGGAGTACCAGACAGGGGTGCCCTCTCTCCCCAGTGCTTCTCACACTGCTCATAGCTAGCAACTGAAATGATAAAAAAGTTAGGAGGCAGGAACAGGGGTACAGTCGGGGATCCTAATACATGAAGATGACTGTATGCTTATATCAGAGAATATTGAAATGACCATACAGGAAATAATGCCAGTTTTTTGCATGCCTTAAATGAAACCATACTAAAGAATTTGTTGAAGGGGAGGTTGGAGAGAGGAGCACATAAAATACACATACATCTAGGTATTATCAATGTAATTAGAATGATAATTCTCCCAGTTATGGCAATTCAGCAATTTGGATTCACACTAATTGAATCATGGAAATTTACCAGACTGAGAGAAAAATGGCTGGAAAAGAGGGATAAAGTAGAAACACAGAGAGAGAAGACAGTCTCATGGGGTAATGGGAAAAATAGGGGAAAGAAAAATAAGAATGATTTTGTGAAGACCCAAGCGGGAAGTCGAGGAAATCACACAGAAGGGTGTAAGTGGAAAAAGGAAGATGGATGTAAAACCCGGGAAGATGAATGGGGAAAAGTTCTTAAAATAACATCAGGAAAGCAAAAAAAAACCCACTGTGCAAAGATGATGCATCGCGACAAAAAGATTATCTTTCATTCAAGCTTATAGCACCTTTTTTTGTACTGTTTCACTTCGTACCCACAGACTTTTTTAGGTCTGGCCTCTCTAAGTGACTTATCAGCTAATAATAGGCAGTATTAGAAAAGGTAAGGCGCTATTAACAAAATGACACCAAGACTGTTATTCTAGATGTCCTACAGTACAGAAGTTAATCACTCTTTGTCATGTATTGTTCATATTTTTATATTTCCTGCATTAATTCCTGTTAGGTTTCATATTTATGTTATTTAAATAGTAGTCAGGCCTACATGTTATTGAGAGATATGGTGTGATATGACATAGGGAAAAGGAAACTTCACTGTCAATTTTGATTTATATCACACTATACTTGAGATATTGTTAGTTATTTGTTAATAATTATAAATAAGAAGCAATCTTTTTGTATGAACTTAAAACCTCAAAAAACAGTTTCTGTTTGTAAATTCCTGCATATACTGTGGGAAATTCCTGGTGTTCTGGCTGCAGTGTGATTCTCAAACAATCTGGAAATATATCGCTGATTGATAAGTATATTTCTTGGCATTTTAACCTTTCAGAGTTCTGCATTGTCTTAATTTTGCCGGACTGAATTATTTTATATATTTTCTGGCATTGTTTTATGTTTCCCATCTGTCCTGAAAATGTTTTCCCCCCACCCCCCACCCTATTCTTGTGGTGGTGTTATAGTTGGTGGCTTTGCAGTTGCCCGCCCTACTATATATTTGATCTGGGACACCCCAGTCTGGTGTTCACTCTAGTTAATACAGAGTGAACATTTGAAAAGGCCAACCCACTTAGGTTCTTAACCTTGAATTTTTCTTCTGCTCCTTCTTCTTCTCTCCTTGCACTTTACTTAAAAAAAGAATTGCACTTTATTTTGCTTTTGCCTCTTTGTAAAAGTATTCTTAGACAGTCTAAACTTGTGTCAGGTTAGCGCTTAAGCCGTATAGAAGGAATATAATCAGAAAGAAGTAACAGCCAAGCGTGAGCAGGTACAAACCCTTTTATGCCAGGTCAAATAAAGCAGGATCCAAACTTGTAAAAAGAAATATTTAATCCACAAACAACTGACAGAGAGGTAAGCGCTTTCGCAGTAATGCTTCTTCAGATCTATGACAAACACTAAAACTGCTTTCACCATATATACTGTTCCCAATCAGTGGCAAGCAATTAGTAAAACATTCCAAAGAATTTTAAAGAGACAAGAACTGTTGCAATAAAAATACATGGAATAAAATGCAAAGAATCAAATGTATATAATATTCAAAAAGCATGTGTGAAAATCTTGTATAAAAAAGCATGTTTTAGGAACATCTATAAAAACAAATATAGACAAAATAAAAACAAGTGTGCTCTTAAGACATATTAAAACAGTTGGTTCACTTAATATTCCTTCTCTGCCTTAATTTAGGTCTAATTGAGGCCCTTTCATTCAGGCCACATCCTTTATCTGCTTTTAGTAATATGATCCATTCTGTTTCTTTGCCCTCTGTATAGACTTTAATATCCCCACCTCTTGGATTAAGAGTAATCACCTCCAGTACTTTAAATAAAAATACATGATGTGTATTGTTCATCATAACATGTTTGGCCAAAGCGTTATGTATTGTGCCCTTTCTCATATGGTAAACGTGTTCCCTCATTCGATCCCTCAGTGGGCGGTTAGTCTTCCCAACGTAGAATGAGGAACATGTTTGACAGACAGCTAGATAAATAACATGTTGTGTCATACAGTTAGCCTCTGCAGATACATAAAAACTTTTCTGTAGGTCTGGATGGAAGAAATGGGGAGTACTATCTATATAAGAGCAAAAACTGCAATGTCCGCAGGGCTTAGTACATCCTTCCTTCCTATCTCTAAAACTAGGTGTGGGGTAACATAACTTCCTTTTTAAATTTTTATTCTTATACAAGAACCCTGGTTGTTCACCAACTATCAGTTTAAGGTCATCATCCACATGTAGGATTTCCCAATGTTTTCTAATAATTTCTCTGATTTCTAAATGGTCTGACAAAAAATATGTAATAAATTTAACAAATTGTGATCGTTCAATATGACTATTTGGGACTGTTATAGATTCATGCGGTCCAAAATAAGGTTCACCCCTAGTATGTCTTAGTTCATGTATATCATTCAGGTGTGTGTTTATCTCCCTAATGCCATAACCCCTAGTAGATAACCTGTCTTTAAGGCCATTTAGTTCAATTTCAAAGCCATCATCTAGAGGATTCAGCCTTGATGCTCTGATTGCTTGGCCTCTCATGATATTTCTGAAAACATGGGGTGGGTGCCTACTAGATCTAAGCAGTAAAGTATTGCTGTGGCAGCTCTTCCGAAATACACCTGTATTTATAAGATTGTTATGAAGTCTTTCAATATACATGTCTAAAAATTCAATCCTATACAGTGAATGTTTCATGGTAAATTTGAGACAAGTTGTCAAATTATTCATGATGGTAAGCATACTGTGAAGTTGGTCTAGTGAGCCCTTCCACAAAACAAATAAATCATCAACAAAGCGTCGATAGAAAATGACATGCTGTTTAAACATCTCTTCACAAAATAGTATGTGCTCCTCCCAGTAGGCCAGGAACATGTTGGCGTAGCTATTGGCACATGGTGTGCCCATAGCTATGCCATCCCTCTGTTTGTAAATGCTGTCATGGAACATAAAAAGATTATTTTCCAGGACTAACTCTAGGAAATGCACAATTAAATCGATGGTTACAGAAGGGTAATCACTATGTTCTTTTAAGTAATCTGCAACATATGTCAAGCCCAACTCATTCGGTATTACCGTGAAAAGGGACTGTATATCAAACGTGACAAAAATGTAGTCCAGTGTAATGATTAAATCTTTGGTACAATCATATAAGTCAATTAAAAACTGTTTGGAGTCCCTTAAAACTACCTTGTTGTTGTTTAAAACAGATCTAAGATGCTTCTCAATAAATACAGACAGATGCTCTGTCACCCAACCTCGACCTGAAACTATTGGTCTCATAGGAGGATTATCCGAGTCCTTGTGTATTTTTGGGAGACCGTGTATGACTGGTATAGTCGGAGAAGGGATAGTGAGATATCCATATAGATCTTTATCTATTAATTGACCCATGTAAATATCTTTTATAGTATCTTGTACATATTTAATAGTATGCTCTATGTAATGAACTGAGACTTGCTCATAAAATACATCATTTAACATAGATACCATCCTATCTGTGTAGTCAGATGAATCCATGACAACTATTTTGCCACCCTTGTCAGCGGGTCTGAGAATGATGTTCGGATCATCCTGTAACTTCTTGAGACTTTTTCTTTCACTATATGTGAGATTGTCTCTCCTATAGCGTGATTTATTATCTGTTCTGTTATCATAATAACTATGTAGTTCTTCCTCAGTGAGTTTTAGGTAGGGTTCAACTAATGGATGATTACTGGGTATAAATTCGCTCAAATTCTTAAACTTAAACTGTTGGGTGACAGAGCATCTGTCTGTATATATTGAGAAGCATCTTAGATGTGTTTTAAACAACAACAAGGTAGTTTTAAGGGACTCCAAACAGTTTTTAATTGACTTATATGATTGTACCAAAGATTTAATGATTACACTGGACTACATTTTTGTCACGTTTGATATACAGTCCCTTTTCACGGTAATACCGAATGAGTTGGGCTTGACATATGTTGCAGATTACTTAAAAGAACATAGTGATTACCCTTCTGTAACCATCGATTTAATTGTGCATTTCCTAGAGTTAGTCCTGGAAAATAATCTTTTTATGTTCCATGACAGCATTTACAAATAGAGGGATGGCGTAGCTATGGGCACACCATGTGCCAATAGCTACGCAAACATGTTCCTGGTCTACTGGGAGGAGCACATACTATTTTGTGAAGAGATGTTTAAACAGCATGTCATTTTCTATCGACGCTTTGTTGATGATTTATTTGTTTTGTGGAAGGGCTCACTAGACCAACTTCACAGTATGCTTACCATCATGAATAATTTGACAACTTGTCTCAAATTTACCATGAAACATTCACTGTATAGGATTGACTTTTTAGACATATATATTGAAAGACTTCATAACAATCTTATAAATACAGGTGTATTTCAGAAGAGCTGCCACAGCAATACTTTACTGCTTAGATCTAGTAGGCACCCACCCCATGTCTTCAGAAATATCATGAGAGGCCAAGCAATCAGAGCATCAAGGCTGAATCCTCTAGATGATGGCTTTGAAACTGAACTAAATGGCTTTAAAGACAGGTTATCTACTAGGGGTTATGGCATAAGGGAGATAAACACACACCTGAATGATATACATGAACTAAGACATACTAAGGGTGAACCTTATTTTGGACCGCATGAATCTATAACAGTCCCAAATAGTCATATTGAACGATCACAATATGTTAAATTTATTACATATTTTTCGTCAGACCATTTAGAAATCAGAGAAATTATTAGAAAACATTGGGAAATCCTACATGTGGATGATGACCTTAAACTGATAGTTGGTGAACAACCAGGGTTCTTGTATAAGAATAAAAACAATTTAAAAAGGAAGTTATGTTACCCCACACCAAGTTTTAGAGATAGGAAGGAAGGATGTACTAAGCCCTGCAGACATTGCAATTTTTGCTCTTATATAGATAGTACTCCCATTTCTTCCATCCAGACCTACAGAAAAAGTTTTTATGTATCTGCAGAGGCTAACTGTATGACACAACATGTTATTTATCTAGCTGTCAAACATGTTCCTCATTCTACGTTGGGAAGACTAACCGCCCACTGAGGGATCGAATGAGGGAACACGTTTACCATATGAGAAAGGGCACAATACATAACGCTTTGGCCAAACATGTTATGATGAACAATACACATCATGTATTTTTATTTAAGGTACTGGAGGTGATTACTCCTAATCCAAGAGGTGGGGATATTAAAGTCTATACAGAGGGCAAAGAAACAGAATGGATCATATTACTAAAAGCAGATAAAGGATCTGGCCTGAATGAAAGGGCCTCAATTAGACCTAAATTAAGGCAGAGAAGGAATATTAAGTGAACCAACTGTTTTAATGTGTCTTAAGAGCACACTTGTTTTTATTTTGTCTATATTTGTTTTTATAGATGTTCCTAAAACATGCTTTTTTATATAAGATTTTCACATATGCTTTTTGAATGTTATATGCATTTGATTCTTTGCATTTTATTCCATGTATTTTTATTGCAACAGTTCTTGTCTCTTTAAAATTCTTTGGAATGTTTTACTAATTGCTTGCCACTGATTGGGAACAGTATATATGGTGAAAGCAGTTTTAGTGTTTGTCATAGATCTGAAGAAACATTACTGCGAAAGCGCTTATCTCTCTGTCAGTTGTTTGTGGATTAAATATTTATTTTTACAAGTTTGGATCCTGCTTTATTTGACCTGGCATAAAAGGGTTTGTACCTGCTCACGCTTGGCTGTTACTTCTTCTTTGTAAAAGTACTCAATTGTATTTATTCTGCTCCATTTATTACTGCTTTTTTGTAGCCTGATTAAATTGTAACTATTACTCTAAGCCTTTTGGTTTAAGCACTTGGGCTCCAGACCAGTTGTTTTACATTAAGAAGGTTTGTGGTCTGCACCATTGTGGCAGGACAGGAAGCTTACATCCTTCTAAGTTGGGAGTTGCTGATTGAAGGCTTAGTGTCCGTTATTCTAAAAGTGTATTAGTTCTGGTTTAAGTACTTGGGCTTTGGGCCAGTTATTTTACATTAAGAAGGTGTAGTCTGCACTCTTGTGGGAGGAGAGGGTAGATTCTCTGCCCTTCTGAGCTGGGAGTTTCTGCTTAAAGGCTTATTGTGCCTGCTTATTTGAACTGTCTTTCTGAAATTGGTATGCCTTGTTTGCTGTAGCATAGACTAAATTCAGACCTGCTGAATCTAACTTTGTATAACTTGAGCACTAATCCAGGCAATCTTTTTTAGGAGAAGGTTCCATTGCACCCTAGTGGAAGGAGTGTGCAGTTAGAACTTGTCTGATCGAAGACTGCTGGAACAGGGCTCAGTTTTTAGCTTTTTATTAGTTAACTGGTTAATTTGTTTAAAATAGTTTGCTCATTTGCTACTGTTATATTAAAAAAAAAAAAAAAAAAAAAAATATGCACTTTATGCATCGCCACTTAGCTAGGGTTAAACTATTCCCGGGCACCATAAAGTCTGCTCTTCAAATTTTCCCTTAGAACTAGCCATTTTTTTTCAATTTTAGCACTAAAATCTGTTTCTTTGAGCTCAGCACTTGTTCAGAACTAGTTGTAAACTTTAAAGCTACAAATTACTACAACACTCAACTTTCCTCACTTGTCTAGAGGAAAACAGGTTTTACTACTTAATACATAAGCACCTATCCAGGCATGTCTAAGCATCAGCTCCCATTGTTTTCTCATGTCTACGTGATGAATCTGGGCATCTTGGGGCAATGCAGCAATTGCCTCATGTACACAGACAACCCTCTTCTCCTACCACCCAACACTACATCCTGTGAGAGATGCACTTATATAGCCAAACTGGAAGCAAAGTTCTCTTCACCCATGTCTGGACTAGACAGTCAAGAGAAGGTGGTAAACATTTGCACCACACCACACTCATCACATAGTCCATCAAAACCTATACCACCAAAACACACACACAGAAACATGAAACACACACCTACATTCACGGAGGCTCTCAATAAAAATCTGCTCAAGCAAGAGAGACCTCCAAAGCAGAAACGCAAGCAACCTCCACCCCTCCCAACACAACCCAAATGACACATAGCCCACAAACTCAGTGTGCCACTCAACCACAGCCCATGAGGCATAACAACGTACCCAACACTCTAGTTATAGGTAACTCTATAGTCAGGCACACTGATGTTCCACTCACCAGGCTAAACAAGGAGAAAGTTACTGTCAGCTGCCTGTCATGTGCCAGAATCTGCCACATAATGCACACATTCAGGTCACTCCACAACAAGTACAAATACTACTCTGTCATTGTCCATGTTGGTGTGAATGACCTGAGACGTACCTCCCTGGACTACATGAAAAACGACATGGAGGAGCTCTCTAATCTTGTAGCACAGGCAGGTATGACCCTAGCCTTGAGTAGCATCCTGCCATCACCCAGAATGATACCACAGTACAAGGACAAAATGATTGACTTCAACAATTGGCTAAGCTTCTGGTGTCATTCTAAGGGGACCTAGTATCTGTCTGCCTGGGATGACATGATCGACAGACCACGATGTTTTGCCAGAGATGGCCTGCACCTGTCACCCTTGGGATTCGGAATACTGGCTAAGGCTCTTGCCACCCCTACAGTGCCTTTTTTAGGCAAGGTTCAAATGACAAATTTACCACCTTAACAGGTGCAAGCAAGCAAAATCTGAGGGTAATGCTACTCAATGTTTGAAGTCTAAACCTCAAAATGCATTCACTCGAGGCACTCCTTAAAATGAGAACATCGACATCTGTGCAGTGACAGAGACCCGGTTCAAGGCTCCAGAGAGCACCCCTGCATTACCGGGCTATAATTCATACCACACCTTTTGGCCACCTAACATGGATCAAAACACTAAAGGTGGAGGCGGGCCCATATTCATTAAGGATATCTACACCTCCAGGGTAGTTGCTTAGCATAATGCATCAGAGATTATCCAAGTGCAACTAACTCTGGGCAAGACTGCAAACCAAATTATAACTTGCTACAGATCCCCCACCATGCCCCAGGATTCTGACTCCTCATTTCTTGATACACTGAAAAATATTAGGGTACAACCCAACACCCTCATAATGGGTGATTTCAACTACCCCTCCATTAATTGGGAAAACTAATCATGTACCAACTCTTTTGCTCAATGTTTTCTGGAATTCATTAATCCCAATGCCCTGGATCAGCTTATCCACACCCTCACCAGGGGCAGCAATATCCTAGACCTGGTCATTACCAACATGGACGACCAGTGTTCCACACCAGAGGTCAGTTCCTCTTTGGTTAGATCCAAAAACAAGCTAATCACCCTAGACATACACATCCTGCCCCCACCCCCCAATAGGGAAACTACCGTAAAAAAAATTCTCCAAAGCCAACTTCACGCATCTTAAGACAGAAGTGGCAAACTTCACGACACCCATGCAGACGAACAATAGAGGTACAACTGCTGATTCCTATACAAATGCACTTTATAAGTACTTACATAAGAGCATGGATCATGCTATCCCTAACAGAACCAAGATGCGATCCTCCAAAAAAAGGAAGCCAATCTGGTGGTCCCCTGCCATAAATAAACTCTACAACTGAAGAAAGAAACTGTTGCAAAAAAAGAGTAAAATCACATGATTGGAGGAACTCCCTGGTCAGCCTCAGTAAGAAGCCGAGATCCCTCATAAAATCCTCCAAAGCTAGTTACGAAAATAAAATCACCACTGATACTAAAGGCAACCACAATGCATTCTATAGCTATGTCAAGAATCTCAATGGCAACACTCAGATCTTCTCCGAGTTATAGCACAATGGCACTAAGTGTACAGAACCAACTGATATTGCCAACATCCTGGCAAATAGGTTCAGTGCTAACTTTACCCCCCTCTCACCCCCTAAAGGGCCCATCTCTATACCAGAAGAATGCAAAGTTCCTGTAATCATGGTTGCACAGGTAAAAACCACACTCTCCAAAGCCAAGAACACAGCATCCATGGGACCTGACAACATCCCAGGCTGCGTTCTACCTGAACTGCAGAATGAACTGGCACCCCACCTAGCACCATGTTCAATCATAGCCTCCCCACAGGCTTTGTACCCACTGAATGGCACACAGCAATGGTTATCCCACTTCATAAAGGGGAGCCACCATGGACCCCGGGAACTACCGCCCCATTAGCCTAAAGAACTTGGTCTGCAAGGGCATGGAACGTATCATCATGGATCTTATACACAAAGACATTGGTAATCCCCAAACTCTGGACCCCACCCAGTTTGGGTTTGTAAAAGGCAGATCATGTCTCCTAAACCTGATAGACTACTTTGAAGCAGTCACCAAAGCCATAGACGAGGGTAAGGTGGTTCACACAGCCTATCCAGATCTCACCAAGGCATCTGACACCACCCCCCACTCTGGAATTATAGATAAACTCACTAAACTAGGTATAAATCCCTATGTCACAAGATGGGTTGTCAACTGGCTCACTGACAGAAACCACAGTGTGAAAGTAGCAGACTCTAAATCAAACTTCAGACCAGTGACAAGTGGAGTACCACAGGGTTCAGTCCTGGGTCATCTCCTGTTTGGTATCTACTTTTCTGAAGTACAGGCTAAGACAGAAAGTCTTTGGCTAATGAAATTCCCAGATGACTGCAAACTAGGAGTCATAATCGAAACTCCTAATGATATGGACATCCTACAAAAGGGCCTCACAGAGAGTGATGGATGGTGTCAAAGCCATGGCCTGAAGCTCCATGCCAAAAAGTGCATTGTCATCCCCTTTGGTAAAAACTCTGTACCCATGAGCTACCACATAGGTGGTAGCCTACTTAACACTGAAAGTGTGATGAGAGACCTTGGGACACAGGTGGACAGTAGTCTATCTTTTGATAATCACATTGTCACAGTAGTCAGGAAATCCTTCTATGTGACACACCTCATCACAAAAGGTTTCTCATCCAGGAAAAAAGAGGTCATTGTTCCACTATACTCATCACTCATTAGAGCCATTATAGAGTACAACGCCCCTTTTGGTATGTACCTCACAAGACATCTACAACAACTGGAAAGGCTGCAGAAATACCTTACAAAGAGGATTACTGGCCTCAAACAGATGCCCTATGCAGACCGTCTCAAAAAACTCCAGCTTTACTTGTTGCATATCACCTACTCAGAGGCGATCTGTGCCTAACATACAAAGCTTTGTCAAACCCAGAGCTGTTGGAAATGCTCCACTTAAGGAAATGCCAATCCCTCTGAGCTACATGCTCTAGGGACCTAAACATTGTCACTACAATAAACAGAACATGCTGGAGGGATAGATTCCTGTCCCAGAGACTTCCCATACTCTGGAACAAACTACCTATCTAGATCAAACAAAGCTCCTCATTAGCACTCTTCAAGAAAAATCTTGATGATTGAATGGGGAATAGGAAATTCTCTCCGGGGATCACCTCTGTGGCTCTGCTTGACAGGAGCACAGGAAAATAATTTTCTCGGGTGGCGAAAGCCAGGGTGCCTTTTTGGCTAGGCTTATATAGGCCCTAGGGCCAATAGCCTAGTACCTACCTATGAAAACAAATGATTTTCAAACTGTTGCATAATATTAGATAAAATAGATGGTGTTGAAGAAAACCCGTTTTGATAGTTGTCCTGTAAGTTGCACACCTTGAGAGATATTCAGTGTTATTTATATTGTTAATTATAGAATTAAGCATGTTTTTTTTCATATTTCTGTAAATATCTCAATAAGCATGCACTTTGCTGTCACGTGAAAGCCTCTGTGTAACAAAAATGTTTTAACAATATATGCCTAGGCTCCATATCTTCCAAGATATGACAATTTGTTTACAAAAGTGTAAAAAATAATTTTGTGTGTGTGTGCATTACAATATATTATGGCATTTATGGAAAAACTGTGAATGCACTATCATCACTGTGATGAAAACTTTGCAATTTGTACTGTCCTAATAGCATTTATAGTTCACAAAATGCTTACATTTGTTTATCTTATGCTTTTTAAGTTTATTTTTCAGAAAATGATGTAGAATGCAAGATATATTAGGCTGTCAGAGGTATGGCATTCCACACTAAATAGGTGTTAATGAGATATAAGGAGGGAAGAAAAACAGACTCAGGGTGCAGGAGGTGCATGACAGAAAAGGTAAACATGAAACATTTGTTCTGGGAATGTACTTGGGTACAAAAGATTCAGGACAGAGGCTCTGATAATCTGGATCAGGATATAAGAAAAGGGGGACATAACTCCTGGGAAGTTTACATGTGGGCTATAGGAAATAAAAAGTGAGGTTGGCAGGAAAAAGATATCTGGGCAATAAGGCTAATAACCAGAGCTGAAGCATGTAATAGGCAGACAATAGAAATCAGGGGCAAGTGCCAGAAAGATGAGCTTAACAGGAGCAGAAATAAATGAGAAGTGAGAAGAAAAATAAAAGGAAGAATGGAAAGAGGCAATAATTACTAATCAAAAGAAGGATGGGGGTGAAAGTGTCCCAAGTAACTACGATAGTAATGTGAAGCAGCAACCCCATGCATGAGGATTACACAGTATGTAATTGTGAAGGGATATGAAAAATAATCAGTGGGGTGAAGTCGGACGTATTAAGAATTACCAGCAAGATATAAAATACCAGTCCACAAGGGATAATCTTAAAATAACTTGTCTCCCTGAAGATCTGCAAGGCAAAGAACCACTGGCATTTCTGGCTTACATTTTTTCAGGATGACCTACTATCTGCTATATTATTCAAGTACAGGTGGATTAGGCTTAGAGTGGGTTAATGAAGTGTACTAGGGTGGCATGGATATTTAACAGATGGAGCATTCACACAGGTTCCTCGCAAAAAGAATAGAGGGCATAAGTAATGTCTCCTGCGTGGATTGCCTCAAAGCATGTTCTCAGTTTCCTACAGACTGTTGAGAGACAATCTGTGCCTGTCCTACAAAGTATCCTCTGAACCTGCTCTGATGACCTGTTGTGCATCCACAAATCCAATAGAATCAGAATTACTCAATCAAGGGACATAAACCTCTTCTACAATATAAACAGGACATGTTGGTGAGGCAGGTATATGTCTCAGAGTTTTCCCCTTCTCTAGAACAGGCTTCCCATCCCTGATAATCAGAGTTCTTCCCTAACCAAATTCATCTGCAAATTAGACAATATGATGGAGCAATCAGAAATGTACCACTGGTCTGGCACCTATGTCTCTAGTAGACAGACACAGCCTGTAAATGCTTCAGCACTCATGCCCAAGCCTATATATTCCCCTTAAAATAGCCTTAGGGTATAAACTTGTCAGACACATTTAAGAAGCATAGTTAGGGTAAAAAAGAGCACCGGTGGTAATTAGCCTATCACCCTAAATAGTAGACTGGACTTCACAGGTCGAATGTTTTTTATTTTTATTTTTTTCAGACATTTGTTAATTAGATAAGTCAAATGAACTCAAAAAGCCCTTGTCAGAGGAGTCCCAGGTGCACTGCCTAGTTGTGTCACTTGCTCAGAGTTACACAGTAAGCAAATGTTAGGGGAAAATATCAAACCCTGAACCAAGAGAACAGGAAGCAGATTACTGTTCTGTGCTTGCTGTCAGATTACTTGATTGCACATGTGCTTAAACATGGAGTTGATATGGAGGCTGCAAGCAAGTATTTTCAGCAAGGGGTATGATGGCTTAAAACCAGCTAACATCATAGCTTGGGTAGAGAGATGATTAAAGTGTGAGTGTTGATACAGTTTGTTTGTGTCTTTCGGCTTTTCCCAGTTAGGGGTTGCCACAGCGGAACTCCGGTCTGCTAATGATTGGCAGTAGAGTTTTACGTGCTGGCTTGCTAGGCCTAATGCACAACCTTCAACGAAGGAACGCCCGTTCACGCATGTCATCACAGAAGATGCTCTAAACGAGAATTGAACGGGCAACGTCTAACTGTGAGGCGACAATGCTACCGCAGCACCACCACTGTAAGAAAGATAATAGGATGGTGTTTGAAAGACAGCAGTGACATATGCTACTTCAGTCCAGCTATAGTGCAATTTGGTCTGCCCAAGCGAAGGGGAAGATGAGATCATACTTCACAGAGAGGGGATGGGCTTCTCCACATTAAAGGCATCAAAGAAAAAGGGTTGTAGAACAATAGATTGAGGTTTGATTAATGGAACATGGTGGGTTTAAACAACCCCATTCCAAGGACAAGAATATCTAACTTCTGTGGTAAGATGCAACTTGATGCAGTATGCGTACAGGAAACAAAATAAAGTAAAAGGGAGACAGTTAAGCCAGGATGGAGAGGTTAAAAAATTCTAGGTGATAACTGTTTCAAGAGGGGAAAAACTGAATAGGTATTTTGATCAAAAGAATTATTGGTTTGGATACTGTTCTGGAAACGTATAGTGGAAATGGAATTTGTGATGTAGTGGTATGCATGAAAGAGAGTTAATAGCCTGTATTAATGTCATTTTGTGGGACCAACTCTGAGGAACAAAGAATTCTGAGGAATTTATTATTGGTGGTGAGGTCCCCAAGAAGGAGCGAGGGCAATGTCCTGCCAAAGGTGGATTTAATGTGACTTTTGATAGAAAAATTAAAGGCTGCATGGTATGTCATACAGCAGGTATCAAGCTAAACTTGTAGTTAGATTAATGAAGATGGGACTAAGTGATGTATGGAGAATTGGAGAATGAAGAAAGGAAATCAACCAGGCCACACATTTTTCAGGTACAGGAAGGTGTAAACCAGCAGAATATATTTCATTCAAGCCAATAATAAACCAATAGCTGAAATCTCAGACATTTTTTTTGGGGGGGTCACCAGTTTATTGATTGAACCATGCAATGGCTAAAGGAATATGGGAGATGGAGAGGGGCACACTAAGGTGGACATAGGATCCTTCTCATTGGAGACATATGGATGTAGATGCATGGGTCAGCAGTTAAGGTACAGAGCGATCCTCTGCACTCAGACAGTGTGTTTGGGGCACACTAAGGTGGACATAGGATCCTTCTCATTGAAGACATATGGATGTAGATGCATGGGTCAGCAGTTAAGGTACAGAGCGATCCTCTGCACTCAGACAGTGTGTTTGGGGCACACTAAGGTGGACATAGGATCCTTCTCATTGAAGACATATGGATGTAGATGCATGGGTCAGCAGTTAAGGTACAGAGCGATCCTCTGCACTCAGACAGTGTGTTTGGGGCACACTAAGGTGGACATAGGATCCTTCTCATTGAAGACATATGGATGTAGATGCATGGGTCAGCAGTTAAGGTACAGAGCGATCCTCTGCACTCAGACAGTGTGTTTGGGGCACACTAAGGTGGACATAGGATCCTTCTCATTGGAGACATATGGATGGAGATGCATGGGTCAGCAGATACTAACAGCAGTTAAGGTACAGAGCGATCCTCTGCACTCAGACAGTGTGTTTGCAGTCAATGAGTATCTGGAGATGGGTAGATGAGTAGATCAACAACAGAAGGCAAACATTGTAGACAATAGGAAGAAGAAGTGGGGGAACTGGAAAGGGGAGTGCTTCTTGTTCAAGGGAGAAATTGGAGAATACTAACAAAAAAAGGATCACCAAGCAAGTGTTGCAAGCGACACTGTCATACCGTGATGCAGAGAGAGGGCTGAAATGGATATAGGGGTACATTAGCCATATGAGAAGTACATGCCAAACTTTTTACTTACAAATTAAAGGGTAAAAGGACAGTGTAGAGTGCCGGTATTACTATACAGAGAGGGGAGAAGGCAAGAGGATGTTGAGGGAATCCTCAACACTTTCACTGAACTGTAGCAAGAGAACTACAAAGAATCCAAGGGTACATAGCATACTTTTGGTGAAGAAACAGGCAGGTCAATATGGTGAGCCCCAATTCTAAGTGGGGAAGACAGGGTTAAACTCACAGTGTCAGTAATCAAAGGGGAAGTTATGAACACCACTGAAAAACATCAAAGAGAGAGCTTAAAAGAGATGACTTTCCCACAGATTATTATAAACTGGTGGGAATATGCGTGGCAAAAAACCTAGCTTTAGTTTTCAGTGCAATTTTGCAAGGGAATAGGAATCTGTCATCAAAGACTGAGGACACTATAGTGTAACTATTAAATAGGAAACAAGGAAGATCCAGCCAACTGCAGGCCAAAATAACATCCATGCTGAAACCTTTACTAAGGGTTTTGGCACCAAGTTTAGCCATGAAAGAACAGGTTGAGTTTTGTGAAGATAAGCAAGTCAGATGAGCAATGGAGACCCCAGCTTGACTTTTGACTGAGTAATAAAAGCTGAAATGGAAACGGGTGGCATTTTTTTGTTTAATGAAAATGGCATTTGAGACTACGTAGTGGATCTTCCTGAAAGTGGTATTACATAAAGCATGGCTGGGTGACAGACTTATTAGAGGAATTAAGACAGAAAGCAAAATCCATTTACTAAGAGTATTTGCTAAAATAGGACTATCCAGACTAGTAGAGATGAAGATATTACAAGATAGGGCCACCCACAATCATCTCTATTAATTTTAATAATTAGAGAATGTTAGCACAAACGATCAGTAAAAGAGTTAAGTAGAGGGAAGACAAAAGTGGGCAGCACTGGAATACTAATTTATTCACCATTGGCTGTATGATGCTCCTAGCAGTTATGCAAAGGGGTTTTCTTGGAATAATTTCTGAATTTCTGTTATTTGGTGAACAGTCAGGGCTCCAATTTCATCTCAGTAATAAAGGATGGTACTAGTTGGGATGTTTGTTAGTGACTAAAGATGGGGAAGGTAAATACCCGAGTTTGAAGGGATATTTTTACTTAATTAATCATATGTTTATATGTATATAATGCTTGACATGTTAGTATTATATGGCTTGATTTAGTTGTTAGTTGTCTGCTTTAATGTACTTTATGCCACCAAATGTTTGTCCTTGACTTTCTGGCCTGAGTCATGGTTGAAAAGGGTCCTTGGAGCCCTGGAGAAGTGGAGAACACTTACCCAGTTAGCAAATGTTTTCTAATTAATAACTAAATAAAAAAATAAATGGAAGAACTTGCCAGACAAAAGCTCAATGATAGAGGACAAGGGACTGATAGAATTAGCTACTTTTGGGATGCATTAAACTAATGAAGATGATGGTACTAATTCAGATATTACATGGGCAAAGCCAATCTGACCAGAGGATAAAAGCCTGAAAGAGATTCAGAATACCTGTCTCCTACATGTTTGGAAAGGGAAGGGAAATGGGATGACAGTATTGGACATTCCGAAGATTTCACATGAATGAGGAATGCCTGACCTGACAAGGGAGATTTTGGCAGTACACTTGGCAAGTCTGAACATGATATTATGTTCACTCCTACATGGGAATTTAAGGAAAATTATGATGCTGGTAGGCTATCAGTCTGATTGGGTAGTACCACTTAAAAATAATAAAAAAGTATGTGTGTTGACACAGAACATAAGATGGGATGGGAAGAAGTAACTTGTCGCAGTGAATGATCAGAGGTTCTGGCCAGGTAACCCAAAGAGGTGGGAGAGGAAGGATTCACGACATGGACTAAAGAAGCAATATTGTTAACACTAGACGGGGAGAAAATGAGTGAAAATCAATTCTGAGGTAAAATTGTGCTTCAGATTCCCAGCTGTACATAGTTACAATAGAAGGCTTCCATAACATGGTGAAATAAAAAGCAAACACAGATCACAAGAATCAGTATACAAGAACTAAAAATAATTCACAACATGATATTGTTAAGATAGGTGCATATAAGCAAGATATATAAAGATCTGGGAAATATGAGAATTATTGCAAGATTGAAAAAGGCTTAAGTCAGCTGGGCAGGAAAAATGGAAATGATACAAGGATGGCAGACTATAGGAATATTCTTATGGGGCGTAAAGACAAAGGAAAGCACATGAATAGCATTTAAGATTACTGCATCATTTATACCTCACACTGAGGAAGTTGTGGGCTTGGTGGTAAAAAACTGATCTGAATTGCAGGAGATATGGATGAAAGGAAGGAATGCGGAAAGTTGGATGGGGTTAGAGTTGATCTGAACTGTGGCCTAGTATGGGCACCATTTGCTTAGGTGTTGAGATAACCCTTCACAAGACAGACAGGCATTTCTCTTATGTGGTGTATAAGAAGGTAATGAAATCAATTGGAGCTGGTAGAACAATGAGAAATATTAGGTAAAGGGCTTGTCTGAACAAGAGAGTAAGAGTCACGTTAGACAAAGCATGTAAAGTAGGTGACTGGTGAGTTGTCATGCATGCAGTGAATAGGCAAGACTTCTAAGGCTTGAGGTAAAGCAGGATACAGCTGGGGAAATGGCGGAGATGGACAAGAACCTCAGACAAAATGGGAGGCACACTGGTGCAGCGGTTAACAATGCTGCCTCACAGCCAGAGGGTCTCTGGTTTGAGCTTTGGCTGGGGTACCTTCTGTGTGGAGTTGCATGTCCTCCCTACATTTGCTTGGGTTTCCTCCGAGTACTCCAGTTTCCTTCCACATTCCAAAGACATGCATCTAGAGCATTTCTCCCTGGGTCCCCAGTGAAAATAGTCTCTGTCTTAATCGGAATTTCCTGGTCAACAAATTGTAAAATAAATAAATAAAAATGTGAACATCTTGAGAGAGCAGATATCTAAAATAATCTGGTGAAAAATTTCCCTTAAGCAGTAGAGACAGAGATATTTTTGTGAGGGCAGGTTTACTGAGCAGGACACTGACCACAGGAATACAAGCAGTGGGCCATAACAATCCAGGTAAACTTGACATGTAGAAAGCAGAGTGTGAGTCAGCTTGAGTAAAATGGAGAGGAACTGACAAATTACTGGGAACCATTTGGAAGCAATGAAACTAAAAGAACTTTTCTGTACATAATTATTAATGTCCACAGACCAAGAGCCAATGTAGCTGGGATGGAAAGAATATATACGTTAAATGGCTGTTAATAGCTGTTATTTTCTTCTTGACTTATTTTGTTACAGGTGGGAGTTACATTGTATAAAATGCCTAATAAAACATATCAAATTAAACTTCTGAGTGGATGATGAAAAGTCTAAATTTGGTTCAAATTTGCTCCTTTTACTTGAAAATTATATAAGAAGTAATTTGGCTTTGATGAGATGAACCTGATCCTGAAACCAGTCAAACAGATATGATAGAATTCAGCACTGATGGGTTTAGTGCATAATCCATCCTGTAGAAGTTGTCCAGGTCTGTCTTTTGAAGAGTCTTTACTCCCTAGATTTGGTGGCACAACTGAATCACCCCTGTGCACCTGAAGTTGTACGACCCCCATGTAGTATGATTTGTGCTCTTAATGGAGATGACAATATGGCTTTTTTTGTTGCTCTTGTCTTTTGCATGCCCAGTCTCTTTTAGATCTGGTTTGCCCTTGTTTAATTGCAATCTTAGGGCTATAAAGAAGGTCATATAAACGTGTTTGTGAGAAGTGAAAGTGTTGCTAATATGAGGACTGATTTTGTGTGGGATATCATTCTGAGGTCTGTCAGGCAAGGCCAGCTGTATAATTATAAAATTGTGGAAACATTTTATTTTTCCTGTGGTTCATTTATTCTGTTTGCTAAGAAGCAACTGTGAAGAGAAGTTTGATCAGTGGGATTTCTTAATTAAACTGCAGGTAGACAGCTACTGGCTTTCTTCAATTACTAAATTAAATTGTGGACTTTGGGTAAGTCAATTCTCTATGCAGGACACTTGATAGACGTTTAATAGCTTTCACTTTGACTTTAGAACAACCTCCTTATGAACATGTTTGGAAGAATGAGAGAAAAAGCTTGATGAATTCATATAGGGAAGTTCTGTGAGAAAAAATAAGTTATAAACAAATTAATTTCATCCATTTCTTTCTGAATTTGGAACAACCAAATAAATTACTCATTTTTAAGTCTAATAATATTCCTTTGTGGAACTCATTTATTTAATTTCTGACACAGTTTCTACTTAAGGAAACTATAAGCAGAATTCATTATTTTATTATACTTTCAGCTTTGGGTTTGTTAGTTAATTTGTACACAGAAAGGTACTTTTACTTAATTTACTGAATCAATCAAGGCTATGTGTGGGTCCATTATTCATGTAGGACTCATACATCTCAACCTGTTAGATCAAGAAATCTGGACAAAGCCATCACTAATGGGGGTCAAAGGCCCAAAAATAGGATACTTACAAACTTGGAAAATTGACAGAATAAGAATAATTTTCTGAAGTGTATGAAGTCTGAAACCCAAATGTCTGCCATTGTTTTCTGATTTCAACACTCGATCTGCAAACAATTTTCCAGAAAACCATCATTTTATGAGAAACGGACCAAAAATATGAGGCAAAAATCTGGAAATTCTACAAAAATCTTTACAGTTGGGAGGTATGATAGGTCTCCGTCTGCAGCGCATGCTTACAGCAAAGTAAGTTTAAAACAGCCACCACAACACTCCGGGTAAAGTAATGTTACTGTGCAGAATAACTTTTCAATACTGAAAAACTAAACTAAAACTACAGGATTTAACAACAAAAAAGTGATGTGCAGTAATTAGTAGTTTTCTGGCCTTTAGGAGCAGAATCTCTGCCATCCTTGAGGAAACCAACATTAAACCACAGGGACACTGCTACTTCCTGAGCAATGACATTGTTGGCAGAGATTCCTTAGAATCAGGAAAAAAGGACCATGAACTATAGATGAGCTCTTTTCTTCTTCTTCTTCTTTCAGCTTTTTCCCAGTTAGGGGTCGCCACAGCGGATCACCTTGTCCGCTCATGATTGGCAGTGGAGTTTTACGGTGTCGAGTTGCCAGTCCGGTGCCCAACCTGCCACAGAAGGCATACACATGCACACACTCACACCTAGGGCCAATTTAGAGTGTCCAATCCACCTGCAGCATGTCTTTGGGATGTGGGAGGAAACCGGAGCACCCGGAAGAAACCCATGTGACCACAGGGAGGACATGCAGACTCCGCACAGAAGGCACCCCAGTCGAGGATCGAACCAGAGAACCTCTTGCTGTGAGGCGAAATTAATCAAATACTTATAACTTGTTTAAAAATCAGTGTTTCTTTATTGAAAATAGACCACTTAATGGCAAAGCACTCATCTACTTAATATCTTGTATTTTTTTTTATTTTCAATAGAGTTATATAAAGTAATGACTTTTTTCATTATAGTGCTAGAATGCAACTGCAAAGCATGTCATAATTCAGAATTTTTATGACCTTCTGTCTAGACTTGTGTAAAGCTTTTGATCAAATAAATCATGGGGACAGAGCAACAGCTGCAAGGGATTTGAATATTGAATGTCATAGAAAAGATGAAGTACAGATATTCAAGACATTCATTATAAAATACGAGACTTCATTAGGCTTCAATTTTGGACGAATAGTTGTTGAATTAGTGATGTCTATTTTAGGCAACAGCAAGTTACGTGAAGAATTAATATTTTATGAGGCTGATTTAGTGTATAAATGCAAGTGAGAACTGTGAGCCATGTGAGTTCTCCAGTTGTGGTCTACTGAGCATTCACATCAGATAAAGACAAACATGAAGAACTGGAAATGTCACTGGTTATAGATAACTTGTATACTAACAAGTTGACAAGTTTTAAATTTTCATAGTGGGCTAGATAAAGTGCTACCATCTGTGGGAAAAGCATTAACTAGCAAGCTAACAATGAATTCTGTTTACTACTCGAGATGTGCAGTATTAGATAAAACATTATTTTATCAGTATTGGATTATAATATTATAATTTTCTCAAGCTTATTGCAAAACATCTGTCACATACTGAAGGGCTTTCATTTTGCGGTTATCCAAATAGTATCAATTAGGCACCTCACCCCTGTCTATTATATAAGTTTACAAAAGCATTATTTACTAACACAGTGAATACTGATTTTCATAAAACTATATAGAGTGTCTGTCGGAGGAGAGCCCCAAACTTATAATGAATTTGTTTGATTCTCTTTAATTCTTCCCTTGGAACCAGACAAACGTTCAACTTTAGCACTCACGCCACTCATTTCCCAGCCCGGCACTTACTCAAAGCTTATAGCAAGCACTTATAAACCCTAGCACTAGACCCTCCTGTACTGTACAGAAGGACAAGGCTCTCTTTTCGACCTTACCAGCCATCCAGTAAAACAGTTCCCTGTACCTATCCAGGCATGTCCAAAGGGCAGTTTCAGGTGTACTCTCCAGTCCATCTGGGGAATCTGGGCATTTTGAAGCAATATTACAATTGCCTCATGTACACAGACAACCCCCTCCTCCTATCACCAAACACTAATACATGCGAGAGATGCAATTATACAGCCAAACTGGAGGCTAAGCTCTCTCAACCCAAGACTGGATCAGACAGTCAAGACAAGAAGGGAAATACTTGCATCACACCACCAGTCTCACATAGACACATTAAACCAGCACCGGCAAAAAACACACATAAATACATGAAAACATACTCTGAGGCTCTAAATAAAAATCTCCAAAAGCAAGAGTGACCTCCAAAGCAAACAACCAAGCAACCAACCTCCACCCCCAAACACAAACCATGAAACACATACATTACAAAACCAGTGTGCCATGCAATCACAGCCCTTAAGGCAAAATAACATACCCAACTTACTAGTAATAGGTAACTCTATAGTCAGGCACACTGATGTCCCACTCACTAGGCTGAATAAGGTGAAGGTTACTATTAGTTGCCTATCGGGTGCCAGGATCCGCCACATAACACAAGCACTCAGGTCACTCCAGAGCAAGTACAAATATGACTCTGTCATTGTCCAGGTTGGTGTGAATGACCCGAGCCGTACCTCCCTGGACTACATGAAAAGAGACATGGAAGAGCTCTCTGATCACGTAGCCCAGGCCAGTATGACCCTGACCCTGAGTAGCATCCTGCCCTGACCAAGAATGATACCACGGTACAAAGAAAAAATTCTTGATTTCAACAATTTCTGGTGTCATTCAAAGGGGATCCAGTGTCTGTCCACCTGAGATGACATGCTCGACAAGCCACGCTGCTTCACTAGAGACGGCTTGCACCTGTCACCCTTAGGCTTTTGAATACTGGCCAAGGCTCTTGCCACTCCCATAGTGCCTTTTTTAGGAAAGGCTCAAAAAAAAACCCCACCGCCGTAAATAGCACAAGTAATAAAAAACTGAGGGTAATGCTACTCAATGCCAGAAGTCTAAACCTCAAAATGCATGCACTCGAGGCACTCCCCAGTATGAAGAAAATCGATATATGTGCAGTAACAGAAACCTGGTTTAAGGCTCCAGAGAGCACCCCAGCACTACCAGGCTGCAACTCATACCATACATTTTGGCCACAAAACCCAAACCAAAATACAAAAGGCGGGGGTGTATCCATATTCATCAAGGATACTCACCTCCAGGTTAGTGGCACAGCACGATGCTTCAGAGATCATCCACGTGCAATTAACAACAGGCAAAACTGCAGTTCAAATTGTACCTTGCTACAGATCATCCACCATGTCCCATGACCCCCATTCTGCATTTCTGGAAACACTGGGAAACATAAAGGTCCTAAAAAACACCCTAATATTGAGTGATTTCAATTACCCAAACATTAACTGGGAGAACTACTCAAGTACTAACTCCCTTGCCCAACATTTCCCAGAATTTATAAACTCAAATGCCCTGGTTCAACTGGTCAACACTCCCACCAGCGGTGACAACATATTGGACCTAGTCATCACCAACATGGGCGATCAGTGTTCCACACTGGAGGTCAACCCCTCGCTGGTAAGATCTGACCAAAACAAATCACTTTGGATATCCACATTCCGCCCCCACCCCCGGACAAGGAAACCACCATGAAAACCTTTTCAAAAGCAAACTTCACATTACTTAAGACTGAGGTGGAAAATTTCACAGCCCCCATGCTGAAGAATAAGGCTGTCCAAGCTGCAAAATCCTTTACTAATGCATTCTACGGGCACCTACAAGAATGCATAGATCGTGCCATCCCTAACAAAACCAAGACTCACTCCTCCAAGAAAAGGAAACCTGTCCGGTGGACTCCTGCCATAAACAAGCTATACAAGAGAAGGAGGAAACTAGTACAGAAAAGAGTAAAATCCCAAGAAGGGAAGACATCCCTGATCAGTATCAGCAAGAAACCACAATCCCTCATAAAATCATCCAAGGCGAGCTTTGACAGAAAAATTGCCAAGGACTCCAAAGATAACTACAAGGCATTCTTTAGCTATGTCAAGAATCTAAGTGGTAATGCTCAGATCTGCTCGGAGTTAGTGCAGAATGACACAAAATACACTGAACCGACAGATATCGCCAATATCCTCATAGACAGGTTCAGTGCAAACTTCACCCCCCCCTCACCCCAAAAGTGCCCATAAACATACCAGAAGAATGTAGAGTCCCTGAAATCACAGATACTCAGGTTAAAACAGCCCTCTCCAAAGCCAGAAAAACAGCATCCATGTGACCAGACGGTGTCCAAGGCTGCGTCCTACACGAGCTCAAAGACAAACTAACCCCTCACCTAAACACACTGCTTAAACTCAGCCTCTTCACAGGCTACATACCCATAGAGTGGCACACAGCAATGGTTATTCCACTCCACAAAGGTGGAGCTACAGCAGACCCCAGGAACTATCGCCCTATAAGCCTGACTAGCTTGGTCTGCAAGGCTATGGAGTGCATCATCATGGAACTCACATTAACAGAGACATTGGGAAACTCCAAACACTGGACCCTACCCAGTTCAGCTTTGTTAAGGGCAGATCATGCCTCCTAAACCTGGTGGACTTCTTTGAGACAGTTACCAAGGCTATAGACGAGGGAAAGGTGGTACACACAGCCTACCTAGACCTCGCTAAGGCCTTCAACACCATTCCCTATTCTGGTATTATAGACAAGCTCACCAGCCGGAAAATAAACCCCTACATCACAAGATGGGTTGCCAACTGGCTCACGGACAGAACCCACATGGTGAGAGTTGCGGGAGCTAGGTCAGACTCTAAACCGGTTACAAGTGGCGTTCCCCAGGGCTCAGCTCCTGTTCGGCATATACTTCTCAGAGGTACAGGTAAGCAGAGGAGGACTATGACTAATCAAGTTCACAGATGACTGCAAACTAGGGGCTATAATTGACTCTCTGGCTGACACCGACATCCTCCAAAAGGGTCTCACTGAGATGGATACCTGGTGTCAAAATCACGGCCTCAAGATAAATGCCAAAACGTGCATAGTCATCCCCTTTGGAAAAAACAAAGTACACACATACTACCACATAGGTGGTAGTCCTCTAAATACGGAAGACGTAATAAGGGATCTGGGGACCCAAGTAGATAGGAATCTCACCTTTGATAATCACATTGCCAAAGTGGTTAGAAAATCCTTCTATGTGACCCAGCTAATCACAAAAGGGTTCGCATCCAAATCAAAAGAGGTTATTGTGCCCCTCTACTCATCACTCATCAGACCCATCATAGAGTACAACTCCCCATTTGGGATGTACCTTACAATCACCTGCAACAGCTGGAAAGACCACAGAAGTACCTCACCAAGAGGATCATCGGCCTCAAACAGATGCCCTATGCAGCTCAACTGAAGAAACTCCAGCTGTACTCAGTTGCATACCACCTACTCAGTGGTGATCTCTGTCTGACATACAAGGCCATGTCCAGCCCAGAATTGATGGACAAGCTCCACCTAAGGAAAACCTTCTCCCCTCGTGCCACACGCTCTAGGGATCTAAACCTCACCACGACAATAAATAGGATGTGTCCCAGAGACTTCCCATGCTTTGAAACAAGATTTCAATACATTAGGCAGAGCTCCTCACTAACACTCTTCAAAAGAAACCTTGACGAGTGGATGGGAAACAGAAAGTTTACCCCAGGGATCACTTTAGTGGCTCTGCTGGACAAAGGCACAGGGAACTAATCTAAGAGGGCGGCGAAAGCCAACACATTCTGGCCAAGTTTATAAATGCCTTTGGGCAGACAGCCTAGTACCTACCTGTGAACCTATGTTAGTTGTAGAGTAATTCTTCTCTTCATATTGGATTATCAGCTTAATTATTAGGTATCATATTAACTGTCTGCTCAACTTAACATGATGTTCTTTTGTTCTGCAACTGTGTACTGTACATGCCATGTTATTTACTGTATAATCACCTACTAATGTAACATTTTTTCTTTTGTATATTTCTATTGAATATTTCTTATTTCTTACTGTACTTGTGGAGCTTTTCTCCCCCGGCCTCCACTGTAAAAGGACCTGCGTCCAGTTGGAATTTCCCAGTAAACAAATGTAAAATAAAATAAATTCAATGAAGCATTATCATTTCGACAAAACATTTCTCTAATTCCCAAATGTAAGGCTCAGAAATCAGATATTTTTAGAAGAGTGCTTGCTTCCAAACATTGGTGGTACAGTGGCGCAGGGAGTATTATGTGGCCTCACAGCAAGAGGTCATCCAGTGTGATTCTCCGATGGGATGACTTCTGGGTATCCTCCTTGTAACTGTGTGGGTTTTCATCAGATGCAACAGACCCCCCCCCTTCTCCCAAAGTAAGTGGATTAGTGATCTTTCAAACTTGCTGAGGTTTGTGTGTTCCTGTCCAGAACAAGCTTTTAAACCTTATATCTACTGGCTATAAGAATAGATTCTGGTATCCTTGCAGCTCTATGAACAATAAAGTGGGTTATCCAAAAGCAGATGGATGGTTTCTAAAAATCATGTTGTTTTGTACGCTTTTTTTAAATGAGTTTATATTTAACTGTTTTTGCTGACATATAACAGGAAAATATATGCTTCTGTCTGTACTAATATTCTGTAATTTGTCCATAACTTGTTGTATGCATGATTTCAGCAGTTGTTTTTTACCTTGATGCATTGAAAATGGACTAATATATAAATGTTTTCAAATAAATATAATAGAAATCCACTGGAACAAATTTATTGCAATGGGAAAATGACCACCTCATCAGTTTTGAGTAAGGGACAGTCTGAACAGAGCAGGCTTTCTGAAAAGTACGCATGTTTTATCACAAAATCCATATGAAGAGTCTGATTTTTGTTTTCCGTTTATAATGTTGGCATCATATTGGAATATTGCCTCCTATTTCAAAAACAGGAACTTAATTATCCAAGAGACTAGGACAGACTACCCTGTTATTTGGTCTCATGTCTGCTCTCCTAAGAGCTCTGGGGATGACTGTACCAGTTCCTGATGTCTAGACCTTTGTACATCTGACCTGTTTTTCAGTTTTGGAAATGTTGCCTATTACTTTTTGACAGAAGCTGTGCAGTCTTCTCTTTGGAAAGGTATTTTTCCTTGTCACATGATGGAAATGCGATTATACTAGTTCTGAGAAAGAATACTTTAAAAACTAGATTATTGAGAAGGATATGGTAAGTCAAACAAAAGGATTATTGGATACCTGAGAATTATTACAAATATTCCAGTTGGGTTCACGAAGGGACACAGTATGTAGACACCCCTTATAAAGATAATGCTTCATCATATCCTGGCCACAGGTGGATCAACATCCATTCTGCTCCTTCTTAAACTGTGTGTATCCCTTTGGATACCATATTCCACAATATGCTAATTGGCTAAGAGATATAAGAATATGGAAGAGGAAGAACAGACCCATAATGGTTTCCTCAGATTCTGAGTGCCAGGACTTAGTGAAATCATTGTCTTTGTTTCTCAAAACATACAGAGATCATATATGCCATTTCCCAGAGTGTCACCTCAGTTATTTTTACTGTTTGATGTCTGTGCTGCTCTTAGGAGAAATCATTAGGGAATATAAGCTTGGTTTGCTTTTCCTATGTTGGAGAAGCCCAGATATACTGCATCTAAAAGAATGAAACTCGGTCCTAAAACAAATAGAAGACAGTTAGATGGACAGAAACTCAACACAATTAAAATAGAGGCTGTGCTGGTACATCCATTCAAATGTCATATAGTCTCTATACATACACACACACACACACACACACATATATATATATATATATATATATATATATATATATATATATATATATATATATGCATGTGTGTGTGTGTGTATGTATATATATATATATACACACACACACACACACACATATATGTCGCATGTGTATTTATAGTGTAGTATGTAACAAGGTCTTACCCACACCCAGACAGCAAAGTCAGCAGTAATCAACCTGAACTGTCTTACTGTGCAATATAAATGTAGGCCTTAAATCAATTGCTTAAGTGCATTTTTTCCAGTGAAGATAAGCTAAAAACCTAGGAATTTGTGACAATCTGTTAAATCAGTGCAATAATGCAAGTATTTATTATTGTAGTGTTTGTTGTCTGTCTCTATAGAATTTTGCGTATTATTGTCATGTTAAATGTAGTCTAAGTTTTGTATGCACATTGAGCCTGAAGAAACGTAACAATAAAGTTTTCTCTGACTTTGATACAGGTTCATAGGCGGTTACCAGGCTGTTGGCCCAAAAGTCATTTTAAACCAAGCTTACCCCAAAATTTATCAAAATGTTGCTGATGTGTCAATACCACAAGGAATTTTATGTTTGCAATGTAGGCTTGTACACATCGGGCCTTACTTCTGATTACCTTAGCTTTGAGACTTGAATGGACACAACCAGACTCTGTACAGTAAATGAGAAACAGAAGCTGCTAGTCTTTTGAGCAATAACTTGCCTTTGCAGGACTTGTCTCTGAAGTAGTTGAAATAACTAAGTATTTTCTTAAGAAAAGTCTGTAGATATGTGGCCTAATTCTTTTTGTCGGTACCACTGACATTTAAACACAGTTATGTTACTTCTCTCTGGAACTGCTGAGACCTTTTATACTTTGAATTTTCTTTCTACGATGTCTATGGATTTTAGCTGCTGCAAAACCGAGTGGCATTATTAGTCACTGGAATCATTCCAGGTGGGAACGTAAAACAAGTTTATGAACTGCCCTAGCCACTGTTGAATAGATGGCCATCTTTCAAGACTCAATTTAGGATTCAGTTATTTGAATATTCCTGTAACCTCTTGTATTCCCCACATTACCATATTCCGACAATGAAGGTATTTTACATTTCCTACTGTGTCTGTGTGGGTTGTAATCTGTCTAGCATTTTGGTATGTTGTCCCTATCATGTGGCACTCCTCAGTTTGGTAATATTCCATTGTATAATATTAGCTGACAATCATTTATTTTATCAAAATTTTGATTTTATTACATTTTTTTATAATTGAATACTATGCATTTTAATATCAATATGTGCATCTGTTCTAAGTAATTATAAGTAGTGTTTTATCTTAATTTTGTCTGATGGGTTATGGGACATTTTGATCCCGGCTGATTTGACCCCAGCATTAACAGATTCTGAAACTATAGCTTTAAAACTTTAAATATACATATCTAAGATTAGTACAATATAAAAACAGGACAACATCTACAGAATAAAACCACCATTAAAAACTTCATATACACTACGTAAACATTAAAATACACTAGACTCAATAACAGAAATGGCAGTAGTATGTGACAGTATGAGATTAAATCAAAGAATATGAGCCAAAAACAAAGAATGTACTGCCAGTACGAAGTCTTACTAAAATACCTGCTTGAACTGATTTTACACAGAGAATGTATTGCTAGCATTAAATCTTGAGCTCCTTCTTGTGCTACTATTATGAGATGCAAACCATGATCCATTGTATTAACGTAATAAATGTAAAGTGGAATTTCATCACCGCACACTAAAATAATGTAACTAGTGCCACCTGCTGGTTCTCATTAAAACAGCAATAATAAAAATAAATGGTTATTTATTCAACATTTGTTTATCGTTAAAGTGCGACTTGGAACAAAGCCAATTTACAGCAGAGGCCTGGGGAAAAATGCTCTAGATGCATATCTTTGTAACATGGAAGGAAACAGGAGTACTCAGAGAAAACCCACATGAATGCTGGGAGGACATGCAAACTGCGCATAGAAGGGCACTCAAACCGAGAATCGAACTGGAGAACCTCTTGCTGTGAGGCGACAATGCTACTGCTGCTCCACTGTACCATCCAAAAAAATTATATCCCTTTACCCAGTGAACTCTTACCAGAGGTGAAGCTCAAACGTTGCTCCTTGTGCATGGGAGGCAAAGACCTTAACCATTCTGCCAATTGCACTTTTGACTCGCTCTTTGAGCCAAGACAATTTGGACTTAAAAAAAAAATGTTACAAAACTCTTGTTCATACACATAGTTATGTTGTGCCAATTGCACAAACTTAGAATATCTATGTGGAGCTGCTCACAATTTCTTAATGGGCTAAGTAAAAATAATAAATATGTTAACTTCCTTATTAAAATTCCATATTGCTTGTACTGTACATGTTAAAAACTGTAATTAATATTTGCATATTAAATGTTAAATAAATTAACATTTTCATATTAAAATGTTAAATAATATATTAAATTGCTATGTAAAATTCCTGAGTAAAATATTAAGTAGTAAAATGCTTTTATTAAATGTAATAAGGGTCAAACAGTCCAATAAATATTATCTTAGACAATAAATGTGAATTTAATTATGAAAGTGTATCTAATTGCATTGGGGTCAAAGTGTCCTGTTTCCATCTGATGCATATTTGAAAGTACAGTGACATAGAAAAAGTTTATTGTTAAATAAACTTTTACCTTCTATTGTACTTAATTTAGTACAAATTAAACTTCACCAACTTAAGTTACTTAATGATGCTAACCTTGGCTTTGCAGAATCAAAATTTCATCTGGTGTTAGTGTTGGTTTCTAATGTCTGCTTCTATGTTTGTTTTCATGGTGTGAGAAATTTTCTTCAGGTCATATTACTTTAAAATGAATATAAAACTCATGTATTTCATTGTCTTGAATATAACATCTAAGCACAAATGCCTTAGTGAAAATCATTTGCATGTTTACAAAAGTAAGCAGCACATACATTTGGTTTTAAGATTTATGGGAAATATTTCCATACCCAGAGATAGACACCAGGGCCAAGAGAACACCTCAAGTTCACCTTGTAAATTAACAACATCTACAGTAAGATCTGAGAAGTGTATTATTAATTATTAATCATATGCAAACTAATTTAGAATCATTTAATTCTATGTGCAGGTCTGCTGATTAAACTATAACTCTTCGTAGACTAGACATATAACATTTCTGAAATACAATTAAAAATAATATTAAACTTGATGATTTGTATCTCCATAGAATAGGAACATAACAACAAAAAGAATATCACCATGGTGGAAAGGCAATATAAACAAATTACATTAAAACAGTCATACAGGAATATTATTCAAATAAGTCATTATGGGACTGGAAATTTAAATTAGAATAAACGTGTTCTGATGAAGTTTGAAGAAATAAAGACAGCATTCATACTTCTTCTTAGTAAACATATAAGTAAATTATTTATCATTATCAATCAACAAATACTGGGCTTCTTGGCATCCTGCAAGCTAAGAGCACTTAATGATTATGAAATGATAAACACATACAATGTGTATTACACCTTTCAAAAGTCAAGTCAACTTGATGTGCTTATTCTGCTTTTAAAAAACATCACTGTAGACTTTTTTGTATAGCTTCTTAATCTGGCGCCACACTAAAATCAACGGAAGAGAGTCCTAAACCTGTATGCAATGAGTACGCAATATACACTTCTCAGATGTTGCACCAAAGCAAAGTGCATTTCAAAGAAAACTACTAATGCAAAAAAGTGCTGGTATATCAGCATGAAATTGTACAAGGAAGATGCATTCAAATCTGCATTCTGCATTAGTGATGCATATATAAAACAGAGGAACGCAATACAAAAACAATAAATTAGACCCTTCTAGATGTGTGTCAAAGAAGCACATTGCAATGGTGTTCATACTGCATACCAAAGGATTTAATGGATTATAGCCCAGTTCTCATTACAAACATAATGAACATAAAGGAAAAGTAACAGGCACCCCTATTGCCATAAGTGTACCACAGAAAACGGGCAAGCTATTTTTAGACATAGTGGATGCACACAGTCCCTAGAAGGCAGGAGTAACTTGACAATGATAAAACAGGTGTAACAACTGTAACTCAGCTTGTGACATGCTGAGGACAACAGAGGCACAAGGAGGTAAGGGCAGGCCAATATAACTACAGGTACAGGTATGCAATGCATTGTGACTGCTGGCAACAGGTATGGCTTTCTGATTTGCAAGGAAACCTTTATACCCCTAACTACAGACAGGATGCACCCTTGTTCTTTGTATACTTCTCCAGTACGTAGGACCGATTAAAATTTAGTCAATGACTTCACTTTGAAATCACCTAACCATTACGCTATTCAAGTTTTAAAGCCCAAACTGGAACACATTTTACTATAGTATAAACTTTGCAAGAGAAGAATTCTATTCTGAATATTAGGATTCACAAGTTTATATTATTCTGCTGACTCTAGGGTGTTACATAAATTTCAAATGTCTTAGACAGAAGTACAGTACTTAAAGGAATGGCAGAAAATATAGGTTCGTAGGTAAGTACTAGGCTAGCTGCCCTTGGAGGCCATTTTAATCCTAGCCATGTTCCCCTTTTGTGCTTTAAATAACCTATCCCATTTGGTTATAGATTGGTCTTACTAATCCCATGGTTGATAATGGGGACATATATTGCCCCTAATGAGTAACTGGAATCATACCATTGATAATTTGAGGGCACCCATGCATGGGAATAAAGAATTTAGGAACTGTCTCTGTCCATTAGTAGTGCATGGGGGACAGTCCTGGGCTACATTTGCTGTTTACCATCTATAGATATAAGTTGTGCTTGAATATGGACAGCAGAGATCTTTGTTTTATATGGATGGGGAGTTTGATCCAGAGCAGAGGTATCCTCTGCTAAATATACTTCTCTGTTGGAACTGTTCTGCTGATGTTGCAGAAGAGCTTTTGATACCTAGACTGAGTATTTCTGATGCCATTTGATTTGGAAAAGATGTGCAGTAAATCCATTAGTAATGGGTCAGAGGATGCCTTTGTATGCCAGCCACGGGTCACCTTTTAGCAGTCTGTAGGATAACAAGTACAGTGACAGGGCTTTGAGTTGGTCCACATAAGGCATGTTGTTTAGGCCTAGTATCCTTTTAGTAAGGTATTGCTGCATGCATTCCAGTCACTGCATGTGTCTGGATAGATATATAGCAAATGGGGAATTATATTCAATGGTTGGCCTAATGAGGACTGAGTAAAGGAGGACAATGACATCCCTAGAGCTAGACACAATCCCTTTGTTTATAAGCAGTACAACACAGAAGGCCTTTCTTATAACAACAGACAAATGTTGGTTAAAAGTTGAGTCACTCTTCACATAAGTTCCCAAATCTGGAACAACTGGGTCAGCTCTTAGGTGCATATGTCAATGTGGTAATTTCTTGGAGTAGATGACTTTCTAAAGGATGCAATAATGCATTTTTGGCATTTAGTTTAAGTCCATGGTTTTAGCACCAGTGATTTATTTGGAGGAAACCTTCCTGCAGGGTGGCTAAGTTATTTGTGAATTCAATGATTGTTTCTAGCTTGTGGTCATCTGCAAACTTAGCCAGTTCTTTTGCAATGGTTTTTGCTTCAGAAAAGTAAATTCCAAACAGTAGAGTTCCCAGAAAGAACCATGAGGGACTCCTTTGGTGACTGATCCCTTTGTGGAGGTAACTTCCTCCTGTTTTGATTATCTGTATCCTATCTGTAAGCCAGATGGCAATCCAGCTTGTCACATAGGGGCATTTATTCCCCAGTTTATTTAGCTTTTATACTATGCCAGAGTGTGGAATGCTAAGAGAAAGCAGTGCTGCCCTCCAGCCATGGAAAGTATGTTCTCAATCCCCTTCGCTTTGATGTTAAGGAGAAATCTACATAACTTTGTGGTTAACTTGATGGTGGGTTTAGTGTCACTGTAGATCCTTTCAGATTCCTGCTTCTTAGTGCTGGTGTCACTGTAGATCCTTTCAGATTCCTGCTTCTTAGTGTTGGTGTTACTGTAGATCCTTTCAGATTCCTGCTTCTTAGTGTTCGTGTCACTGTAGATCCTTTCAGATTCCTACTTCTTAGTGTGCATGTCACTGTAGATCCTTGCAGATTCCTGCTTCTTAGTGTTGGTGTCACTGTCGATCCTTGCAGATTCCTGCTTCTTAGTGTTGGTGTCACTGTAGATCCTTTCAGATTCATGCTTCTTAGTGTTGGTGTCACTGTAGATCCTTTCAGATTCCTGCTTCTTAGTGTTGGTGTCACTGTAGGTCCTTTCAGATTCCTGCTTCTTAGTGTTGGTGTCACTGTGGATCCTTTCAGATTCCTGCTTCTTAGTGTTGGTGTCACTGTAGATCCTTTCAGATTCCTACTTCTTAGTGTTGGTGTCACTGTAGATCCTTTCAGATTCCTGCTTCTTAGTGTTGGTGTCACTGTAGATCCTTTCAGATTCCTGCTTCTTAGTGTTGGTGTCACTGTAGATCATTTAGGGGTGACGTTTAGGTTTGCCAGCTGTGTTAGGTCCTTGGTGGTTCTGGATATACGAGTACTCTTGGTTGGAGTTTCTTTCCTCTGTTCTAGGGAAAAAAAAGTTACCTGCTCTGTCTTAAGCTCAAATTGGAAAGACTAGTACTCGCTGCTTTTGAATATGAAAGTCCTTTATTCTGCAGGTGAGCACTGCTTAGAAGAATGAAAGAACATAGTCAGATATGTGCTATTTATTGCTGATTCAGTGGGTTGAGCTTGAGGATACTACCTCCCATGATGAGAGGGTGGGTGTGCAGTAGTGAACTAGGACCACCCATGTATGTCATGATGGTCATGTGCCTAGTTGTTTGGGGTAGGCCCATTTTAGCTTCATTTTATTTATAGCTTGTGTCAAAAGCTTTGTCCAGGTTAAGGTATGCAGTGTGTACCATTTTGCCTTCATCCTTTGGTTTTGTGACCTTTTAAAAAAATCCACAAGTTTGGCTAAGCATTAGATGCCCTTGACAAATCCAAACTGAGATGGGCCAGTGTTTGGAGGTTCCCAAAATCCTGATTGATTATAAATATATAAACACACACACATATATATATATATATATATATATATATATATATATACACACATTTATATATATTATTGATTTTATAGTATATACTAAGATACCAAGATGATAGTTATCTTCTTAACATTTTAATATTGAGACAACCAGGCAAACCACTGCTATATCTGAACTCTGTGCTATATCCATGGATGGAATTATATTTTATGAGATTCTCAACTAGAAATTATGTTGCTTTTTCTTCTTTACTCTTACAGACCAACAGCATGAACAGTTATTAATATACCCAACATAATTAATGCTGCTGGTTTAAAGTATAACATCAAACCCAAACCTCATTGTTTTGTGAATATGCAAAAGCATGAACTTTCCTCAGAGTAGAAAGTAAATGCAAGTTTATTCTTTGGAACATGACAGGACAGCAGACAGTATTAATAAGAAGAATTGTATTTTGTTGTATATTAAATGTAATCTACTTCCAGGGTTTGTGGTGGTGCCTTTTATTTTAATATGTAGTACACATTATACAATTTCTCCTTTTTTAAATGTTTTGTCATTTTCACAGTAAAGTATGCAGCATGACAGAGTGAGGTTTTATTGCGGAAGGGTACTATACCATCGTCTATGTGGATATTATTCACGTTTAACTCAGTACTCAGGGGTCTTCTTGCATGACTGCCTAGTATAAAATGCATTCCTATAACATCATTTACCTTCCCCTTATAGATGAAAGGAGTCCAAGAGAGACTAGCCACATAAACCAGGTGAACAAATCATTTTAAAGCTAAATTGAAAAAGAATATACATGTTTACTATCCTAAAGTTTACTTTATTGCCCCTGGTCTCAGACATGATTCCCTTAAAATCCTTATCTCTTTACTTGCGAACTTTCTTCTGCAAGACAGCTTTTTAAAGTTGTTAGCTTTGGAAAGTAAAGAGATTGTTTGAGGACACCCAGTCCTCTGAGGCTGTTATATATCAAACTGTGTACAGGTACTGTACTACAAGACCAGCAAAATCAGTCTTTTAAACCAAGTTGACAGCATTGTGTATAAAGACAGGGAATTCTAGTAAGCCAGGAGATTTTTTCCCAGCAAAAAAAAACATTGAGCATTTAGAATGGTTATATTTCTAATATATATATATAGTTCATTTTTGTTGCCTATTATTTTGAGTTTTATACAAGATAAAGTACTTACAGAATTTCTTATAAATAGCTCCTGACTGTCTTGGATACAATTACACTGCAGAAAATGTTACTATTGTTTATTTAATGTGGCTTATCCTAGCCTTCTTCCAACATTTAGCCCTATGTTTGCTTATTTCTCTAATTTCTTCATTCTACATGTTTTATGCTCTTGATATATTTAGAATCTATAATTACAGTAGATTTAGCTGGATAATTTTTGTAATATTATTCACTCTCGTTAACAGACTCCATAGTCTGGTAAAAAGGGTAATATTTTAACTGATTAAAGATTCACCAAACCTCTTTCTTCCCTTTACAAGAACACTCCTATCACAGCTACTAGGCATGACAGAGATTCCAATTTTAATTCTCAATTGTTTTTACTGAAAATTTTAACAACAAAACATTACTATATGATAATAGAAATTAAAAAACAAATATACATATCTAAAAGAACAGTAGCGACTCTTCCCATAAATCTGGCAGCAAATTTAGCTTCTCCTACATAAGTGCAACATGGCTTCTCACATTCGTCATCATTGTCAAGACAATAGAGGTTTCTTACTACAAATAAAAATGAAAGTTTTGACATTGACAAATCTATACTGGTTTCCAGCAATGGATATAGCAATCATGGTGGAAGATTTAAGTTGCATTCTGTCACACAACGGTACTCGTACACTAAGAGCAAGCTGAATACTCTGCACGAAACAGGCGGGGCAATTGAGTCGACATAATGTAAACCTTTATACTACTTCTCAGATCCCTGCTTCCCTGCATTGTGACTATCACTGAAAAATCCTTGGAACCAACAGAAGAAATAATAGGTTACATATATTTCCAACAATCTTAAATCAACTAATTTAGCTATCGTTGTAAAGCCTAGTTTAATTCATACCATCATTTATCCCCTTTTCACTATGTTCAACTAACAAATTCAGCCATAGCAAATGGAGAACATACCACATACTATGAAAAAAAAGGAATTTAATTCCTGGTTGAAACTTCAGGTTTAGAATTTTTTAAGCACGAATACAAGCCACAGGAATACCATATTTTGCATTCTTTAAAATGCCATCTTGGTACTTTGCCCCAGAATTATATATAGTTATTACATATGCCCATATCATATATAACATTCCGATAATTATTAGGTACTCATTTTTTTCAGAATCTCTGAACATCAGTTCTACTGCACTGCTGTCCATTTCCAATTTTTAACATACCTGCAATCCATGTGTTTCTTATTAATTTCCACACTAATGTTCATCTCTAGGATTCATGGTGGAATCAGGTTAGTTTATATAAAGGTTATCCTTCAGCTATCTGCAGTACTGAAGCCCAGGTAGTATGCTTTGGGTGTCAAATGGAAGTGAAGGCACTCAGACTGTCTATTTGAAACATACACATTTGCATACTTACAATTTTTAAGGATTAGTAAGGGATGGCCACATCAATGCATGAAGCTTCCATCTTCAGGGGAAGAAGCAGATGTGTTGCATATTTTTGGCATGGGGCAGGAGGTAGAGGCAGTCCCATTCCTATCATACTTGCTGAGAATGGTAGAACCACAAATATGTCAAGTTTGGTATGTTGCTAGGAGGGGTACTGTTCACTCAATGGCTCAGTAAACACAGGAGGTGACAATGACATCAGTCATTTTGTGCAGGCAGTGGGAAGGAGCTACTGACCTTTTCCTTACAGACTAGCTAGAATGTACTGCTGGCACATGGATCATAGGCATGCAACATGCAGAGCAATAGCTGCATATTATGAATGACAAAAAGTGTGTTTAAAGGACAGATGTGGTATGACCTTGCAGAGACATGTAATACAGTGGCTTGTTTGGTACTACTTTTCACTATATTTTTCCAGCATTATTCTCCAAGAGTATTACAGATATTCTGCATATGACAGTAATTAGGGTGGCACAGATTAGTGTGTTGCTACATGTCTCTAGGATTGTTTTGCATAGCTATGCCGTAATGGTGGAAGCACTCTACAGGATGTTTAAAGAAAGGGAGCCACCAATACTGTGCCTTTTGCATGGTGCACGCTTCTTACGCTACACATAGGACATTCCAGAATCACACTGCATGATAGTATCTTTGATATACAGTCATTATTTATGTTTTAGTGTGGCTCAGTAGTGCAGCAGTTAATCTTGCTGCCCCAAAGATGTTGGTTGTTCAGTGCATTTCTTAACCAAGGTGCATCCTGTGAAGGATCTGCACATCCAACTTGTGCCTGTGTTGTTTTTTTCTATGTGGTCAAGTTTCCTCCCATAGCCCAATCTTATGCTATAGGTGAAATGGAATTCCTCTAAATTGTCCATAGATGTGCATACAGTCTGATTGTGTATTTCTGTGTAACTTGTGAAGGGTTGGCATCCACTACAGGATATATTCTATACCTTGTAGCCACTGAATGCTAGGATAGGTTCTGCTCCATAATAAACTTTATCCGACTAGATCCCAGCCGAATACCTGCAAAAAGCACTTAAAGAGGTAGCTTACCCTATATCCATTCTGATTAACAGAGCCACTAATGAGGGAAGCATCCTTGACATATGGAAAATATCACACATTATCCCCCTACATAAAGGTGGCAACTCTAATGATTACTCTATCGACCTATAGCCCTACAATCCCCCTTAGCAAAAATAATGGAAAAATGCATTCACCATCTGCTTCTAAACCATTTAATTCAACATAACATACTAGCTGAAAGCCAACATGACTTTAGGCTATTCCGTAGTACTACTACTGCTCTCTTATCTTTTACTGATACTATTAACAGAAACCGCAACAACAATGTTCTCTCTTCCACTCTATTTACTGATCTCTCAAAAGCATTTGATATGGTGAACCACACTTTACTTATAAATATTCTGAAATCACTCTCTCTTGATACCCTAGCTGTACAATGGTTTAGTTCCTACCTCATCAATAGGTAACAGGCTGTGCTCTGGGAGAATAAACTATCATCCCACCTGCAAGTCTCACTGGGTGGTCCCTCAGGGCTCCATTCTAGGCCCTCTCTTATTCTCTGTATTTATCAATGATCTCTATTTAGCTATTCCTCAAGCAACCTGTATACAATATGCAGATGATTCAACTTTAATCTGCGCAGCTAAATCTTCATCTGAACTACAATCTCTAACTCAGAAGATGTTTAACATAGTAGAGACTTGGTTCTTAAAATGTTGCCTCCTCTTAAATCCCCAAAAAACAAAGCTTCTTCTCTTTACTCCTCCCGTAAATCCATGCCTTTAGATTTCTCTGTTATTTTTAACAATGGTACCCTCATATCCCCTGACTCTACCACCAAACTACTAGGAATTACAATAGACAAAAACCTTAACTTCGATACCCGTATTAATAACACTATAAAAACAGTCAACAGAAAAAAGGGCTCCCTATACAGGATCAAATACTTTCTCACTCCAACAGCCAGAACTACTATTGCCCACTCCCATCTAATCTCAACACTTCTCTGTGCCTCACCAATATATACCAACCTATTAAAGCATAATCTTCTTAAACTAACTACCTCTTATAATAACACTGCCAGATTTGCAACTGGTAATCCCTTTAGAACTCATGACGGTCTGAATCTAAAACAGCTAGGATGGCTTGAACTGCAAAATCAGCTTCATTTTAACCAACTTGCCATTACTTATAAGATCCTCAACCAGCCTAACAACACTCCAATACTTTCAAACCTCATAACTCCTTATAAAAATCGTAATATCTTACGCTTAGCTAATAAACTTCTACTTAGCATTAGTAAGTCTAATAACATGGCAAGTAACTCTCTTTTCTCAAACACAACTGGGAAAAACTGGAACCTTCTACCTAGTGAACTTACTTCACTTCCTTCCCTACCCCAGTTCAAACAAAAACTCAAAATATACCTTAGAACACACTGGTTATGCCCTTGCACCAACCCTGACTAACCTACCACCTGTGGTACTAATTTTTCTCCTAACTCCACTCTGACTTTTGATTCAATGTTCTTTACTGCAAGCATTGTAGGAATTGTAAACCAGCATACAGTCATGATTTACCTCGCATGGATATCTTGTTCTATATGTTGTAAATATTCTTATACAACCATTCTCAGGAACTGTAAACCTGGAAAAGTTCAATCTACCTCATGTGAATATCTTGTGCTATATTTTTGTAAATATTTTTCTGCAATATACTGTAAAATGTTTTGAAACATCTGCTATGTTAACTTGATTGTAACCTTACATATACTGTTTTAAATTGTAACCTTATGCATTTGGTATAATGTATCTGTCTCTGAGCTTTTCTCCCCGGGCCTCTACTAAAAATGAACATATATCCAGTTGGACTAGCCTGGTCAACAAATGTAAAATAAAATATAAAATAAATAAATAAAATAAATAAACTTGCACTAGATTAATTAGGTAATATTTAATTTCTATTTGTATAAAGGTATATACATGTCTACAGGAATCTCATGATAGTTTAAACATTTTTAGATTTTTTATTTACACCTATAAATATCCTCACATGCCCATATACTCTAAGTTATATATTTCTGTATAGTCCTTTTGCTAATTATTAACCATTCACTTGAACAATTCATCATTTATTAGAACATTTTGCAATATTTTTTTTCTATCCATATCATTTTTATATACCCGTTTTTGCAACAGAGGTCTTATTTAGTCATAAAACTCTATACTTTTTCTCCATAAAAGCACCTTTTGAGGAAGAACTTGCTATAAACAGCCTGTAAAATATGATGTGTTCATTATTCTCAGGTTTCTTTTTCCTTTTCCCTTTTCTTGCGTATTATATTTCTTGTAAATAGCTAAAGCTTTAATCTATGAACTAAACAACAGACTACAGAATACCCAGTCTCCCATGGACCCTGTTAGTGCCACTCAGCACCGTAAAATGCTTACTGAAATCTTTATTTTTTCTGGTTCTTTGCATCTTAATTATTGTCTTCATTTTATATTATTTATAATAAATGTATTGGATATTTAGATTTACAAATTACAACAAGGTCAGGAGGGTTTGTCTACATCCCTATAGTCAAAAACTGCTAATAAGAATATAGTTCTTCATATGTCTAGTTGTTACCTGGAGCATGTGAAGGAAAACTTGTTGAGATGAGAATACAACAGGAGAAGGTCTTTAACATCAACAGAGGTTTATTATAGCATAACAGCTGAACAAGTTTCTGAAAAATTATTTGCATGGAGATTTGGAGAACAACATGATGAAAACAATGTCAGCACAGGTGAAAATAGAAAGGACTACTGAAAATATGAAATTATTATTACGTGTGTTGTAGATGGCTGAGGATATCAGTAGATGCCTGAGTAACACTGGGACTTAGTAAAAAGACACAGTGTTGCAGGCGAAATATATGCTTAGTCCATGAGTAACTTTTAAATGTGTAAAAACAATAGATTCACATTGTAATACTCAACAGTTTTATACAAAATCTAGCTCTAGAATTACAGGTACATACCCATGTGGAAATTGTTCATGGCACAAGTTTATCAATACCCAGCTATGGGCAACATATTTTATTTATTATATTTTGAATTTAACTTGGGTAGAGCACTGACTCCACTGGACCAGCTACAGTCTCAGCCCGGGAACAAAAAATAGATACATGACATTATATAGAGATTGAAGTAGAAAATGCAATATATACATATAGTATATAAAAAGTAAAATCATAGTGAGTTTGAGAGTATAAAGACAATAGATACATGACATTATTTTTATTTATTTTATTTTACATTTGTTGACCGGGCTGGTCTAACTGGATATATGCCCATTTTAAGTAGAGGCCCAGGGAGAAAGGCTCCACATAAGCAAAATTTTAACAACTTCGTGTACAGATAAGTAAAACTGAAACATATTTAGGTACAGTCCTATTTTAAGGTGAATAATACAAATGTTATATAGAAAAATACTACTATTAAAAGTAACATAATAAGAAAGAGATTGAACAACAAACAATTTAAAGTAGCACACAATAAGAAAGAGAAGTGAAAAATACACTGACAAATATAGCAGCTCCAGATACAGTCTTAAACAGTGAGTCATACAATTTATCCTATAGTAACATAACAACTTTAAGGTAGCATGTAATACGAAAGATAAAGGATGATTTATAGACATTTATATGTGAAAACAAGTAATGCTGCAAGCTGCAAACTATGCCAGTACATAATTTAAAGAGGATCCTATGTAAGAGAAAGTTGAAAAGACTGAATTAGTATAGGTGGGTCTTCTCTCTGAGGCATAGAGAGAGTTGGAATTAAATTGCAAATGGTTATATCGGTAGGGTTCAGAGAAAGTGGTGGTAAGATTAGTCTGGGTTACTGCATGGGCATAACCAGTGGTTATTAAGGTATTCTCTGAGTCGTTTTTTGAACAGTTTCACTGAGGAGAGAGATGAGAGTTCATTGGGGAGCAGGTTCCAGGATTTGCCAACAGTGTTGGCGAATAGAGAATCACCGTCCTTATTTTTGGATTTGACTGTAAATACTAGTACTTTATTGGCTAAGCGAAGGGTTGTCAAATTACTGTAGGGGGTTAGAAGGCTAGTAAGTATAGAAGTATTATGAGGAAGATAGAGAATCTTATGGGCAATAATAAGTTGCTGAATCTGAAGTTGATTATGAAGTTCTAGCCAACCTAGTTGCTTTAGGTTTTGACAGTGGTGCGTTCTAAATGAGGATCCAGTAGCAAATCTGGAAATATTAGAAGCACAGGCAGAAGATGAACAGAGTCCAATTATCTCTTCCTGGATCAGCAAAGAAACTCTTTTATTTACCAAATAAACACAACGAAATGTAGACAGACAGTATGAAGTGATATCCACAAGCGCTTTCGCCTGAGACTATGTCAGGCTTTTTCAAGATAATCACTAACTCTTTTTACACTGCTTATATAGCTAGGTCGTCACTTCCACAAATTAAGTTCATTTGTTTCCAATTAAGCAATTCTTATATAAATTAGTACTTCTTAGTACTTCCCCTTTGCATTCTATGTACACTAAACCTTAAAAAATTGAAGCACAACATTTTATACACCTAGTAATTAAACTGTGTGTTACACCAAAGTACATATATAACATAAACATTAATTACTATATAAAACTATATAATATATCATTTAAGAAGCTTAATAAAAAATAATAAAATTATTATAACAAGCATCTATATATATTTGTGTATTCAAATATAAATATCTTCTATAATAACAAAATACCCACCATGAACTCATATGTTAAATAATGCACTCAATAGCAGAACATTATAAATATTTAAAATTTTGTTAAAATACAGAATATAACATAAATTAAGTTGTTGAGATTTGTATAAAATTACATATCTATTAATAACTTGTAAACTTGTAATAATTCAACAAACATTCCCTACTTGAACAGAGAGAACTAATGTGGCAACTGAGATTGGATGCAACAAGACCCCCAGGGTTAAATGAGGCCACTAGTATTAGTAGTACTTTAAAACTAAGACGAGCAAAATTATGATCTTTTATCACTGTCTGTTTCTGTGTTTGAAATAACTATTACATACATTTTTAATAAGTACATGTTTTTTAAGTGCAATATAATACAGGACAGCCTTGCCATCTGTATGGTTTTGACAGATATACAAACTGTTCTAATTGTTATTTAGAATTTTACATTTTTATAAGGGTTATTATAAGAGCAAGTATATGGGTCAAAAGCTATAGATGTTGTAAATGTTTGTTGAATTATTACAACTTTACAAGTTATTAATAGATATGTAATTTTATACAAATCTCAACAACTTAATTTATGTTATATTCTGTATTTTAATAAAATTTTAAATATTTATCATGTTCTGCTATTGAGTGCATTATTTAACATATGAGTTCATGGTGGGTATTTTGTTATTATAGAAGATATTTATATTTGAATACACAAATATATATAGATGCTTGTTATAATAATTTTATTATTTTTTATTAAGCTTCTTAAATGATTTATTATATAGTTTTATATAGTAATTAATTTTTATGTTATATATGTACTTTGGTGTAACACACAGCTTAATTACTAGGTGTATAAAATGTTGTGCTTCAATTTTTTAAGGTTTAGTGTACATAGAATGCAAAGGGGAAGTACTAAGAAGTACTAATTTATATAAGAATTGCTTAATTGGAAACAAATGAAGTTAATTTGTGGAAGTGACGACCTAGCTATATAAGCAGTGTAAAAAGAGTTAGTGATTATCTTGAAAAAGCCTGACATAGTCTCAGGCGAAAGCGCTTGTGGATATCACTTCATACTGTCTGTCTACATTTCGTTGTGTTTATTTGGTAAATAAAAGAGTTTCTTTGCTGATCCAGGAAGAGTTAATTGGACTCTGTTCATCTTCTGCCTGTGCTTCTATTGGTACTTTTTGGGACTTAGTTCGTTTTCGTAAATCTGGAAATATTGTTGTAGGAGGTAGTTTGTTTGTTAAGGTTGTTTTTTGATAGGTTGGTATAGATGGGAGAGGCATAGAGGAGGGCGGAAATTAGATGGGCAATAGTTGCTCAAGCTGTTGAAGTAAGGAAGGGTTTAATCCTATAGAGGGAGCCTAATTTTCTGTTTACTGTTTTTATTGTTGTGTTAATATGTATCAAAGCTAAGATTATGGTCTATTGTTACCCCTAAGAGCTTGGTAGTTGGGTCAGGAGATATGATGATGCCATAATTGAATATAACTGTGAAATCAATTGGGGGGAGACCTTTGTGTGGGAGTAAAGAGTAGTAGGTTTGTCTTTTTAGGATTCAGGAGGAGGCTATGCTGTAAGAACCAGCTTTCTACTATGTTAAGCACTGTTTGGGTGATGGACTGGAGTTGAGGTGTAGCGGTGGCAGAGCATATTAGTGTGGAGTCACCAGCATATTGGATACATGTAGCCGGAGGAATTATTAGATTAAGATCATTGATGAAAATTGAGAAAAGGAGAGGGCCCAGGATAGAACCTTGAGGGACTCCTATTGTAATAGGAAGGTGAGAGTATAGATTATTTAAAGGTAGGATTTAAACCATTGTAAAGCATATGTATCTAGTGAGAGAGACTTAAGTATATTCAAAAGAAGCTGATGGTTGACCATATCAAAGGCTTTTGATAGGTCAATAAAGAGTGCTGATGATAGAGTATTGTTGTTTTGGTTATTGTTAATACAGTCAGAAAAAGATAAGAAGGCTGTAGTGGTACTATGGTGAGGTCTAAAGCCGTGTTGACAGTTAGCTAGTAAGTTATTTTACAGTAGGTGGTCTAGTAGTTGGCGGTGAATACATTTTTCCATTATTTTAGCTAAAGGAGAGAGTAAAGCTATTGGGCGGTAGTTTGAGAGTTCAGTTGAGTTACCCCCTTTATGTAGTGGGATAATATGGGTGACTTTCCAGATAGATGGGCTTGTTCCTTCAGTAATGGTTCTATTTATAAGGATGGAAATAGGAAACACTACTACTGATGCAGCTATCTGTAGATATTCTGCTGGTAGAAGGTCAGCTGAGGGGGTGCAAGGTTTTAGTTTATGAAGAAGAGTACAGATGAGGGATGTTGGGACTGGTTCTAAATGAAATGAGGGGGTTAAAGTAGTCAAGGAGGATGACAAACATGTGCTAACAGGAGGCAATGCGTTAGCGAGAGTTTGGACTGCATCAATAAAGAAGCTATTAAAGGCATTAGCAATATGCTTAGGAGTTTCACAGGTGGAGCCTGTTGGGGTGGGAGTTTTGGACTGACCTAGGTGGAGAAGTCTATTCATGCCTGCCCAGAACTTTTGAGGTTTGTATTGGTGGGTTTGCTGGCTGTCGTGGTAGAAGTTTCTGTTATCTAGGAGTATAGATTTTTTGGTAGCATTTCTCCACTGTCTAAATGCTAGATGATCAGCTGGGTTTTTTGTTGTTTGCCATTTGGCCCAGATTTTATTTCTTAGTATAATTTTGTGCCTTGTCTCTTTTGTTAGCCATGGAGCAGTTTTAGTCTTATTTCTCATTGATTGGGATGGGGCATGATAGTCCAGAATTTCTAAGAATTTGGCATTTAAGTAGGATACTGCTTCGTCTAATTCGAGGTGTCTTAGGGGTGACCAGTCACATGCTTTCAGTTCAGTTTGGAAGTTAATAGGGTTAAAGTTTTTGTTGGATTGAATGGTTTTGTATATGGTCGGTTTATGAGTACTGATCTTTTGCCTGATTATGTAGGTCAGTGAGTGGTCACTGACATCATCAGGAAGGATACCTGTTTCATAAGAGAGGGGGTGACTATTTATCAGTATCCAGTCTAGAGTAGTTTCTTTGTTGTTAGGTTTATGGATCCTGGTGGGGGAGGTTATAGTTTGGGAAAAAACATAAAGGTTTATGTGGGTAGTCTTGTTGGTTGAGATGCAGGTGTTCCAGTCAATATTAAAGTCACCCAGGACAATGGTTTCTTGTGGGTAGTTAGTTGAAAGCCAGGAAAGAATATTTTCAAGAGTGTTAATATTGTTACCTGGAGGGAGGTAGATGCATATTATATAGATGGATTTATAGGTGTTGATTTGGAGTTTAGAAATAAGGATTTCAATGTTGCTAATAGAAGGTGATTGTACATCTATTGGTGTTACTTGCAACTCTGCTTTATATAATATTACTACACCCCCACCCTTTCTGGTTATTCGATCGAATCTCAGGATATTGTATCCTGGTGGGGTGATTTCATTGTCCTGTGTTACAGGTTTTAACCAGGTTTCTGTTAGGCAAAGTATGTCAAAGGAGTGAACATCTAAGAGGGCATGGAGGTGGGCATCTTTATTGTTTAGGCTCTGTATATTGAGGTGAGCTATAAGGAGAGAGTTTGATGCTTTAGTGATGGTTTGAGCAGTAGAGAGACTTGGTTTATGAGGGTTAGTGGTGGTTGTGGTGTTGGGGCCAGGGTTGGGATGGATATCACCATCTAGAAGTTGAGAGTGTTTAATCCTAAGTATGATATTTAGGAATTTGCAGGATGTATATTTTGTTTTCTTGGGTTGGTTATAGTTAATGTGGATTAAACAATGAAACATTAGCACTAAATAGGAGGGTTGTTGTTTATCTTTCAGCTTTTCCCGGTAAGGGGTCGTCACAGAGGAACTCCGGTCCGCTAATGATTGGCAGTAGATTTTTATGAAATGCCGATGTGCCAGCTAGATGCCCAACCTTCAATGAAGGCACGCCCATTTACGCACACATTTCTTTTGAACGCTACCCAACCGCAGGGAGGACATGCAGACTCCATACAGAAGGCACTCCCAAGCCCAACCGAGAATCAAACGGGAGAACCTCTTGCTGTGAGGTAACAACGCTACCGCCGTACCACCACGGCACTAAATATTAGGGTGTAGACATAATATTAATGTAGTTTAGGTAAGGTGGTTGGTCTGTCAGGGTTGATTGTTTAAGGGGATGGTTGCGGTTAGTCAAGGTTAGATGTTCATATTTAGTTAGGACATAGGTTATAGATAGCAAAGGTAGGAGGGTAATTAAGAGGAATAGTATTGGGGATTTGGATCTGGGTGTAGTGGTCATAGTGATAGGATAGGTAAATAAGTAGATGGGGTAAGGTATATTAAAGAGGATTATAGTGGGGAGGTACTGCAAGGTACTGAAGTAAGTTGGGAAAATGAGTTTGTAAATTGATTAAGTACTTAGTGATGTAATAGGTATTTATAAGTGTTGAGCTAGGGTAGTTAACACTTAATGAGTAGGAGGATGGGATTGGTTATATAGGAATGGGGGTGTGGCAACTGGAGGTATATGGTTAGGACCTCTGGGGGTGGGTGGAATTTGGGGGTAGGGCAGGGGAGCAGAGTGAACCCACAGGGCGAACGGAGCGGGTTCAGATAGGTAACCCAGTAAGTCAGCAAAAACCTATCAGCCAGCAGCTAACTACTGGGTACCTTACTTGGGAAAGGAAAAGGTATAGAGGGGAGGAAACAGTGGTAGTGAAAGTAAGTGATAGCTGAGAGCAATGCTGTGGAAAGTAGCAGGTGGAGTGGAGAGAGAGGGCAGGAAGAAATTTCTCAGTCCTGGGTCAGAACTTAAATTCCATTGGAAATGGCAGGATAGATGTATTAGGAGATATCCTAGTTTAGAGTGCCATCTAGTGGTCAGATAGCGTAATTACGACTGAAGCAAGTGAGAAGAGATGGATGGTACTGGCTTTGCGAAGGCTCCTGTAGATAGTTGCAGGAGACAGCACAGGAGTGAAAAAAATGTATAAATATTAAGGGATAGAGAAGGGATTATGGCTGCTGGGTATCCTGGCTAGGTAGTGTATCATACATATACCAGATATTAAGCAAGTGTTCAAATATTACCACTCTGTTGGATAACACATACTTTCTTGTCTCCTAGGGAACAGGGTTCTTAAGCAGGATGGCAAGTCTTTTTGCTATGCAGGAGTTGTTTGGATTTGTTTGCAGGGGTCCTTTCACCAGGTAGGTAGATTCATAAGGTTTTAGTGTAGGATAGATGTTTCAAACCTAGGAGCAGTGGGGACAAGAGATACAGTAAAGGGGTAAGAAAACAGGCATTTAAAAGACAGTTAGGGTAGTACACAGAGCATTCAGTTCAAACAAATAAACAGACATTTACAATACAGTTGGGCTATTACTCAGAGCATTCCAGTTCAGACTGACAGTTGAAAAACATTCAATGCAGAGTTTCCAGAGCATTCCAGTCAGACCTCTCAACCGTCCCGAATTACTAAGTTTTTCCCGAGTTTTGAGGTCCCAATAATGAGGTGCCACGATTCCCGAGTGGCACCACATTATTTCCGATTTTTGCAATCAATTTTTTGATTTTTGCGCTTTCAGAAATGATGTCATCACGTGCATGATGACATCAGCTCTGTCAATATGCCACACATCTGTTTGAATGGACTGCCCATCAACATGCCATGCATCTGTTTACTTTTTAAGCCTAAATGAATTGCTGCTTGTCTGTTTGAATGCGGAAGCCTAAACGAATTGCCGCATGTGTGTTTGAATGCATACAAATGCACTAGGACTGCCGAACACAGACCTAAGCCGCTAATATGAATGGACTGCCAAACACAGATCTAAGCTGCTACAATATGAATGGACTGCCATTCGGGAGCTGAAAGCCAAGGATGATTAGCCATTTAAGTGAAGAGGTACAGGTCTATAGCCGACAGAAGGTACGCAGGATTTACTGGTGTGTGTATACAGACAGAAGTAGGAATGCACACACATTTTGTTTCATGTTTGTTTATGACATACTTGTTAATTAGGAAAGTCTTGACATTCCATTTTCAAAGAAGCCAGGGGGAAAAAAAAAACTTCATCTGGGATCTGCAATGCTTACTACATATTTAGAGTTTTTGAAAACATTTCAGATGAACTCTGATGAAGGCGTTTAAGATAAACCCCTTTAGCTCATTATTTATACTTACTGATTTCAGTGGATACATTTTTGAAGGGGAAAACTCAAAATTAACAGCAACGAGTTACCTCTCTAAGCTTATTGGGGTATTTAGTGGAGTCACTCAGGGCTAAGCTTTGGAACTGTTTCCTTTGGTCTAATTTTAATTTTCTCGGCTATAGCTGTGTATATTGAATATAGCTATTAAACTATGCCAAAATACTTGCAATGGGCAACAACATACTCTTTATTAATATGCAAAAACACTTCAAGACACTAAATTAAATTAGTGCTTGGTGTGATAACTAATTGCATTATTATCAATTTCAAGGGAAAAACATGTATTTTCATTATAAAATTGTGGCAAGACATTAAAAGTAGATAATGAAACAAAATCTTTGATTACTGTGTTGCTACAAGGTAGACCTCTTACTCTGAAGACCTACAAATACTGAAAGGAATAACCAACAGCTTTTGGGAAGGCATCACACCCTCATATACATCTTTGATGAGAGCAGTTTTGTAGCATAAAACACCTGAACACTTTAATTAGCTCTACTCTACGGAGTTCAGAGATTCTTAAAGAAACATAAGCTATGCTTACAGAACATGATTAATACTTTTGTATATTGTATCTTAAAAACTAGAAAAGTTATGTGTTTGGAATTTAAAGTTATATATTGCCCAAAGATGTTTGATAAACTGTATCTAGACTACACAGCAAACTGAGTTATGACAAGATTCTTGGTGCATGCATTTTTCTTCATTGCCTACTGGAAAAATGTTCAAACAATAAATTTGAAATGCTATTGTGTGTGGAAGTAGACTGTTATCATGGAAATGTTCTGAATAGGGCAGTTTTGTCATTATGGGTGCATGCATTTTGCTTCATTGCCTACTGGAAAAAATGTTTAAACAAATTTGAAATGCTATTGTGTGTGGAAGTAATCTTTTATGATGGAAATGTTCTGAACAGGGCAGTTTTGTCATTATTGGTTCATGCATTTTTGTTTCACTGCCTACTGATAAAATGTTTAAACAATAAATTTAAAATGTGCTTGAACTTCAGTCTAACAAGTGTGCTGTATTATACAAGGAATATCATTTAATAAAGTCAGGAAGGTGTATCAAAGAACGCACGTATGTTTCATGTTTTGTGTGCAAGGGGCCTCTGATTTGAAAACAGCCCAAAGGTAATCTTTATCCACCACTGGCCAGATGCATTTTGTTTGGATGTGGTGTGGGTTTCAATGCTGTTTCAATGAATGTGAGCTTCAAGGGCAGAGAAGTTTTAATGCCAAGTCTGTTTTTAATTGTGAGACAGTATTGCTTTGTCTAGCAGATGTTTATTTGTGTTTGTGCATTGTGCTATAAAATGTAAAAAAAAAAAAAAATCCAGGTAATCATTGTAGAAGTAAGGCAGTATGTACACATTAGTGTTTATGGTAAATGGGGTGAAATAGCCAGGTAATGGGACATTGGAATGATTGCAGGGGGACTCTGGTGCTATTATTTTGATTCTGTACTTCAGTTTGCGATTGAAAGTTGATATCTCACAATTCCATTGGAATGGGCGGGGTTGTCTAATTATGTATGTAAATTTTATGTTAATTAGTGTACAGATTTGTACCTATTTTTCATGGGCCTTGTCCAGATTTTTGATGTTTCCAGGTTGAGAGGTATGATTCCAGTTCAGACAGACAGTTGAAACACATTCAATGCAGAGATTACAGAGACAAAGCAAGGCATACTGGTACCTATTCAAACTTACTAATGCTACATAGTACTCAAACAAAGTAAGGGAAAGGTCTAAGCAGTGTACAGCAGTCTAGCTAGGAAATATTTAATAAATGCAGCAGTGTTAAGCTAGGTCCAGACTGGTATAAGCAGGGAGCCACAGGGACATTAAGGTAATTAATTATATGAGATGCTAGTGAAAAAAGGACACCTTGTGTTAATATATTCAGACTAATTCCTCAATATCCACCATATCAACAACTGGACTGGGCAGTAACTATGCAGGTTATATACAACAATTCAATATAGCTTGACAAAATCATAGCTTATGCTAACAGTAGGTGACACAAATATAGTTGAACAGCTAGCAATGACTGTGTGCAACACTACCTGCACATAACTGAGGTGCCACTGGCTAATTCTCACTCTATAGGAGTAGCACTGAGTTGGAAGTATGCTCAGGTAAGCTATATGCTGTTCCTGCTCAGGCACCTATCCAGGCTAGCATAAAAGCCAGGACATTATATGCCATGCGGCCAAAGTAGTGTATGTCGTACCATATATTAATATAGGAGGGGAGGCTAGGTTCTTTCAGCACTCAGACAATGTTAACCTAACTGCGCTCCATTAACATTACCAAATACCACACTGTTGTCGAGTGTTCGCTCAAACCATAGATCCAGCCCATGCGCCGTTCCTGGCAAGCAAAGAAGCTAGGACACAGTAAGCCCTGAGTCAAAAATGTATGCAGTACCACTTATTAGTTTGGGAGAGGAGGCTCTAGTTCTATTACTCACAGACAATGCCCACTTTACGGCCCTCCTTCACTTTTGGGAAGAACATGCTCTTATCTAGCGTTTGCTAGATGAAACATAGCAATATATTGCTTTCTTTAGTTCTGAGCAGCGATTATATGCTTTATATGCTATATTGTAATATAGTGAACATTTGGGAAAAGTACGCTGTTATTTAGCGTTCACTAAGAACACCAAATAATATAAGGTATTCTTCAGTTCCGAGCAGTGGCTATCTGCTTGGAATTGCATGGGTAAAGCACAAAGTATCATAGGGGAAAAACAAGCTTGAATCAATCGCTCACAACCTGGGAAGTTTGGACTTACAGTAAGTTGTTCGCAAATATCCTAAATTCAAAAGCTTACACACAATATCATAGGTGGTGCTGCGGTAGCATTGTCGCCTCACAGCAACCCGTTGTGCCGTTCGATTCTCAGTTAGAGCATCTTCTGTGTGGAGACATGTGTGAATGGGCGTACCTTCGTTGAAGGTTGTGCATCAGGGCTGGCAAACTCGGCATGTAAAAACTCTACTGCCAATCTTTAGCGGACCAGAGTTCCACTGTGGTGACCCCTAACCGGGAAAAGCCAAAAGACCCAAACAAACACACAATATCATAGGTCAGACACAGGGCTAACAAACTAAGAGGTTAACCTGGGTAGGACCATTAAGCAGGCTAGTTCAGTTGCAAAAAAAAAAAAAAAAACCTTCATTTCTGTTAAAGACAAGAACTGAGCGGTACTAAATCATCTATTCAGCAGTAGTTCACAACAGGTAAGAGCAACCCTTACTCACAGAAGTGGAATAGACTAATACAACTCCACGAGTTACGCCCGGTAAAAAAGAGATGGCCATTACCAAAAACATGCATCAGATAATAGTTATTAATATACATTAGACATCATAAGTCTGAGGTCAAATAACTATACACAGCTGAGGCTGAACAGATTAACAAGGCAATATAGATAGGCAGTAGTAACAACTCACAGAAGCTTACATAAGTTAAAACCCTGGGGACAGGTATGCACAGGAGCCAGGGGTCAGTTCCTGATAAAGATGGCGGCTTGCCAGGTAAAAAGGATATACAGGATTAGAAAGGATGTGAGGTGGAAAGGGGAGGGGAATACAGAGGAGGGAATTAAAACCAGGAGGGAGGGGCTAGTCCCTAGATGGTTAATTACACTAACATGGACTAGCTTAAGGTGTAAGCAATGTAAGACCAAGGTGCTATGTTGGTGGGGGGGGGAGAGCTGGTACAGACAGGGGATAGAGTAGAGAGTAGAGGTGTAGGTGGAAAGTAAGACAACGGGCAGAAAGACAGTGGAACTTAGAGTCAGAGCTCAGACAGGTAACCAAGTAAGTCAGCAAAAACCTATCAGCCAGCAGCTAACTACTGGGTACCTTAGTTGGGAAAGGAAAATGTATAGAGGGGAGGAAACAGTGGTAGTGAAAGTAAGTGGTAGCTGAGAGCAATGCTAGTGGAAAGTAGCAGGTCGAGTGGAGAGAGAGGGCAGGAAGAAATTTCTCAGTCCTGGGCCAGTACTTTAATTCTATTGGAAATCAGGGTGGGATAGATGTATTAAGAGCTATCCTGGTTTAGAGTGCTATCTAATGGTCATATAGAGTAATTACAACAGAAGCAAGTGAGCAGAGATAGATGGTATAGGGCTTGCAAAGGCTCCTGTAGATAGTTGCAGGAGACAACACAGGAGTGAAAAAAACATATAAATATTAAGGGATAGAGAGGGGAGTATGGCTGCTGGGTATCCTGGCTAGGTAGTGTATCATACATTTACCAGATATTAAGCAAGTGTTCAAATATTACCACCCTGTTGGATAACACATACTTTCTTGCCTACTAGGGAACAGGGTTCTTAAGCAGGATGGCAGGTCTTTTTGCTATATAGAAGTTGGTTGGATTTGTTTGCAGGGGGGCCTTCCACCAGGTAGGTAGATTCGTAAGGTTTTAGTGTAGGATAGATATTTCAAACATTCTTGCCTCCTAGTGAACAGGGTTCCTAAGCAGGACGGCAAGTCTTTTTGCTATACAGGAGTTGTGGTTGGATTTGTTTGCTGGGGGGCCTTTTACAAGGTAGGTAGATTCATAAGGATAGATGTTTCAAACAGAAGTTAAGACGCTGGGGCCAGGTACGCATAGCAGCCAGGGGGTCAGTTCCTAATTATAATACAGAGGCAATAAGTAATGCAATATATACAAATATTATATAAAAAGTAAAATCATAGTTAGTTGGAGGGTATAAAGACATTAGATACATGACATTATAATACAGAGGCAATAAGAAATGCAATATATATATATTATATAAAAAGTAAAATCATAGTTTGAGAGTATAAAGACAATAGATACATGACATTATAATACAGAGGCAATAAGAAATGCAATATATATATATTATATAAAAAGTAAAATCATAGTTAGTTTGAGAGTATAAAGACAATAGATACATGACATTATATAGAGAGTGAAGGACAAAATGCAATATATACAAATATTATATAAAAAGTAAAATCATAGTTTGAGGGTATAAAGACAATAGAGAAATTATATTATATACAGAGTCACTGAAAAACACAGTATATACATGCATTATATACAGAGCAGAAATCAGAGTTAGCATGCTGAAAAAATCATGATCAAAAATAGTCGGAGCAAGGCAGGTAGATGGAAGAAGGGAACAAAGAGGTTAAGTTATATGAGCAGACAGATAGCAGTTGCATTTTCCTAGACTCTTGTAATGTGCTTTTAGTTCTGATCACAAAGCGGGGTAAGAAGAATGATCGTGAGAAAAGAAGGGAGAGATTCACACAGTTTGAGACCAAGTATTAAGAGAGCACGGTCCATGCACTGAAACCTAGATGATGGGTGGAGGTGGACGTGGTGTAGTTGAAGACCTGAATGGTTAAGATTTATATGGTTGTATGTTGGTGTACCCCTGGAATAGTCTGGAGGCTAGTGGGGGAAGAGTCTCATTATTTCTAAGTTTAAACAGCTGAGAGGTGAATAGAAAGTCTGCATGTCATTTCACAGGTAGCCAGTTAGCTTTTTCAATGTTTTTTGCAGTGATGTTCATTTTGGCATATGGCATTTGAGATAAAATGAATGGTGGATATATATCTTAAACAGGGGAGTCAATATTTTAGCTGAGCCAGTAAGATAACTTTTTGTATGGTATTCCTCTTACAGGACTCTCAAAAGGAAAGGTGAGATCTTATAGCCAGAATAGGAGGGAGCTATTTTTTTGTCTCTGTAATCCAGGTGGAGATGGAAATTTAGGAAGGGATCCAACCAAATCCCTATGTATTTGAATGCGTTGATGTCTTCAATAGTGATATTCAGATGTTTGAGGATTTGTACAGGTCTGGTGATAGATGTAAGCTTTTGTCTACCAAAAATCATTGTTTTTGTTTTAGAGGAATTAATCAATATTTGTTTTATTATTAAACCCTGCATAAGGGCAAGAAAATCAGCCTAAAGTTTGGGTTCGAGATAGTATAGAGGGAAGGGCTGGAGAGGAATGGATCATGTCATTAGCATAAAGCAGGAGAGGAAGATGGAGTAAGTCAAACAGGTGTTTGCTAATGTACAAAGAAACAAATTAAGGTGTCAGAATACATCGTTGGAGGATTCCTTTCTGCAAAGGGACTGATGAAGAGGTTGATAACTTGAAGTTCTTTGAAATGTGATGGTTAGAGGCATAGTTTTTGAACCTGGGCAGTAAATTATCTCTAATGCCTATTTCAGTGTGATACTCTAGGAGAGCTCAGTGATCAACAAGATCAAAGGATGTGGTGAGGACAATACAAATGGCTCTAGTAATTAGACCTATGGCCAATCCAAATTTAACGTTGTAGTCGAGTGTCCAGACAGCTGTGGATGTACTGCCAACAGACCAAAAGCCATGATGGTTTTTGAGAGAGAAGGTCATGTTGGTTGTGGTATAAAGTGAGGTGCAAGTAAAGTAATTTGTCCAGAATGTTAAACGTACTTCAACTGTTTGGCATAAAGGATTGAACTTTTGTCTGCAATTCAGTGTCATGCATATTATATGGGAAGAAAGAAAACAAAAAATATCAAAGAAAGAATTACAGGGTATAACAGGGATACTCTAATAATTTGTAAAACTCACTGACTAAATACACAGATATGGGAATGCACCCAATCATATAAACATTGGGGAATCAGCATACTACTTGGAATTCCAATCCTTGGAAAAAATTTATTAAGAAGGCAATAAAATAAATACTGAAGCCAGATAGTGTGCAAATCTGTGGAAGATAGATTTCTTGACTTAAATGATATTCACTTTAGTTTTGCCATTAAAGCTAAAACAACAAATTGAGACAATTGACTTAAGATGATGATTATATAAAGATTTAAATTAAGCTATTCTGCAAAAGAATGATAAAATTCACCTTATAAAAGCATTTTCTGGTTATTAATACAATTCTTTTAATTATTTTATGGCCAAGAAGTTACATTTTTTGTGTGTGTATATACACATTATATTTTTGGTTGAGCTGCTTAGACTATTTCTTTCAGTGTTTTTCTATTAGCCATTCCAATGCTAGCTGTTGTTAAATATATATTTTCAATAGGTAAGCTGCAAAAGAAAACGGTATAAGGGAAAGATCAGAGAAATAATATAGGTTCATACTAGGCTATCTGCTCTAGGGCATTTATAAGCCTAGCCAGAATGTGTTTGGCTTTCGCCACCCATTTTAAATTTATTTTGCTATGCCCTTTTTCAAGGTTAGTATACCGTGCCTCTGTCTAACAGTGACACAGAAGTGATACCCGGGGTAAACCTACGATCTCCCATCCACTCATCAAGATTCCTCTTGAAGAGAGTCAATGAGGGACTCTGCCTAACCTGGACTGGTATTTTATTCCAGAGTGAAGGGAGCCTCTGGGTTATGAATCTGTCCCTCCAGCATGTCCTATTTATTTCAGTGCTGAGGTTCAAGTCTCTCGAGTGCATAGCTCGATGGGATTTGGATTTTCTGAGGTGCAGCATGTCCATTAATTCCGGGTTGGACATGGCTTTATACATCAGGCACAGATCGCCTCTGAACAGGCGGTATGCCACTGAGTAGAGCTGGAGTTTCTTTAACCAGGCAGCATATGGCATCTGTTTGAGCCCTTTGATCCTCTTGGTGAGGTACTTTTGGGGTCTTTCCAGTTGCTGCAGGTGTCTGGTAAGGTACATCCCAAAAGGGGCATTGTACTCAATTATGGGCCTGATGAGGGATGAGTAAAGAGGCACGATGACCCCCATGATCTAGATGTAAATCCCTTCATGATTAGGTGGGCTATATAAAATGTTTTTCTAACCACTTTGGCCATGTGGTTGTCAAATGAGAGACTGCTATCAACTTGGGTCCCCAGGTCCCTAATTACTTCTTCTGTACTTAATGGATTACCACCTATGTGGTAATTTGTGGGCACTTTGTTTTTGCCAAAGGGGATGACTATACACTTTTGGCATTTAGCTTGAGGCCATGGCTCTGGCACCAGTTGTCTGTTTCTATGAGGCCCTTTTGGAGGATGCTTGTGTCGGCTGGAGAGTCGATTATGGCACCCAGTTTGCAGTCATCTGCGAACTTGGTCAGCCACAGTCCTTCCATGTTGGCCTGTACCTCCGAGAAATATATACCGAACAAGAGAGGTCCCAGGACTGAGCCTTGTGGGACACCACTTGTAACTGGTTTGGAGTCTGACATGGCTCCAGCAATTCTAACCATGTGGGTTCTGTCCTTGAGCCAGTTTGCAATCCATCTAGTGACATAGGGGTTTATATTTAAGCTGGTGAGCTTATCTACAATGCCCGAGTGGGGTATTGTATCGAAGGCTTTAGCGAGGTCCAGGTAGGCTGTGTGGACCACCTTCCCCTCGTCAATCGCCTTGGTGACTGTTTCAAAGAAATCAACCAGGTTTAAAAGGCAGGATCTGCCCTTAACAAAGCCGAACTGGGTAGGATCCAGTGTCTGTAGGTCCCCAATATCTTTATTTATGAGGTCCATGATGATCCTTTCCATAGCTTTGCAGACTAAGCTAGTCAGGCTTATGGGGCGATAGTTTCCAGGATCCGTTGAGGCACCACCTTTATGGAGAGGGACCACTGTTGTTGTATGCCACTCTTTGGGCACATATCCTGTAGTAAGGCTGAGATTGAACAGTAGTTTTATGTTTGGGTTTAGCTCTTCTTGGAGTTCATGTAGGACGCAGCCTGGGACACCGTCTGGTCCCATTGATGCTGTGTTTTTTGCTTTGGAGAGGGCGGCTCTTACCTGAGCATCTGAGATGTCAGGGGGGCAGCACTCTGCTGGGATAGATATTTGCCCTTTTGGTGGGGGGGGAGGAGAAGTTTGCGCTGAACCTGTCAGCTAGGATGTTGGCAATGTCTGTGGGTTCAGTGTATTCTTTGTCATTTTGGACTAATTCTGAGCATATCTGGGAATTACCACCCAGGTTCCTAACATAACTAAAGAAAGCCTTGTGATTATCCTTAGTGTCCTGTGCAATTTTTCTCTCGAAGCTGGCCTTAGACAATTTTATGAGTGCCCGTAGTTTTTTGCTAATACTGATCAGTGATGACTTCCCTTTTTGGGATTTTGCTCTATCATTTAGTAGCTTCCTCCTTCTATTGTATAGTTTGTTAATGGCTGGGGTCCACCAGACAGGACGTCTGCCTTTGGAGGATTGGGTCTTGGTTTTATTCGGGATCGCATGATCCATGCATTCCTGAAGGTGTTCATAGAATGCGTTTATAAAGGATTCTGTGGTCTGGGCCGTATTTTCCACAGGCCCGGGGGCTTTGAAGGATTCCACCTCGGTTTTGAGGAGTGTGAAATTTGCTTTAGAGAAGTTTTTCACTGTGGTTTTCTGGGCAGGGGGTGGGGTCAGGATGTGAATATCCAGTGAGATTAGTTCATTGTCTGATCTTACCAGTGAGGGATACACTTCTGGTCTGGAGCATAGAGTCCCCATGTTGGTGATGATCAGGTCCAGTATGTTTTCCCCTCTTGTGGGAGTGGTAACAAGTTGTTCCATAGCATTTGAGTTTATAAATTCTAGGAACCTTTGGGCTAGGGTGTTGGAGCTAGAGTAATGCTCCCAGTCTATGTTTGGGTAGTTGAAGTCGCCTAATATAATGGTGTTTGGAGATAACTTCATATTTTCCAGTGTTCTCAGGAAGGCCGAGTGGGGTTCCTGGGTTTGGGAGGGTGGTCTGTAGCAGGCTATAAACTGGAAGGCAGTTTTACCCACTGTTAGTTGCACATGGATAGTCTCTGATGCTTCGTGCTTTGCCACCAACCTGGAGGTGTGGGTATCTTTGACAAATATTGATACTCCCCCTCCTTTTGTGGTTCGGTCCAAGTTTTGGGGCCGAAAAGCATGGTATGAGGTATAACCTGGTAGTGCTGGGGTGCTCTCGGGAGCCTTGAACCAGGTTTCTGTTACTGCACAGATATCGATGTTCTCCATGCTAAGGAGAGTTTCGAGCACGTGCATCTTGAGGTTTAGACTTCTGGCGTTGAGTAGCATTACTCTTAGTTTCTTATCCCTTGTGATACCTATGGAGGTGGGTTTGTCTTTTGAGCCTTGCCTAAAAAGGCACTATAGGGGTAGCAAGAGCCTTTGCCAATATCCGAAAGCCCAGGGGTGACAGGTGCAAGCCGTCCCTAGCGAAGCATCGTGGCTTGTCGAGCATATCATCCCAAGCTGACAGGCATTGGATCCCCTTTGAATGACACCAGTACTTACGCCATTTGTTGAAATTGATCATCTTGTCTTCATATTGTGGCATCATTCTTGGTGAGGGTAAGATGCTACTCAAGGTCAGGGTCATACCGGCATGGGCTACATGCTCAGAGAGCTCCTTTATGTCTCTTTTCATGTAGTCCAGGGAGGTACATCTCAGGTCATTCACACCAGCACGGACAATGACTGAGTCATGTTTGTACTTGCCTTGGAGTGACCTGAGTGCTTGTTTTATGTGGCGGATCCTAGCGCCCGACAGGCTGCTCACCGTGACCCTCTCCTTGTTCAGCCTGGTGAGCGGGACGTCAGTGTGCCTGATGATAGAGTCACCTATTACAAGTGTATCAGGTGTGTTGTTTAGTCTTAAGGGCTGTAACTGTTTGGCACACCGGCTTTGTGAGATATGTGTTGCATGTGTTTTGTTTTGGGGTAGCGGTTGCTTGGGTGTCTGCTTTGGGGGTCTCTGCTGCTTAGGCAGATCTTTATTTAGAGCCTCCGAGTATGTTTTTGTGTGATTATGTGTTTGGTTTGCTGTCGTTGTAGGTCTATGTGAGACTGGAATTGTAGTGAGTGTGGTTTCCTTCTCCTCCTGACTGGTTAAGCCAGTACTGAGTTGAAAGAGCTTAGCCTCCAGTTTGGCTATATGGTTGCATCTCTCACATGTGTTGGAATTTGTTGGGAGGAGGAGAGGGTTGTCTGTGTACATGAGGCAATTGTAACATTGCCTCAAGATTCCCAGATTCACCAGCTGGACCGGAGAGGAGATTGACAACTGACCTTTGGACATGCTAGAATAATATTGGGAATTCCTTAATAATTGAAAACAAGGGCCAGTGGAGAGTGAGGGTGTAGTGCTTTTAATTTTTAGTGCTGACTTATATAATTGCTTTAGTGAGCAAGTGCCAGGTAACTTAAGTGCAATGTGTTACAGGTAACTTAAATGCAAAAACGACAAACAGCAACTTTCTTTCAAGTGAAACAAGGAAATAAGTACAGTAAGCAATGCAGATATCACTAGTGATCCACAGAAGTGCTGAGAAGCCGCGTATTAGGTGGATGATGGCCAACAACAAAATGTGAATTATGGTTAAGATATGCAGACACAGCACTTTTTATAATCATGTGTACATTACACGCTTTTCCTTTTAGTTAGAATTTTGCATGAATATTTGTAAAAATAAATAAATATATATATCAAGCTTTGAAGTACATCAGAGCTAATTTTCTCTTTTAAGTATAGCTTTGGAAATTTACAAAACAGTGTCCAGAATAAGCTTAATTTGGATACTTACAATTTGAAAAACAACATCACTGAGATACTCCTATTACTTTAACTTTTACAGTATGAATAGCACTTCGCACAACAGTGTGTGTGTGTGTGTGTGTGTGTGTGTGTGTGTGTGTGTGCCATTATGAATATATTCATGCATATCCTTTTGTTGAGTCTTGCTGATTAGCAATCTTTCACTCCATACTTGGGCTGAATGATGGTGCTATAATCATGCCTCTGGACTGAATAAATCATCAGTATTTTAGTTTGTTGCAACAAGCTGTGAATGTTTTGCTTTATTTTTCTTTTTGGAGAAGCCAGACTGATAACTTCAGCTGTAGCACAATATCTGACCAAAAGGTTGCATAATGGACATCTGTGTTTGGTACACAAGTGAGGGAAGGAGACAGTTTCACAAATTCAGTTTATAGTTGTATTTTGGCAGGCTCAGAATAAAGCATTCTAAAAATATTCAATAGTTAGTCATGACTTTAGGGAAACTGGTCAGGCTAAATTGAAGTAAGCTGTCATAGCAGAATCCTCAAAGAAAGAAAGCTAGCAAAGCCCAAGTAAGTACTGTGAGGTAAATGATTGAAAAGGAGTTCACCCTTAAGGGGGTATCAGGCCTGTGAGAATCAGGTGACATAGGTAGTAAGTGAAAACACCTTCAACTGAGGAATTTCCACGTTACCTTTTTATGGTCAAGCCGAGAGGTGAGTATCTGAGTGCAGGAAATAAGTATGTTTGTTAAGTAACCCACTAGCTGTGTGCCTGCGGTTGGTTATTAACATAAGACATACAATTTTACCTTCTTCTCTGGGAAACAAACAGCAGGCTGCATTCCAGCAAGAGCCTTAACATTTTACCCTCCTCCTTAAATTCAGCATGCAGTAGTAGCAGGAGTTATAGGCAAATGAGTTATATTGGTTTCAAAGACAACCTGCTGTATTTCTCATGGTGCAATCCAAACAGAATTCTCTCAGATAAGTATTCAATATGAAATTGGAATATATTTATCTGAGGTAATATAAAATAATTTTTGCGTATTATATGTGAAAACACCTATCATTACCAACAATTTCAAAAAGCCCAAAGTAACTAAGATTTTATACTTCACCTACCTAAAGTATCTAGAAGTAAATTACCTTATTAGTACAAGTGAGTAGATATTTCAAAGATATTTTATTAGAGTTCTTTTACACTTTGCCCTTGTAAAATATACTCATTGTAGTATTAAAGACATTTTAACCACCTCCACACTTCCAAACATGAAGCATGTCTGTCTTCATAAAAAGTACAGCTCTGATTGCATCTTGCCTTCACAAACAAAAGGAATATGAAAGTAGAAAATATCTGAGATTATACAAAAACAACAAAGGCATTGATATGTCAGCTTTTTTTATCTCATCTCAGTGTTTGTTAAAAGAGAGTCTTTTCATCAAACATACTGTCAAATAATTTTTCATGTTGTAAGTTGTAGCAGACTCAATTATGTCAAACAGTAGATAATTTTTTTTTCACTTTTCAGTTTATTTGATTTCAGGATTTAAATGTACTGCTCTCTTAAGGAATGGACACTCACTTTAAAACAATGCTTTTTTAGTAACTCAAATGGGAAACACACATTGAGTGACAAGAATAGAAATTAAAATGCATAAAAGCAATGTTTTCTTTGTTATTTCTTACCCAGAAATAATAGATTCTAAAAATATCTGTGTTTTAAAGAGGAGGATAAAGGTATATATTTTTCTTGTTATATAGCTGAATATGCCTCATTCCAGCGGTAAAGATGAGTGCCATGTGCATGCATTGGGCAGCATTCCTCAGGTGCTGTGACACAGATGTATCTTATGATTATTTTCTTCAAACATACAGCATGAGATACAAGTTTGACAGGACATTCATCTTGATTTTTTCAGACAGGAACTTGGTAAAATATATAAACTATGTGACAAAAAATAAAGGAAACATATAAATTGTAGGGAATTAGAAGGACTGTGGAAGGTGTAGACTATTTTTTTTGGTATTGATGTGCTTTATAGTGGTCATATGACCAAGATATTACAAATGAAAGGAGCAGTTCAAATCATGGCTGTAGTTCATGGCATCTTCCAGTTACTAAACAAGTAGTCATGCAGTTTTCTTTGAAAATTTGGAGTCTGAAATGGAAATACTAAGTAAAGAAAGGCATAAAACCGAAACCAGCATAAGGGGGAAAGGAAATTTTTGGAAGTGAGATCCACAGCGCAGGAGGAGCTAGTAATTGGGATACAAAGGAAATGGATTTCTCTGACTTTACAAATGATGGCAACAGTTCTAGCTTATTTTGCACTGGGCCCAGCTTTGTTTCAACAAGAATTCTATCTTTGGATAATATAGAAATCAGAGTTTTTGTTTAAAAGTCATGAAATGCAGACATGTTTTGTTACAGTAACAGGATGGCAATGAAGATGATTTATTCGATATGTCTGTATATCTGTGAGGAATCTACACAAATCACAAATGCTGATTTTCTTTCTATAGCAACTATCGGAGTTATCAAAAAAGTTGCTTTTTCTTCATTAACATCAAAAAGCACTTTTTTACCAATTAGTGAAAATGAAATAATCACTAGTTTTCAAATGCTTTGTATTCTTGATATAAGGAATGCATAGTTTTTCAAGTAAAACAGTATAAGATCTGTAATTTAAGTACTGCAAAATGATAAGGTAGCTTTGAAAAAAAAACTGAAAAAAGTTAAATAGTTATTTTCAAAATGAATAAAGGTAGAAACATGGTGCTTTTAATTAATATTTCTTGCTTTTGCTACTATTTGTTAATACACTTACTCTGTGGTTTGTTATTCTGCTAGGAAAATTACTGAAGCCTTTTTTTGTGTACTGCAACTTTTTCTTATTATTGTATGTTGTTTTTCTTCCTAGGCCTCCAGTGAAAATGTGTTTGCTTTCGCTGACCTGCATGAAAAGCCTTTCTGACACATTTGGGAATTAGTGAAGTAGCAAATTATTTAGGAGTAGCCTTTTTCCTTCTTTCATAAAGTTATTACGTATTTATTTAATACACAATGTATAGAAATTTGAGGAAATGCATTTCTGACAAATTATGGTGGCTGCATTCAGCCCAATATATTTCAGTTTGTTTATGGTAATTACTATTATGATTATGTGAGATATATAATGGAATTTCTGTTTTAGATAAGGGAAATTTGACTTGGGGGGGGTGATGTGAACTATTTAAATAGCAATCAAAAGGGGTAGAGTTTACAACTGAAACAAACTGTAATAGATATTAGTTTTGCACATTTCAATTCAGGGTGTAATTGGAACAATTATTATTGTTAGTTTGCATAGAAAGAAAACTGTATCTGATACATATCTTGGTATAGAAAGTGCACACTCACCATTTAATATGATCATTACTGGTTGGTAGGAAAACACTTCTTCTGATATAGATTATGAAAGAATCCTTAAAGTAATAGTTCATTATAAATAATATATTCACTATTTATTTGTTTAATTATTTATTAACATTTGACTACCAGAAAAGTCTAAGTAGGTAGGTACCCATTATCATTAGAGGCCTGGGGAGTAAAGCTCTAAAGAATTACAAAATATTTTAAAAGCAATGATTTTACACTCAGAAAATACACCACCATCTGCTAAAGAGAATTTAAATAATTTAACCAAGTTGGACATAATGTATAAACATTAGTTAAGAAGATATACCAATTATATGACAATGATTTAATACTTAGATAAATTGTAGCCAGCTTATAGAGAAATTTAAGTTAATAGAATACAAACAGCAACTGTAATATGATGTGAGAGAAAAAAACATGGGTTATGGCATATTTAGAAAGAGTTGGGAGAGAAACTGAAGTAAGGAAGTAAGTGAAGAACGGAGAGTAAAGTGGGTAAGGTACGAATAGGTACTTGTTCATATTTAGGAATATAGCTAATCTTGGGGCTGAGCAAGAACAGAGCCAAATCTTTGACTAGGAAGTCTTTCAGAATGGTTTAAAAGGACTAGTGGGAGGGTATTGACCTGACAGATACAGATAAGGAGTTCTAGTTCAAGCAACATGGTACGAGTACAGATTATGTCCAAAAGATTTGATAGGTTTGTGGGACAGAGAGGAGGTTTTGGCCACTGGATCATAATGACCAATTGGGAACATCTGTGTAGAATGGTATTTAGTGCCAGACAAGCAGACTGATTCTGGACAATTTTATAGGTGGTAAGAAACTATGTACATGTTAGTTGATGGGGTTGTTTTAACCACGTTTATCTTTTATTGCTATTCAGTGGCAGTTTGTAAATGGGGCATTTGCCACAAATGTAGCCATTTTATTATAGCATTGTTCAAGTTTTGATTTTTGTGATGCCTGAGGTTAGTAAGGATTGGGGTGTCAAAGCAGTGAGGGGAGGAGGTAAGTGTAGTTTAAGTTGTGTTGGTGAGAAATATGTTGGCTCTGTATGGCATCTGTAGTTTTTGATGAGTTGTTTATGCAATTTTGTATATGCAGGTCAAATTTAAGATCATCATCCACCATCATCCTTAATAATTTTCTCTCCAAAGTGACTGCAATGGTTCTATAATCAAGACAGAGGATTTTAAATCTGTTTTTTCATGAAAGAGGGATTTGGGGTGAAAAGTAGTAGCTTTTTTTTTTTTTTTTTGCAGGGGGGGGGGTGTTGCGCATGAGTTTTTACAAAGCCATGTTTTAGTGGCCATTAAAGCTTTCATAGTAATTTTTTGAGATGTGACATGTTTTCAAATGTGCATATAAGTGTGGAGGGTGTCTGGCCATTTTACTGATGGATACCCATTCGACAGGTAGCTTTTGAACCATAGAAGGGCGGGATAAGATAGACCTAGTGAGAACAGTTGAAGAAGTTTGCTGTGACAAAATGTGCTGAAGGCTTTAAACAATTCTAGAAATAAGGAGACTAGTTTACCATTATCTGTAGCTTTACTGACAGTATCTATAAATGCCAGCAGTGCAGTGTTAGTACTATGGGAGGGATGGAAGCCATGTTGTGAGGGGAATAGGAGTTCTTTCTGCTGGAGATACTTTAGCAATTGTTTCTGAATAAATTTATGCAAGCATTTTGGAGATGGGGGATGAGATTGCTATAGGTCTAAAGTTAGAGATGTCTGTTGAATTTCTTCCTTTGTGTAAGGGGGGTAATGTGTGATTATTTCCACAGAGAGGGAACATGAGATTCTAGATAGACCTATTTAAATGATATCAGGTACTATTTTAAGGTACTCACTTGGAAGAGTATTAGCTGAAGTACAATGTGGTTTGAGTTTAAGAGTCATTTTGTATAGGAAGTAGGCACAGGTTTGAAGGTTAAGATGGATGTGATATGTGGCTATTGGGCAGGGCTGGGATTGACTAACACTATAAGAAAAGATAAAAGTGAAATTTATATCTATTGCAAAGAGCTTATTACAGGAACATATGATCAGAGAAGTTACTAGGCTAATGGCCCTAGGGCCCTTAGAAGCCTAGCCAAGTTCTTACCCTTATTTCCATGATCCCTGCCTATTGCCTGTACAAGATGGACACAGGTACAACCACCCGGGTGAATTTATGGTCACCTATCTAATCGTCCAGATTGTGTTTGAAGAGGGCCAATGAGGTGCTCTGTTTGGCATGAAGTGGGAGATTGTTCCAAAGGTGTGGTAACCTCTGTGAGACAAATCTGTCCCTCCAGCAGGTTTTATTAATACCTTTAGAGTGAGTAACCACCATCTGACATTTGGATATGAAGCATTTCCAATAATACAGGGTCAAAAATTGCCTTATATGCCAGGCAAAGATCACCTCTTGAGTAGTCTGTAAGAAGCAGAATAAAGTGACACTGATTTTAGACAATCCACATAGGACAGACAATGAAGACCTTGAATTTTCCTTGTGAGGAACCTTTGTGGTTTCTCCAGTTGCTGCAGGTGCTTAGAAAGTTCATACCAAAAGGGGCATTGTACTCAATTATTGGCCTGATGAGGGAAGAGTACAGGGAGGTTATTACTTCTTTTTTTCTGGAAGCAATGCCCATACTTATGAGATGAGCAATATAGAATGTCCTTCTTACCATTGTGGAGACATGGTGGTCAAAGGTAAAGTTGCTGTCAACCTGTGTGGCCAGGTGTCTCACCACTGAGTGCATACTTAAGGTGTTGCTATTGATGTGGTAGTTAGCTGGAACATCACTTTTACCAAAAGGAATGATAATACATTTTTGCATCGAGTTTAAGGCCATGACTTTGGTACCAATCATTTGTTTGTGTAAGCCCCTCTTGTAGGATGTTGACATAATTTGGAGATTCTATGACTGCTCCCAGTTTGCAGCCATGAGCAAACTTTGTCAGCCACAGACCTTTAGTTTTTGGTTGTACTTTGGAGAAATAGATTCCAAACAGCAGAGGTCCCAAGACTTATCCCTGTGGAACATCACAGTTACAGGTCTGCTGTAAATGATGGCTGATTGGGGATACTGTGAAATACCTTGGCTAAGTCCAGGTAGTCTCTATGCACAGATTTCCCCTCATCCAGGGCCTTGTTGACTGTCTCAAAGAAGTCTACCAATTTTATCAGGCATGATCGCCTTTTGACAAATCCAAACTGAGTAGGGTCAAGTGTTTGGAGAGTTCCTATATCTTTGTTGATAAGGTCCATGATGATTCGCTCCATGGTCTTGCAGACAAGTCTAGTCAGGCTAATAGGTCTATAATTACCGGGGTCAGTGGAAGCACCACTTTTGTACAAGGGAATAACAGTGTCCATTTTCCATTTAGCTGGGATGTAGCCAGTGCTTAGACTATTATTGAAAAGGGTACCCAATGGTGTTGCTAATTCATGTTGGAGCCCATGTAGGATGCAGCCTGAGATGTTTTCAGGTCTCATAGATGCTGTGTTTTTGGCATTAGAGAGGGCATTTATGACCTGCTCTTTAGAGATACAAGGTAGGGGACAGGTGGTAGTGATGTCATGGGGTACGTGTGGCGGAGACAGGGGAGTGAAGTTTTCACAGAAAGCCAATAAGTTAGCTATGTCCACAGGCTCAGTATATGTATCATTAACTACCAGTTCAGCACATATCTGGGCCTTTCCTTTTAGGTTACAGCTGCAACTATATAGAATGCCTTGCAGTTGTCCTTTGTTGAGGAAATTAATTTGGACTCATAGTTTGCTTTGGAGGACTTCACAAGAAGTCTTATTGAGTGTTTCCGGTTTAGGAGGGCTCGCTCCCTCTTACTCTTAGACAACAATTTCTTCTTATTATTGGAAAACCTGTTAATGGCAGTCCTCCACCAGGCAGGTTTGCTCTTCCTTGAGGAGCTTGTTTTGGTCCTATCAGGTACGGCTGAGTCAATGCAGTTATACAAGTGTATGTATAAAGCACCGGTGTAGAGCTCTGTGTAGTTGTCAATTCCATCTGAGGGAGGAGATGCAGTGAAGCTATTTATACCATCCTATAAGAGGTTATAATCTGCTTTGGAGAAGTTTTTTTTAGTTTACGTGCTAATGTGGGGGGGGGGGGTTAGGTGTGATAGTTACTTCAAATGAGGCCAGTTTGTGGTCAGGTTATTAGTAGTAAAACACAGGGAGGAATAAGAATGATAACTAGAACACAAAATATACTGTTTCATTAGAGGAATTCTTTAATATAAGACAAAGTTAAAATACATTTGAAAAAGAGAACAGAATAAGAGAAAGCTTATGTAAATTCCCATCATTTTGTTATATGAAAGTAAAGAATTTAGCTTAGCAATTGCTATTTAAGGCCTTTTTCATGATCAGGTTGCATTTGACAGTAGGAATGTACACACACACACACTACATGCGCTATATGTGCGTGTGTTTTACAGGGTAATGAAGTGAATATTAATGCTAAAAGATTTGTTTTATGCAAATAGTTTTAAGTCAATCAGATATGGGAGTCTATGAGGTAAGTTACAACTGTAGTGCACAAAATGGTATACTGAACAGATAAAATGCAGAACTAAAGTGCAGTTACAGGAACATATAAAATTATTTACTGGATGAATATGGATAATCCTATGCATGTTCAAGAAAGTCTTGGACGAGGTTTTCTAATTTTAGATATTTATTAGGGAGTAAGCTATAGTCATCACAATTAGGAAATAGATTTCAATGTTTAATTTCATTCTTAAATTCTTAAGGATAATACTTTAAATACTCAGAAAGTTAAAGGCTGATTTGCTATGGCAACATCTGATTAATAATTAATTAAGCATTACTACCAATTACTGTATGCATAACTATAAAGACTACACAGTGTAAGGTACATCCTCTAAAGAGAATATGAAATATATTCAGGAATACTATGCTAAAATCAATATTTGTTTAAATCTGACTTACATGTATAATAATTACTTTCTGAAAGTTTGTTTTGTAAAAATTGTGAGTTAATTAGCAAAAATTAACCGAATTCAAAAATGCCTGGGGAAAAACATTGTATACATTTTGTTAAAGCAAATTAGCAAGTGTAATAATAATTAAATCAGAACTGCACCTTTTTAATAAAAACTCTAATGAGAAAAAATAAGACTTTACAGATAAAAATGTCAAGAAGCATTATATGTTTTTGCATAGCCATTTGTTCATGTCATATATTAATTTTTTTTGATGAAAGTGAGTTAATTTATCGTCCTGTACTAATAGTCTACACAGTCAGGGTTTTAAAACTATCTAATGTATAAATATCACATTCTACCCAATTAGTCAGCTGATTCAGCATTCAACCATGTATCCATTTAGACATTATATACACTGGTGTCTTTGTTCTTTGTAGGATTTATGAAAAGTGATTAATGGAATTTCACTGCAAAACTATGTTCACCAAACTCCACCCCTTGGCAAAACAGAAGTGAAAAGCTAAACAGTGTTATATACCTATAATATGAACTTGACCTTTAAGGTACTTTCAGAATTTCAAATGTATACATTTAATGCACTTGTTAAGTTTCTACAACTTGTATGTCTGTTTCAATTATACAGTGCAGGGGAGTAGCCATATAATTCCATTTTGTACTCACAGTCTCTTATTGTTGCCCCCAACCCACCTAGCATTAAAAATTTGCACATCTCACAAAATGGTGCCTCCCCCAAACATTTAGTAAATGGATGCATCGTTTTCATTTGTTCCCTTTATACCTACTAAAAATATTGTTGTTTGGATTAGCAGCCCTTTCTTTATGCAAGATATGTATCTGTTGCTGAAAGAACCAATGTATACAGTCACAGACATATCATGTCCTGAAAAAGCTACACTTTTCTAAGTGATGTTAAAAAAAATGTACTTTGCAAATTACAAGAGTATGGCCAGCTATACCCTTGATGCAGTGATATATTCGATCTGAACAAGTTCTTTTGGATTTCCAACTCTCAATTTTAAAATCAGAGGTTCCGTGTTAACTAAGTAGCAGTCTCATCTAGCAAGTGGATATCTGTTTTTCACTACTGACTGAAAACATCTTCACATTTTTGGCAGCATACATCTTACTGGAAAACTGTGGTTAATATATATGTGTATACCTTTAAGGAAAAGTGGAGCTTTTCTCGTAGGTAACTTTTAAGAGTGCACATAAGATAATCTAATATCAGTATGACTGTATATACTGAAATGCACGTTAGTGATCCTAGTCTCGTGCAAATGGTATAGTTGTCATTCCTCAGGCCACCGTGCAAGTCCAAATGCTACAATGAGTAAGAAGTAGCGTGACAAGGTTTTCCACTCAATGGTCTCAACAGTAATGGAAAATGAGTTGTATATCTTTCTTCTGAGAAATGACTCACTAGGCACCTTGGTAACCTCTCTTACTGGCATAATAAGAATTAGAAACTACATATCCTAAAATATGACTCATTCTTAATTAAGAATAAGCTCTCCAAAAAGCATGAGAAGATACAGTAAGCTTCAATTCTGCATACTATATGGGAAGAAGTCATAAAGGACAGTGATACGAGTTTCATAAGGAAAATTTTCAAAATACTGCAGTAATATGTCAAAATGTTAGAATTTGAGCTATCAAAAGAATTTGCCATGTTTCAGCATTTGCTCTTTACCAAAGCATATAGTATATTTAGTGGTGGTTATGTTAATGAGTATGGAAGGTGGCAGGATCATTTGAGGGAGCTAAAAGTGTTTGTGGTAACAGAAATGATTAGACAAGGAGGAGACTATTGATATAATCGGGTCTGATGTTAAATAAATTAGATGACGTGTGCAGAATGAGGGAAGTTATCTCATAAGAACTAAACAGCATCACTGAGGAGTTGACTACAGAGTGATATGTGAGATAGTAAAGGTGCAAACAAATAAACTCTGGTAAACACGACAAGCAAGGTAAACTTCACACAGATAAAACCTTGTGCAGCTAGTGTGGCTATAAGTTTGATAAAAGAAATGTCCTAGTATCACTAAAATATGGAAAAAGGCTAGAACATCAAGAATTATTTTTTATAAACTGAGTAAAATGAATATTTGTAGCTGAAAGGGTTGCATGTATCAAAGCAGAGTCCAGAAAATGTTACCTGTGGGCACAACTTGTGTTGAAAACACAAGCAGTATAAGTAATGTTCAAAATCAATGATGGAAAAGCTGCAGCAAGCAAGCTAGACTGGACATATGCAAAGAAAAGCTCAACAACTGATGATTAAATGTTTAGATAAGACATAGAAGCAGAATGTAATATGTCAGCCCTAAAACAGGAGAACACAAGGCAGTTAGTTCAGTCGGTCTGGTAATCATGTAAAACTGAAGGGTCAGAAGGTTTTGATTTGTGAATATAACAATAAAAACTTCCAAGATTCAGCTCTACATGTTGATTTTGTGAGTATTCCATTTGTAGTGGGTCAAGTGGCTTATAAAAACGTGCATTTCCGAAGCAGATGAAAACTACTGACTTGTTTTAGAGTACAGTTACTCCAGTGGAGCCAGGAAAAACTGTATGTGACTAGATCCACAAGACTCGAATGAAACAATGCAAAAAAAAAACATTCATGAATTAATGACTTTACATTATTGAAAGAGTGGTGTACTTCATGTCAGGAGCAATGTATGTGTGTGTGTTTGATAAAAAAAAAAGATTTTGGCAAATAATACTTAAAGAAAAATTATCCAAGTCATACAGCTTAAATTCACTTTTGGGAAGAAACACATTTACAAGACTTCCATTTGGTATTTTCAGTATCTAGAGTGTTTAAGAAAGCTGTCATATAGGCAAACAAGCCCACAGGATGTTTCTTGAAATGACGCAGTTATCTTTAAAAGTTTATTATATATAGGTTCAAGAATGCATGCCCTTTCTTATGTAAAACAGATTTGTACAAATACTTCTATAACAAAGACATTTGCTATGCAGACAAGGTCTTCATATCTCTGTTTTATGTTGTCTCTTGCAAAAAAAAATGAACTGTGCTTTAGTTAAATAGCATAGTTCAATGACTCATTGGCTTCTTCATGATTGGGCTTCTGTGGAGTTTGTAAACTTATGTAAGAGGGTATATGAAAAGCCCAGAAAATGGTGGGTGTAGTGGGGGTGGTAAAGATTTTAGCTGAAATATTTTTATCTATTGCAGTTTCTGTTGTCTGCTTTTATTTTCTGTTGACTGTGTGTTGTGTCTGAATTGTGAATTTATCAGTTTTGGTGGCTTTCATTCTTAGGCAGATTATGTCTGGCATTACTGTTCGGTAACCCCAAAACAATCTTATCAAAACATATAGCATTTCCTTTTCTTTTTGATACGTGGAATGATAATGTGTTTAATGTTAGATTTAGGAAGTGTCAAAGTGCAAAGGTCAATGTAGTGGTTATCAATTTCTCGGCACCTTAACTCATTTTAATAAATTAATGTATATTATGTAGTATCATTCTTATTTAAAAACAAACATCAGCAGTTCTCAAATGATCAAGGGGTTCTGAAACTGAATCCAGTGAAACTTCCTTGCAAGCACTAACATGGGACCATATTTGATTAATTTGAGATTTTCACTAAATGAGTTTCAGGGAAAATAATCTTTGATCATTTGTGAGCAGATAAACGTTGAGTTACTCAACACACCCAATGTTTAGATGTAAGTATATATTCTGTTTGCACACACACACACACACACACACACACACACACACACACACACACACACACACACACACACGCACTCAGAGATATCTGTTTGACTGAGGTTAATGAGTAAAGAAGGTGGTGTAAAGTATGAATAAATAAATGTAAAGACAGATACACACACACACACACACACACATATATATATATATATATATATCCATACACACATGCTTATATAGGAATCCCTTGTGCGATGAAGGAACTAGCTTGCATTATAAGAATATGTTTTGTAATGAATACAAAGAATCAGTTCATAAAATAAGGTCCCTAATATAAGTACGAGATATTTAATTTAACAATGCAAACCAGAATCTCCATATATTCCCCTTCTCCTTTTTTAAATTCTATTTTTATTATGATTCTTATTTACTTTAGTGTTATATAGTAACTACAAAGTTTATATATTGAAAAAGGCTTTGCAGATGTTTTTGAATAGGCTGTCTTTTGGGTGTTTTCTTGTACTGCTGTGGTAAGTAAATCAGTGGTATTGTTTTAGTAGTGTAGCGGAAGTATATTGAGATATGATAAATTATGGTTTAGCTCAGTTATGTTTTATATTTGACTTTGTGCAATTTTATTTAGTGCGGAGCTTTATACTCAGGTTCACCTTATCATTAAAGTGCCATTTTCTATATTATTAATGAAGTCTGGCAACAAACCGAATTGTTCCGGAACATTTTCATGGGGGGGTTAGGTTGATATTAGGGGGAGTTAAGTGGAGGCAGCGATGGTTGTGAGGAAATGAGATAAGGATGAGCAGGGGCTTAAGAATAGGTTCTATCCAGATAGAATATATATGTATGTTTGTGTATATATATATATATATATATATATATATATATATATATACACACATGCATATATATATATATATATATATATATATATATATATATATATATATATTATATATATATATATATATATATATATATATATATATATATATATATATCAATAAAACCAAAGACAAAGGGAGCAAACCAAGGTGCCAGATCCAAATCAGCATACGTATCTCTCAAAATACAATAGAAGCAATACGCTGGAAGTCATAAGTTGTAAAAAATATCCAAAACGTTTAATTCCATTAGAAAACCAGATAACTGAAGGGTAAGCGCTTTCGCCAAAGGCTTCATCAGACCCAACTAAACATTAAAAAATGAACACATTTAAATAGCAAGAATGGCGGGAAAACACATCAATCAATTTAAAGCAATAGTACTGAATATTAAAACACATCTAATGAAATGCATAAATATAAAACATAGAAATATTAAATTGTATAACAAATACCAACAGCATCCTAAACTCATTAAACCTGTACAAAAATATATATACATATATAAAAAAGACAAAATTAAACAAAAAATAAATCTAAATATAAAAAAGATACTATAATGGCAATTGGTAAACAATTAATCACGTGGAACATCTATTATTTACATAGCCTACGAGATTTAAGAAATGGTTTAACTGGGACCATCGAGTTCAGACCAGGAAAAGTATCTGATCTGAGTCTCATGATCCAAATAGCCTCTCGGGTTTCAGTATATGTCCGTATGTCTCCTCCTCTAGGTCCCACATTAATCTGTTCTACCACTCTAAAATTAAATATGTGTGTCTCACCCCCTGCAATCACATGCTTTGCCAGGGCACTCGTTTTATTACATGTCCTTATATTATATAGATGTTCGCGTATTCTATCCTTCAGCAGTCTATTAGTCTTTCCTATGTAGAATGCTAGGCATCCCTCACAGGTAGCCAAGTAGACTACATTAGAAGATAGACAAGAACCATTCACTTTAAATACAAAGGTCTTATTAGAAACTGAATGAACAAAAACCTGCTCTGTATTGATGTGACTGCAGTAATTACACTGCTCACATCTAACTGTACCATACCTGGGAGCAGGAAGGGGGCGCATATGTTTGTTCGGATAACACAGAAGTCTTTTTAGATTCTTTTTATTTTTATATACAAATTGTGGGTTATCTCCAACTATATCTCTTAATGATGTATCCACAGTTAGGACTCGCCAATGTGTCCTAACGATATCTTTAATCGTGCCCACATCATTCGTATAAAATATAGGGTATACTATCCCTCTATTCATTCCACTTGTTGTCATAGTGACCCCTGTTTGCTGTCCTGCTGTTACAACACTAGCCTGATTAGTCCCAAAATATGGGGCAGCACACTCTCTCCTAAGTGTAGATATATCCCTAGTACCCTTAGAAATGTCACTATTAGAATAACCACGTTCTAAAAACCTGTCACATAAATTATCTAGTTCTTCATGAAAGCCCTGATCAGTAGGATTATACCTTGAAACTCGTATAGCCTGTCCTTTAACAATGTTACTATACACATAACCTGGGTGCATACTAGTTCTATGCAACAGGACATTTTTATGGCAGGCTTTCCTAAAGACTCCAGTATTAACAAGTCCATTTGGAAGCTTCTCAACAAAAATGTCTAAAAATGAAATTTTAACTGGAGAGAACTCATGTGTGAACTGCAAGTAGGTGGTATATGAATTCAATTTATAAATAAACAACTCTAATTCACGGGATGTACCTGTCCATAAAAGGAACAGGTCGTCCACAAATCTCCTATAAAATGGGACAAACATAATATACTCCTGCATTGAAAATAGGAACGTACGTTCCCATTCTGCCATGAAAAGGTTGGCGTAGCTATTGGCACACGAAGTGCCCATAGCCACGCCATCCTTCTGCAAGAAATATTTCCCATCAAAATAGAATATATTTGCCTCCAGAACTAATCTTAAAAGTAAAAGTAAAACCAACAGGTCAACATGATCATTCTGCATTTGCGTTTCTCTTCTCACATATCTCTCAAGCATATAAATGCCCTCAGCATTAGGGATGGTAGTAAAAAGTGACTGAATATCAAGTGTCACAAAATAGTACTCAATCAAAGGTGTATTGTTATTGAAATAGTCATTCAAATCTAATAGAAACTCTTTAGTATCACGTAAAATAAATTCATCTGAATCTACATATGGTCTAAGTTGTTTCTCTATATAAATAGAGAGCGGTTCTGTGATCCACCCTCTACCTGCTACTATCATTGTTAGCTGCATTTAGCAGATTAGTAGAGGATGATTTGTTTAGATTTAACATGAATAAGAAAAGGAATAATAAAAACAGATTTAATTTATCATTCCAACAACGCAGAGCATTGAATTCCCTTATAAATTATATATATAAATGATACTTCGATAGCAATACGACCAGCAGATAAGGGAGGTGGGATAGTGCTCATGGACATGACACATTATGTTAATAAAATGAACAATATGTTGTCTGATAACAGCTTTTATAGATGTATTGTTAGAAATGAAATTGATTCTGTGATATCTAACATACGTAGTGTCTTAGGAAATTTGTATGAGAGTGGTGTAATTGATACTGATTTGTTTAAGTTCCTGAATGTAGAACATCCACTTATTCCAGCAATTCAGGGACTGCCTAAGATTCACAAAGTGAGAAATGATCCCCCATTAAGACCGATAGTAGCAGGTAGAGGGTGGATCACAGAACCGCTCTCTATTTATATAGAGAAACAACTTAGACCATATGTAGATTCAGATGAATTTATTTTACGTGATACTAAAGAGTTTCTATTAGATTTGAATGACTATTTCAATAACAATACACCTTTGATTGAGTACTATTTTGTGACACTTGATATTCAGTCACTTTTTACTACCATCCCTAATGCTGAGGGCATTTATATGCTTGAGAGATATGTGAGAAGAGAAACGCAAATGCAGAATGATCATGTTGACCTGTTGGTTTTACTTTTAAGATTAGTTCTGGAGGCAAATATATTCTATTTTGATGGGAAATATTTCTTGCAGAAGGATGGCGTGGCTATGGGCACTTCGTGTGCCAATAGCTACGCCAACCTTTTCATGGCAGAATGGGAACGTACGTTCCTATTTTCAATGCAGGAGTATATTATGTTTGTCCCATTTTATAGGAGATTTGTGGACGACCTGTTCCTTTTATGGACAGGTACGTCCCGTGAATTAGAGTTGTTTATTTATAAATTGAATTCATATACCACCTACTTGCAGTTCACACATGAGTTCTCTCCAGTTAAAATTTAATTTTTAGACATTTTTGTTGAGAAGCTTCCAAATGGACTTGTTAATACTGGAGTCTTTAGGAAAGCCTGCCATAAAAATGTCCTGTTGCATAGAACTAGTATGCACCCAGGTTATGTGTATAGTAACATTGTTAAAGGACAGGCTATACGAGTTTCAAGGTATAATCCTACTGATCAGGGCGTTCATGAAGAACTAGATAATTTATGTGACAGGTTTTTAGAACGTGGTTATTCTAATAGTGACATTTCTAAGGGTACTAGGGATATATCTACACTTAGGAGAGAGCGTGCTGCCCCATATTTTGGGACTAATCAGGCTAGTGTTGTAACAGCAAGACAGCAAACAGGGGTCACTATGACAACAAGTGGAATGAATAGAGGGATAGTATACCCTATATTTTATACGAATGATGTGAGCACGATTAAAGATATCGTTAGGACACATTGGCGAGTCCTAACTGTGGATACATCATTAAGAGATATAGTTGGAGATAACCCACAATTTGTATATAAAAATAAAAAGAATCTAAAAAGACTTCTGTGTTATCCGAACGAACATATGCGCCCCCTTCCTGCTCCCAGGTATGGTACAGTTAGATGTGAGCAGTGTAATTACTGCAGTCACATCAATACAGAGCAGGTTTTTGTTCATTCAGTTTCTAATAAGACCTTTGTATTTAAAGTGAATGGTTCTTGTCTATCTTCTAATGTAGTCTACTTGGCTACCTGTGAGGGATGCCAAGCATTCTACATAGGAAAGACTAATAGACTGCTGAAGGATAGAATACGCGAACATCTATATAATATAAGGACATGTAATAAAACGAGTGCCCTGGCAAAGCATGTGATTGCAGGGGGTGAGACACACATATTTAATTTTAGAGTGGTAGAACAGATTAATGTGGGACCTAGAGGAGGAGACATACGGACATATACTGAAACCCGAGAGGCTATTTGGATCATGAGACTCAGATCAGATACTTTTCCTGGTCTGAACTCGATGGTCCCAGTTAAACCATTTCTTAAATCTCGTAGGCTATGTAAATAATAGATGTTCCACGTGATTGTTTACCAATTGCCATTATAGTATCTTTTTTATATTTAGATTTATTTTTTGTTTAATTTTGTCTTTTTTATATATGTATATATATTTTTGTACAGGTTTAATGAGTTTAGGATGCTGTTGGTATTTGTTATACAATTTAATATTTCTATGTTTTATATTTATGCATTTCATTAGATGTGTTTTAATATTCAGTACTATTGCTTTAAATTGATTGATGTGTTTTCCCGCCATTCTTGCTATTTAAATGTGTTCATTTTTTAATGTTTAGTTGGTCTGATGAAGCCTTTGGCGCTTACCCTTCAGTTATCTGGTTTTCTAATGGAATTAAACGTTTTGGATATTTTTTACAACTTATGACTTCCAGCTTATTGCTTCTATTGTATTTTGAGAGATACGTATGCTGATTTGGATCTGGCACCTTGGTTTGCTCCCTTTGTCTTTGGTTTTATTGATTGTTATTTTTGCTGTTAACAAAGGGGCATTTACTCCGCACCAGCACTTATTGGACTTTGTTATTTATATATATATATATATATATATATATATATATATATATTATACATATAAAGGGATTTGTAAAGTTGTCAGTATAAATTGAAGTTGTCCAGTCTCTCTTTCTTTTTGTCTTTTTGTCATTATGTTTGCACATATATTCCTTTAAGAAGATAAGTGCCAATAAAAATTTTGCGCGGTTTTTATAAACATTGTATAAATACTACACTTTGAAATTTTTAACTGTGTGATTTTTCTGAAGAAGTCCTGTATGTAAACAGGACGAAAAACGTAATTTTTATTTTTAAGCGTTTAAATTAAAGTATCTTAAAACGTTTCTCTGCAGTCCAGCCGTGGTATTTGTTTTTTCAAATATCTGTATAGTGCTGGATCTTTGTCTTAAGTGTAGGTGATGGCTGGAACTAACTGCTGTCAGCTTGTTCTGCAAGGAATGTAGAACACCTGTGGTGTATGAGAAGGCAAGGGGGTGAATAGTGGCTGGTGGATTTCTGTCAGGTTCACAGAGCTCAGCTGCATTAAGCAGTTATCTACCCTCATCCTGCATAAGTTCAGTGGAGGGCACACATTCTGACTCCTTGCATAGGGCCACCTATTGAACACAGCAAAAAAAAAAAAAAATAAAGTTGGAACACATGCTTAATTCTAGTAACCTGCATTATCAGGCAGGATATTTATAAGCATCGGCACATTGGGGAGGGGCATTGCATTTTCTTGGTGCCTGCATTGTTTGGTATTGGCGGTAGTTCACAGTTTTGTGGGCTTTTCCTGGAGGCTGCTTTGGTTGGTTTTGTCACTGGTTCACTGTTTTGCGGGCCTTCCTCATGTCTGCCTGAGTTGCTGTTATTCCAGGCTTGACTACATCTCGCAAAAAAAAAAAAAATTCATAAAACTTCAGCTGTTAACAGCATGTCACAGAGTGTGAATGTTTGCATTACTTTGTATGGGAACTGTGCACTCTTCTTTGGTCATTTAATCAAAGCAAGCTTCAACAAAGTGAATTCCCCAAAAGGTTATGTTATTAAAACTCCACACTTATAACAATTCCCCTTTGAGACAGTTTGGACTAATGTCCTAATACACCAGTAGTGGAATAAGTTAGTTTTACAGACCAGTGGAGGGGTAAAAAAAAAAAAAAAAAAAAAAAAACCTCATGCCCTAATATTCTTCATGCGCATATGTGCATGTCTACTGTGAAGCAACTCTGTTGAACAAGAAAAGACATTTGTTGCTGACTTGACCATTTTGGGGGATTGTGCTCATTGAATGGCAGTTTCCTTTTTGATATTAATGGACTTTTATCGAACCATTCCTCAACAAACACTTCAAGACTGTTGCATAGATGTGGCTTAGAATATGGAAATTGGTTTAATATCAGAAACAGGTTTTAACTTAGTTTTAATAATGCTGAGTAACCCAAACTAACAAGCAAAAATGATTTAGTGCATTTGATCTTTCAAAGGTATATATCCATTGATTATTCTGCAGAAGATGAACTATTCCTGAATTCTAATAATATAAATATTAGAGCAGTAATATTTTGTAATCAAATGATGGGGTGTTTGTATGGTGATTGGCGGGGAGCATGGCTGGCTGATTTGGGGTTTTGCTGGGAGGTCATGTTTGTGTGTGTTTTGGTGACAGGCAGAAGTGCCTATGTGTGGAGGGGGTTGGTATTGATGTAGTGGGATATTTTTGCTGGGGTTTGGATTAGAGAATGGGGGAAAAGCATAATGGTGGTGGCTGCTTGTGGTTGTTTTTGGTTCGATGCAAATTGTGGTTGGAGGGTGCATTTCAGTTTCTGACTTTGTACCTGGCTGTGGTGGACACTGAACGCTTTTGCCCGTTGAAAGAACCGTGAATTTCTTTTTGCAGGCTTTAGGTTCAGATTGTGAGACTTGCTTGAGGTAGCATGGTAGTCTGAGTGTACGTGGGCTAGGTGGTGTGGAAGTGGGGCTGCCTAAAATGTCATTTAGGTTCATAGGTTCATACTAGGCTATCTGCCCGAGGGCATTTACAAGCCTAGCCCATCGTTTTGTGGCTTACGCCACCCCTTTAGTATGGGGAACTATACCCATTATTTTGCTGTGCCTCTGTCGAGCAGTGACACTGAGGTAATCCCTGGGGTATATCTGCGATCTCCCATCCATTGGTCAAGATTTCTCTTGAACAAGGCCAGCGAGGTGCTCTGCCTCACATGTACCGGGATTTTGTTCCACAGCATAGGAGTCTTTGGGTGATGAATTTATCCTCCAGCACGTCCTATTAATAGCCGTGTCAAGGTTTAAGTCTCCGCTCTTGTGGCTCGGATGGATCTAGATTTTGAGGTGAAGCATATTCATCAAATCTGGGTTTGACATGGCCTTGTATGTTAGGCAAAGGTCACCTCTGAGCAAGCGGTAGCGACTGAATAGAGCTGGAGTTCTTTCAGTCGGGCAGCATAGGACAGATTTTTGAGACCCTTTATCCTTTTGGTGAGGAACTTTGTGGCCTCTCCAGCCGCTGCAAGTGTCGGGTCAGATACATTCGAATGGGGCATTGTACTCAATCATTGGTCTGATGAGTGATGAGTAAAGGGAGACTATGACCTCCCTTGATCTAGATGAGAATCCCTTCATGATAAGGTGGGCAATGTAGAAGGGCTTCCTAACTACTTTAGCTACATGGGTGTCGAATGACAGACTACTATCAACCTGGGTCCCCAGGTCCCTGATAACTTCTTCTGTGCTCAGTGGATTGCCACCTATTTGGTAGCTAGGGGTAACCTTGTTTTTCCCGAAGGGTATGACTATGCATTTTTTGGCATTTAACTTTAGGCCGTGGCTCTGGCACCAGTTATCCGTTTCTGTGAGACCATTCTGAAGGATATCTGTGTCAGATGTGTTTTCTACTATGGCGCCCAGTTTGCAGTCATCTGCAAACTTTGTCAGCCATAACCCTCCTGTGTTTGTTTGTACTTCGGAAAAGTAGATGCCAAACAAGAGTGGGCCCAGGACTGAGCCCTGTGGGACACCACTTGTGACAGGCTTTGAGTCTGACATGGTGCCAGCAACTCTGACCCTGTGGGTTCTGTCACTCAGCCAGTTTGCAACCCATCTTGTGATGTATGGGTTGACATTTAAGTTGATGAGTTTTTCAATGATACCCGAGTGGGGTATTGTATCGAAGGCCTTAGCCAGATCGAGGTAGGCTGTATGGACTGCCTTTCCCTCATCAATGGCTTTGGTGACTGTTTCGAAAAAGTCAACCAAGTTTAAAAGGCATGATCTGCCTTTGACAAAGCCAAACTGGGTTGGATCCAAAGTCTGCAAATTCCCTATGTCTTTATTTATGAGGTCCATTATGATCCTCTCCATGGCTTTGCAGATAAGGCTTGTCAAGCTAATGGGCCGGTAATTTCCAGGGTCGGTGGAGGCACCGCCTTTGTAAAGTGGTACCACAGTTGCAGTGCGCCACTCCCTGAGTATGTATCCAGAGGTAAGACTTTGATTAAACAGCTGTCCTAGCTGTGGGTTTAATTCCTCATTGAGTTCATGGAGCACACAGCCGGGGACACCATCAGGTCTCATGGATGCTGTGTTTTTTGCTTTGGAGAGAGCAGTTCTCACTTGGGCGCTGGAGATGTTTGGGGGGCTGCAATCGTTTGGTATAGATATCTCTCCTTTTGGGGAGGGGAGATGTTTGCACTGAACCTGTCAGCCAGTATGTTGGCAATGTCTGTAGGATCAGTAATCTTCACATCATTTTGAACTAGCTCTGAGCATATCTGGGAGTTTCCTCCCAGGTTTCTAACATAGCTAAAGAAGGCCTTATGATTGTCTTTTGAGTCTTTAGCTATTTTTCTCTCGAAATTTGCCTTGGATGATTTTATGAGAGCTCTTAGTTTTTTACTTATAGTGATCAAGGGTGTCTTACCTTTTAAGGATTTTGCTCTATCTTGTAGTAGCTTCCTCCTTTTGTTGTAGAGTTTGTTTATGGCTGGGGTCCACCAGACTGGACGCTTGCCTTTGGTACAAAGAGTCTTTGTTTTGCTTGGGATTGCCTTATCCATGCAGTCCTGCAGGTGCTGGTAGAAGGCATTTGTAAGTGATTCAGCGGCTTGAGTACTGTTTTCCGCGCTCGGGGCCTTAAAGGTGAACACACTAGTTTTTAGGAGTGTGGAGTCGTCTTTTGGGAAGATCTTTACTCTGGTATATGTTATTTCAGGTGGGGGTGGGATGAGGACCTCCAGCGAGATTAGTTTGTGGTCTGATCTCACCAGTGAGGGGTACACCTCCGGTGTTGAACATTGTGCTCTCATGTTCGTGATGATGAGATCAAGTATGTTATCTCCTCTTGTGGGGATGGTGACTAGTTGTTCCATGGCATTTGAGTTTATGAATTCCAGGAACTTTTGAGCTAGGGTGTTTGGGCTTGAGTAGTGTTCCCAGTCTATATTAGGGTAATTGAAGTCACCTAGTATGATGGTGTTTGGTGATACATTTATCCCCTCTAGTGTTTTCAGGAAGGCCATGTGAGGTTCCTGAGTTTGTGAGGGTGGCCTGTAACATGCTACAATTTGCAGAGCAGTCTTGCCTATGGTTAATTGCACCTGGATGGTCTCCGATGCATCGTGCGTTGCCACCAGTCTTGAGGTGTGGGTGTCCTTGATGAATATGGATACCCCTCCTTTCTTGGTATTGTCCGGATTTTGGGGCGGAACGCATGATATGAGGTAAAACCTGATAGCGCTGGGGTGCTCTCAGGAGCCTTGAACCAGGTTTCTGTCACAGCACAGACATCGATGTTCTCCATACTGAGAAGGGCCTCGAGTGCGTGCATTTTGAGATTTAGACTTCTGGCATTGAGCAGCATTACCCTTAGTTTTTTCCTTTTTGTGTTCTAGGGTGGTAGGTTTAGAATTTGAGCCTTGCCTAAAAAGGCACTATGGGGTGGCAAGAGCCTTTGCCAATATCCGAATCCCAGGGTGACAGGTGCAAGCCGTCCCTTGCGAAGCAGCGTGGCTTGTCCAGCATGTCATCCCAGGCAGACAGACACTGGATCCCCTTTGAATGACACCAGTGTTTAAGCCAATTGTTAAAGCTGATCATCTTATCTCTGTATTGTGGCATCATTCTTGGTGAAGGTAGGATACTGCTCAAGGTCAGGGTCATACCTGCCTGGGCTACATAATCAGAGAGCTCCTCAATGTCTCTTTTCATGTAGTCCAAGGAGGTGCGTCTCAGGTCGTTTACACCAGCGTGGACAATGACTGAGTCATATTTGTACCTGCTGTTGAGAGACCTGAGTGCTTGCGTTATGTGGCGGATTCTAGCGCCCGACAGGCAGCTTACTGTGACCTTCTCCTTACTCAGTCTGGTGAGCGGGACGTCAGTGTGTCTGACTATGGAGTCACCAATGACTAGTGTGTTTGGCATTGTGTTTGGCCTTAAGGGCTGTGACTGTTTGACACTCTGACTGTGAGGTCTATGTGTTGCAGGTGTTGTGTTCTGAGGTGGTGGTTGTTTGGGTGTCTGCTTTGGTGGCCTCTGCTGTTTTGGTAGATTTTTGATCAGAGCCTCTGAGTATGTCTTTGTGTGTTTATGTGTATGATTTGAGGTTGTAATGGTACTATGTGAGACTGGGTCTATAGTGTGTGTGGTAACCTTCTCCTCCTGACTGGTCTTGCCAGTCCTATGTTGAGAGAGCTCAGCCTCCAGTTTGGCCGTATAGTTGCATCTCTCGCATGTATTTGTGTTTTGTGGGAGGAGGAGAGGGTTGTCTGTGTACATGAGGCAATTGTAACATTGCCTCAATATTCCCAGGTTCACCAGCTGAGCAGGAGAGGACACTAGCAACTGATCCCTCGACATGCTAGAAGGAATAGAAAAAAAAAACTTTAAAAGAGATTCCGGGGGACGTGGGTGACCGAGAAATGGGGGGTTGCCTTTTTGGGGTACTATCTATGACAAGAGTGCCGTATCAAGGTAATAAGTACTGTAGGAGCAAGTGCTACGTTTAACAGATAGAGAATAGTCTACTTGGAGTCAAGTAGAGATGATCTTTTTAATTATAGGATACGCTGATTAGATCAGTAGCATAGTTCAAGGAAGGTAGTTTTAAGGGAAAATTTGAAGAGTGGACTTTAGTTAGCCCGAATAGTTTAAACCTGCTTAACCGGCGCTGCCCTAGTGTGCAACAGTGGCAACTCCGCGCTAAATCACGCTAATGCGCGCTAAAGCGTGCTTTATAGCAGGGGGCTGGAAAAGACAGGAAATGACCCAAAATGGCCAATAAACTACAAGTTACTGCCTTAAACCACTCCTCTGAGGACAAATGAAGGAGTTATGGAAATGACCCCTAGTGGCCAATAAAACTACAGTTTCAAGTCAGTAACCACCTCTACGGGGGGCAGGGAAGCTGCTCAATGTTAATCACTGCCACTGATGAACACAGAGACCCTCCTTCAGCCCAAGCAAAAATGGCCTCACAGAAACTTTCAAACAGTTCAGGAACAGCAAGCCTGTAACTGAACTTTTTTAACTCTCAGAAAAGTGGGAAAAAAGCAAGATTTTTTTTTTTGTTTGTTTTTTACAGAGATAGCAGAGGTTCACAAGTAATATCAAGTTATAACAGTGCAGTAAATGACCCCACACAAGAGTGCTAGGTCAAGGACAGAAAATATGCAAGTTTTAAGAAAAAAACGATTTAAAATTAAGTGCAAACAGGAAATTCAGCAAACAGCTTTTGGTTGTGCTCTAAATACAGCTACTAATACAGAAATCAAGTTTAACAAGCCAGAAAATGCTCAAGCTAGGCAGCTATGCAGAAAAACTTAGCAAATAAACAGAGAAAAAATACTTAAAATCTCAAAAGTGGCTCCCTTCTTCTCTCAGCGTTTTTTCCTCTTGGAGGGTGCTTCACCAACAGCCAACAAGCCTGAAAAGACGCTCAAACCACGAGGCAACTAGGTTTTAAGAGAGGAAGATGAAGGAGTTATGGAAATGACCCCTAGTGGCCAATAAAACTACAGTTTCAAGTCAGTAACCACCTCTACGGGGCAGGAAGCTGCTCAATGTTAGTCACTGCCACTGATGAACACAGAGACCCTCCTTCAGCCCAAGCAAAAATGGCCTCACAGAAACTTTCAAACAGCTCAGGAACAGCAAGCCTGTAACTGAACTTTTTTAACTCTCAGAAAAGTGAGAAAAAAGCAAGATTTTTTTTTTTTTGTTTTTTACAGAGATAGCAGAGGTTCACAAGTAATATCAAGTTATAACAGTGCAGTAAATGACCCCACACAAGAGTGCTAGGTCAAGGACAGAAAATATGCAAGTTTTAAGAAAAAAACGATTTAAAATTAAGTGCAAACAGGAAATTCAGCAAACAGCTTTTGGTTGTGCTCTAAATACAGCTACTAATACAGAAATCAAGTTTAATAAGCCAGAAAATGCTCAAGCTAGGCAGCTATGCAGAAAAACTTAGCAAATAAACAGAGAAAAAATACTTAAAATCTCAAAAGTGGCTCCCTTCTTCTCTGTCACTGTATATCCACCATACCTCTCAACTGTAAGCAGAATGTGCAGATTTTTGCCTCCTATTTTGGTGTGTTCTCCTGCAACCTGTACTTTTCTGGTAAATTGCTGAGGATTGAAGTCATTACATAATGACAAACATTTGAGTTTGAGACTCCACATCCTTCAGAAAATTCAAGCTAATGCAAAACCTATTATTCTGTCAACTTTCTAAGTTTCTAAGGGCAATATTTAAAATCTGTCCCTATTTGTCCCCATATCCTTTCACAGCCATTTTTACAATGAGTGACTCCAAAGTTAATATTTTTTAATTTGTTTTACTTCTGTGATGGTGATTGTGTATCAAGACCCAACAGCATGTCGGTAGTGTCATAATTTGTAATAAGTGCAGGGTAGTTTTACATGCACCACATGCATTTTTTATGTCTCATACGAAGTCGGTGCAGTTGTGTCAGTGGAGAAAAATACAGGTGAGACCATTTCTTTTCTATTCACCATTTCATTTAACTTCCGAGGTACATCTGTAAATTATACATGTATGGCATAATGTATATTCTCATAAGCCTTATTTTGTTCTATACATAATCATGAGATGGACATTGTACGCAGAGTTATCTGACAATGAGTACATAATAGTATTATAACTTCCCACATAATATACTTCATCCCTGACTGATTCTCATTTCATTACCAAGATGAGGAATACTGCCAACATAATGGGGAACAAATGGGTAAAGGGGAGCCTTACTAATGCATCTCAGAGGATTCACATTTGTCTCTCTGTTTGCAGATGGTGGTGTTGAGATAGGCATCTGGAATGGAGCAGTGCTATGGAGGGAGCTCACAGATGGTGGAAGCCGGTTGTCATGGTGGATATCCTAGTTGCTAAAAGTTAGGGGATCTCAATGGGAATGGATTCTGTGGTAACTGAAGTCTGGGGTTCCTGCAGGGAGCATGATGAAGTTACAAGTAATTCATTTTATTTAGTGGACATTAAGGCACGTCACTGTTGCTGGGGTTCAAGCGGGTGGGGTGGAGTCACAGCAATCTTAGAATCATAGGAAGTTACTAGGCCACTGGTTCTGGGGTGATGTTACCTATCCACTCATCAAGATGGCATCTGGAGTGGACAACAGCATGCTGCATTTCAGAGACGGGGCAGGCTCTGGGAAATAATGTCTTTCCTTAGCAGTTGATAATGTCATAGATGACATTTAAGCCTTTGGGACTCTGACAGGATTTAGACTTACTCATATTTCATTCAGTGATAAAGGAATATGGTGGTGGGTCCCCTAGATAACATTTTAGATTAAATACTTTTGTTATGGCAGTGCATTGACAGTTTATTTTCTCTTACAGATCAATGAGGGATGAGCGTATATTGACCATGGTGTCCATAGCTGGAATGATGGGTAGTGCGCTAGTGAAAAGGTGCAGAGAGTCATATCAGTTGGCGACCTGAAGGTGATGCATTTTGTTTGGCTGCAGTGGCAAGCAAAGAAGGCACAGGCGGATTACTGCTAAGTAGGCAAATGGTGGTTTGAGGTCTCAAGTGGATGTTCAGGGCTGCATTCATTATTGGAGGACAGAGGGCATATTTAGAGGAAGCCTTAAAGGGAAAATCCAAGGGATATGGGATTTTGGTGGTTGTCAGTTTGGTAAGCATCATACTTTTAGTGGGGGAAGTCTGAAGGAATGGGGCTATTTTCGGGGTTGACATGACTGAGGTATGGTTGCTGGTTGTCAAGTTTGGTTAGCAGGACCAGCTGCTGATTGCAGGAATTTGGGGCAGCTTTATAATTTAAGTAGATGGCGGGGGTTTTAGCTTGGTCAAGCATGTTTCAGTCACATGAGGGTAGGAGACAGGTGGTTGCGTATTGGATTCAGGTTTGTACACAGGGCAGGACAGTCCAGTTGGTCAATGAGGATTTATTGAGAATTTTGTATTTTCATAAGGGACAGGGTAATGTTAAGTTAAAAATTCTGGATGGTGGAGTGACAAATTTGTCTCGAGTAGGGAGTGTTAATGTCACACATACCAAGTTAGGGTTTTACAGAGTAGCGCAAGGATAATTTCACTTGTGGTTTGGATGAATGCTGTAGATGGGGTTTTAGGAATCATGGTAGGTAAGTGGCTGTGTTTGGGTAATTTTAGAAACTGGGTGCATTGTTACAGGGGAGTTAGAAGATTTAAAGGAAGCCTGGTTGCAGGATATGGCAGCTGTATCCAGAACTGGATAGTTGGTGGGCTAAGGTGATATGCTACAGTTGACAGGGTCCTGGGTCTGAGACTTGATACTAGTGGTTTTGACTGGGTGTCGATTTGAGTTCAAGGGGTTATAGTTTGCATTTTTTTTTTTTTTTGTGGTTATAGGTTGTCAATCCGTTCAGGTAGAGCCATGATTTCAGCTTTGAAGGAAGCGGGCTGAAAGGGTATGTATTCTCTTGGTGTGGATGTTCCGGTGGTACAGTGGGGTCATGGTAATCCTATTTTATTTAGTTTCATTAGGGTGTGTTTCAGTGATAGTATGGTAAAGGTGGGTATATGACAGGATTCTAAGGTGCTTCACAGATTATGGGTTCACTGAATGATGTTTGGCTTGACCCTGCCCTTTATGAGAAGTAGTGGGTCGAACAATTTTGGGTAGAAGGGAGGGAGGACAGGCTGGTCAGGCTGGTTGGTGGAGAAGAGGGATACACTTGCCCTCTTCTGATCCCCCTTTGATGTCTGGATGTTCAGTTCAAGGATCTGGGGAAAGGAAATGAGTAGTTGAAGGAAGCCTGCTGAATAGATAAGCAAGCTGAGGTAAGGATGCTGCTTATTTGGTTCAAGGTAATTCAATGAATGGTGTATGACGTGAGATGGGACACTGCTTCATAAGTAAAGTAAGTGAGCAGAGGTATGGACCCTACTTGTTGGGCAGGGTGAGTAGGTACGCTGCCCTGGTTAGCATTACAAGGATGTTACACTGTGTTTAGAATCAATTATATTATGAATAGTTGTAGTTAATGAATTTGGTGAACAAAGCTATGCTATGGAAATTTAATAAAGGCCGTCAAATGTCATTGGGTGTGATGTGTTTATTGATGTGGACTGGGACAAATGAAGTTTGGCAACAAACCCAGTTGTTCTGGGACATTTTCATGGGGTGTTAGGTTGATATTAGGGGGAGTTAAGTGGGTTGGGGAGATGAGAGAGTTAAGTGTAGGCAGGGATGGTTGGGAGGAAATGTGATAAAGATGGGGGTGGGGCTTAAGAGGTTTAGTCTAGTGTAACTGGGTTAAGCAATCACATTTTGGTGTGAACTTGCTACCCACCTACCCTCCCTCCCTCTTTTCGTTGGCTGGTTGGGGGGATTAGGGTTATTTAGCAGTGGGGGTAGATGGAGAAGAGGGATAGGTTGCCGTCTTCTCTTCCCCCTCTGGTGACTGGATGTTCAGTTCAAGGATCTGGGGCAAGGAAATGAGTAGTTGGAAGAAGCTTGCTGAATAGATAAGCAAGCTGAGGTAAGGATGCTGCTTATTTGGTGGAAGGTAATTCAATGAATGGTGTATGAAGTGAGATGGATCGCTGCTTCATAAGTAAAGTAAGTGAGCAGAGGTATGGACCCTACTTTTTGGGCAGGGTAAGTAGGTATGCTGCCCTGAAAACATTACAAGGATGGTGCTTCATAAGTAAAGTAAGCGAGCAGAGGTATGGACGCTGCTTACTGGGCAGGGTGAGTAGGTACGCTGCCCTGATTAGCATTACAAGGATGTTATGCTGTGTTTACAATCAATTATATTATGAATAGTTGTAATTAATGAATTTGGTGAACAAAGCTATGTTATGGAAATTTAATAAAGGTCGTCAAATGTTATTTGGTGTGATGTGTTTATTGAAGTGGACCGGGACAAATATATTTATGTGTTTGCTTGTTTAACTGCTTTACATTACTTGCATTCTAATTTTCAAAAATTCCATGTCTTGGGATTTTGGTTTGTTTTATGCAACTGCAGAAGGGTTTCTCAGGTCTGTGTGCATACTTTTATGTATTTTTGCAATCAGTAGTATGAATGTGGCAGAGATACTTTAATTGGTGATGCCAGCAAAATGTAAATATATGCTTAAAGCGTCACGTACAATGGTGATAATTACTCTGTCATGACAGAAATGTGCATTCTTTCAGCAGTTTCTACTGCGAGTGTGCATATATTACACACACACTGTCACATACTTAAATATGTATAAAATCCACACACGCACACGTGTCTCTGTGCATGTGTGCACTTAAGTGTATTTGCAATAGTAGACTCATAAAAACTGTATGGTGAAAACCTGTGGTGCTTGTATAGATTTTTTTCTTATTTATCTACACACTTGCTGTATACTGCGAGTTTATCTACACCCTTGATGCATTACAGCACATTTGTCTATATCCCTTGTGTGCATATCAACAGTGCTACTAAAATTCCTCTAAACTTAACATATGTATATTACTTGCTTATGCAAAATGCAGATGCACTCATGGACAACCAAAACACTCTAGCTTTCCTAAACAATCACTCAAACCATAATCCATACTTATCTTAGAATAAACACTAAGATAACATGGTAAATAAATGAAAATATAGTAGAAGTTGGATTCCTTCTCACATTAAATCCACTGTATAAAATGTAACAGTAAATTCACAGAATACACACACAAACTCCATGCACAACATTCCCGAAAACAATACTGCTCACCCAAGTCAACCTGTAAATAACTAACCATTAAAATGAAAACAACTAAAATAAGAATATGAAATATTAATACAGCACTCACAATAACTACACAATAATAAATTGGTATTATCTGCAAAAAACAGACTCTACTTTAATGAGCTAAAGTAATTACAATAAATGCAAAAATGAATATTTTCAGTGTCTTAATATTAAAGTGACAATTGTACAGTTTTGTACTGCATGTGCAGAAATGAGCACGCTGCTTTACTGTGATACCCATATGCTGCAAAGTAACAGCAGTAATGCTTCTGCAATGCAGAGGTTTATAAAGTAATTAAGAACACAGAGAATATGTACTGAATGGCATATGTAGTGCCCTTGCATAAAGGTGGTCTATCTACTGATCTTGGGAATTGCAGGCCTATTAGTCTCACTGGTATCATTTGAAAGACTGTGTGTTAAATAAATTGTTAAAATCAGACTGTAAAAATCATTAGGCATTTTTGAAATGACAGTCAATAACAGACAGTAATGCAGGAAACTCAAGTATCTAATTTACAAATACTCTAATGTACATTAGGAGGCAAAAAACCATACACAAACTTGTACAGAATTTTGTCTAGCTTTATTTATGAAACACATGTCATTTTATACGTTTTACAATCAGCCTTTGCCCACCTCACTGACGTGGTCAGTGACAGGGTCTTTACATCATAGTAACTTATGAAAAAGTGCTGAGATGGTGTTTTTCAAAAATCTTTTTCCCATGAGAATATTACAGCCTTGCAAAGCACCTGGTCGGTCACAATGTCCTTCCGAGGATGTAGCCAATTCAAGGCTCTTAGATTAGTTCAATACAATGGGTGCATGTCTTCTTTAATACTTCTCTTTGTCTCTTTCTTGTTCACCAGCTGGACATTATCTCTGATAGTGTGCACAAGGCCGTTCTTCTGGTGGAAGCAGGAAAAGATACACATGCACACAGATTCATTATTTTCTAACTTTGCAAAATAATCTTTCACTGACAGACATGAGCCAGGCCGAGCTGCTGGCTGGCAACGCCAAGTTTCTAATCACACTGCAGCTTATGCTTCAAGCAATAATATAGTTTATTTCTACTATTATTCTAGTAAAACAGAATTAAATGCATTACATATTATACTATTTTTCAACCTTTGCTCTTCATATAGATTTGAGCACATTTATTCCTGTCTAAAGCACACATTTCCCTATATATCTGACCACACAACTTATATATGTCTGAATGTTTGAATACATATTTCCCTAATAGCTTATATGTGAATACATATTTTTCTAACATTCTCCCTCCTGTTAATGCATATCATTCTATTTGAAACATAAACAATATCATTTCATTTCTTAGCCTTTTCCTTTTCAAGGACTTTCAGCTAAGTAAGTCATTTATTTTATATTTCAGAAAAAGCATCATCTGAAATTAATCTTTCAATTTCAACACTTTGGTAAAAAGTTTTAGTAACAGATATATCAACAAATTTTTGATTAATCTTTTCATGCAGGGAATTTCACAGTAAACACATGCTCCTATTAGGAGTATACCCACACAAATAGCAATTAAGTGTTTAATAGGATGGAACCCCACCCCCCCAAACAGATTCTGGAAAAAGTCCGTCAGTGGGTTTGGGTCTGGTTTAGTCATTGCTGATACTTGCTGAATTACCTCTAGGTGGTCATTGATTTCATGTTGGTTGTCTGGAATGTGCACAGCATTCTTCTTCGTGTACCACCTCTTGCCGCTAGGGTGAAGTAAAGAGCCATTCGATTTTGTAGCACAACAGTTTTTATTGCATTCAGTTCATTAGTCACCAATTCTAGGGTGGAAATGTTGCATTGCTCATGACTTCTTGACAGCTTCCTCAGCTCCCAGATCGATTTGACTGCTCCATAGGCTGGTGGTATTCCTGCCCTGGATATAACACTGTTGCCCAAGTCCATATGAGTCAATTTACTTTTGTCTTTCACTGAATTATGGTCTTTTTAACCAGCTTTGATTTTACCAACTGGATTCACAGGTATTTAACTGGACCTTCAGATTCTCGAGCTGTTTTCCTTACGTTTGTATTTTACCCAAAGGTAATTCTGCAGTATGTCTTATTGCTGAAACCAGATAACCCAAAAAACAACTGCCGGACCAATTCTCAGGTAACCATTTATATGCCTTTTTCCCACAAATAAAATCATTACTTTGGTACTAATACGTGTTATTCCTGCATGAAACATTTTTCTATCCTTAATAGACAATTGCTTAGTTAAGACTGGATTGTCACATACTGCATTTAATGTAGTTTTCATTGAACTCAGATATGAATCATGGTTAGTATTACAAACAGTACCCCACTTTTGACTTTAATGTAACATTTATAAGACATTGTTATATTACCATTACTCCAGCCCACCTGAGGGTATCACTTTGTAGAAACATACAACTCCTTTTTGTGTGACAGGTAAAAATAAAGCAATTTTGTCCTGTGATCTCACAGTTTCTGTATAAAAACTTTCCAAAGTCTCATTTTATCCCCAGAGGGACAGTGGACATTACAGTCTTTTATATGCTGTTGGTATAGCTGTACAAACCCAGCAATTTGAAAAGTTTATAGTCTCTGTATACACTTGCTTCATGGCCAGGTATGTGTTAAAGTTTGGATGCCAGTCTATAAACAGTTCATCACGTCTTCTCACTTTTACTCGTGTGGTTGAGTGCAGAGAAAAAACACAATAAGAGAAAAATTGTCATATTTAGTCAACAAATGCACTGCCAAAGAAAATAATTATGCAATAGTTCTTGGGTTGCTCTGCTTTTTTTGTTTACTCTTGGCCATTTTGCCCTTGTGTATCAGTCACAAAGTTCTTATTCAGCTGAAAGTTCTTTTGTCTGAAAAAGAGTTAAACTGCAAAACAGATTTATTTATTAACAGTTTCTTTATATAATTAGCTAGTGAACTGTCAGCCTCCAGCTCTGCAGGCATGAGAGCTTTTACTGAGGCACATAATATGCCCTTCCAAATACTACTTCAAAGGGGATCAAACCCTTTACATTTGTTACTGTTTTCATGCTCAGCAATGCTAGAGGTAAACAGCAAATCCAATTCTTCTGAGTCTCACTCATCAACTTCCTTAACTTGTTTTTAAAATCCCATTGTACCTCTCCACCAGTCCTGCTGACTGTGGGTGGTAAGCACAGTGATTCCTTAAGGAAATCCCAAAAATCTCCCAAGTTGTTGAATTGTCTGATTGACAAAATGTGTCCCATTGTCACTATAGATTCTTTCCGGTATGCCAAATCTAGGAATTATTTCCTTTACTAGGGCCTTTGCCACTGTTGCTGCATCCGATTCCTGGTTGGAAAAGCTTCTACCCATTTTGAAAACATATCTATGATCACTAAACAGTATTTCTTTCCTTCACATTTATTCAACTCTATGAAGTCCATACAAATAGTATGGAATGGATATGGTGGTGTAGGAAACTCCTTGCTTGTTTTAAATGCTCCTTGTGCATGGTGCTTGTTACAAGTATGACAAGCTGCACAAAATTTTATTGTATAATTTATGTATCCTTATGTTTGGAATATTTTATTTACTAACTGTACCATCCCCTGTTGAGACATGGCTCTGCCCATGGCTCAACAAAGCTGCATATCTAAATAAATTAGACGGCAATATTGTTTTTTTCCTTTGAAATGTACAGTCCATTCTCAAAAATTGCACCTTGTTTTACCCAGTTTTGTTTTTCTGCTTTTGTAGTAAGCATTTGCATTGTTTTAACATGTCTAAATCTAAAATCTCAAAGGGTTGTAATTTCTCATTTAAAATAAAGTTTCTGAGTCTGAGGCTGCTTGTTTGCAGCTGCATCAGCTCGTGCATTACCTTTTGAAATCTTATCCTGTTGTTTTGTATGAGCTACACATTTACAAATAGCTACTTTGGTAGGCAACTGAATAGATTCTAATAGCTCCCAAATAACTTGCATGATTAATAGGTTTTCCACTGGATGTAATCATCCCTCTATTTTCTTTATTGTTGTGCAAACACATGCACTGTAGAAAAGTATACTGATTATCAGTATATATGTTCACTTTTTGCCTTTTACTAAAATACATGCTCCTGTCAAAACTACCAGTTCTGCTGCTTGAGCATACAAGTTGTGTGGCAAAGTTTGTGCTTCTAAATTTTTAGTGTCTGTAACTACTGCATACCCCACCAGATTTTTCTGCATGAGCCATCTACGTAATATGTCACCTCAGCATCATCCAAGGGCATATCTGTAAGATCTTGTCTAGGTAAAGCTAACTGTTCATATGAGGTTGACTCAGCAGTATGGTCATACATGAAAGATGTCTAGCAGGAGAAAGGTATGCAACTTTTTTTGTAGCAGAATTATTGCAACTGCATGAGGCATTCTCAATGTGAGAGGGTGGAATAACACCACTGAGGCTAAAGCCTGCACTGCCATTGCTGCTGCAACTACTGCTTGTACACAGTGAGGCAAAGATTGCACCACTGGGTCTAACTGTGATGAATAGTAAGCTTATGGGGCATTGCTTATCCCCATGTTGTTGCTTTAATACTGATGTCATGTACCATTGCTTACAATCTATGGTCTAAAAAAAAAAACGTTTGTGATAACTTGGAAGTCTTAAAACTAATGAAGAAGCTATTAACTGCTTCAACCTGCAGAAAGCCATTTCTGCTTTTGTTTTCCATTGTAAAATAATTTGGTACCCAGTTCCAACAAAAATTAGTTGTACCTAAGAAAGACATTATTTCTTTTTTAGTTGTTGGTTTGGGTGCTTGCAAAATTGCTGTTTTTTTTCCTTTTTTTTCCCATTATCTAGTATTTTACCTTTATTGAATATCACATATCCCAGGTATCTAACCTGTGTTTTTCCCAAAGTTGTAACTTACTTTTGTTTACTTTGTGTCCTTGTATTACTAAAAATTTTAATAATGCTACTGTATTCACCCTGCACTGCTGCTGGGTGCTGCTAGCAAGATGTCATTTACATAAAGTAAAATTTGACTACCTTCTGGTGGGGTAGACCCTGCCAGGTTGCTAGCCATTTTTGTGCAAATATTATTGGGCTCTCACAATATCCCTGTGGTAGTCGAGTATATGTATACCTTTTACCCTGAAATGTAAATGCAAACCAATATTGACTATCAGGATGTATAGGTATTGAAAAGAAAGCATTGCTTATATCTACCACAGTAAAATACTTCTGTTGTGGCTTTAAATCATTTAACAAGGTATGTGGGTCTGGCACCGGGTGCTCTAGGTATTACTGCATTATTTACAGCTTATAAATCTTGTACCATCTGCCATTCCCGTTTGCTTTTTAACAGGAAATAGGGTGTATCACATGGTGAATCAGGAGATTCTACCAGTACTCCTTTTGTAATGCTGCTTATTATAGGCTTAATTTTTACTTTTGCATTCTTTTTCAAAATGTATTGTCTTTTCTGTGGTCCAAAAGCTGACTTTGGGGTAATTGTAACTGGTCCTGCTGCTTGAATAAGCCCTACATTTAACTTGCCTGTTGACCACAGAGTTGTTGGAATTTTACACAAGGCCTCTTTTTTTTTTTTAATAAATGCTAATCAGCTGTCCTTACTAGATTGCAAGTGTACAGCTGTATGTGTCTGTGTCAACCAATTCAGTTTTGTTTTTATATCCCTTGTCCTGACATTTCTAAATCAGTCTGTTTTCCCATTTTGTTACCTTTTTTTCTAAGTCTGCCCATTTAACACTTTTGTTTTTTGTCAAGCTGACATGTGGCAGTCTATTGGACTTATACAATCTCATGAACTCCTGAGGTAATGAACAGCTTACTACACTGTTTCCCTCAGTATCCCAGCATAAAGTTTGTAATATTAATCTGTCAGCAGGATTCTTACTTATATTCCTTATCAGGTCCTGGTGTGCTACAGTAGTATGGAGTACAATGTAACAAGTGCTGCTGATCAGTGTCAAGGGAGGGTACCTCAGTTCTTTGGTTACTGCCCCTGGACCAATCATAACTAGGTCCTGGCTGTACCAATAATAGGCTTCACCCTCTGATCACACCACAAAAGCATCCATTTGTCTTTGTGCTTCCATACCCTGCATGGTAGGAACTACTGCTATGCCAAATATCTGCACAAGGTCTCTTCCCAGTAAGTTTACTGGATATTTTTGCAGAAACTACAATTTTACTTTTCTGAGTCATACCTGAAACAGGGTCAGTTATTGCTATATTATGGGAAAGTGGTTCCCTGTATAGCTGTCCATTTGCTGCTTTTACTAATATAATCAGGTGATTCAGAATGTTTTGGTAACTTGGAGGGGTGTATCAAAGTCCCACAGGAATTTGACCTTCCCTCCACCAGAAGTGTTACTTCTGGTTTTGTATTTGCTAGGTAGAGCTCCAGGCTCAACAATGCTAAATCTAAAATTTTATTTTCATTTTTATCCTCTACATCTGTTTGTACTTCCTCTATTCCCTCTACTACATTCACATTTTCTTTTTGTTTATTAAACTTTCCTGATGATTTTTGGTTACTATCACTATCATATAGTCAGTCCACATCTCCTTTATCTTCTGTCATTGCTTTTTTATTTTGTTTATAGTCCCTAGCTAGATGCCCTTTTTACCTGACTGTAATACAAATACTTCAGCTCCGTCTTCAGCAGTGAAGACTTGTGCCTTTTTTTCTTTTTACTATTAAAGTGTCTTTCAGTACGTCTAGCATACTCAAGTAAGGCTTGCAGCCTGCTTGTTCAGTGATCTATCATATGCCTTGTAATAAAGCTACTAACAGAGGCAATGCAACCTTTAAAATGTATTTTTTAATTGTTGTTTAAAGCATTTTAATAATCTAGCATAATATCCATCTACTGTCTCATTTTCCTGTTGTATGCATTAATTAATGCAAGTCCAGTCTGCTCTAAGTTTTCATTTTTTAGAGATTCTGTCTGTTAGACCTTTCACTCTGTTGTCTAAAAATGTTTCAGAATTTAAGCTTTTGTTCTTTACAATTTGCTTCCTCAATCCACCTATGTGCTTGAGGTATGCCTAGTTGGTGCTGTTTTTTTTGCCTGCATCAGATTAAAGCTTGTTTAAGGAGTTTAACTAGTGAAAGTTTATCTAGTTTACTATCAAATTTATAGTTGTTAACACATTTTGCAAAATATCTCACATTATCTGCTTACTGCAATTGCATATGCTTCACATTATCCGTTAGGGGCAGATCTCGTGATCTCTTAGTGCACTGATCTCCCATGTAAAGACTGTTACGTAACCCTTCTCTTGTACCACGTGGTATCTTATTTCCCCATATCCACAGTAGTGTCTAGAATGACTGTTACTGCTTTGTTATTTCCTGATCTATGACTCAAGATACAATAGACTCTCTCCTGCTATCACAAACCTTAGCAATAGCACAGTGTAACCTGGTCCCTGATCTAAAACAAAGACAAAGAGGGAAATTCTTCTTACCTGAGCCTCCCGCTTACTGCTGTTTTGTCTTCTTGGGGCCCAGTCTTCCGCTTTTCAGCCACAGATCAGAAAGTGGACAGCCTCTTTACACACAACAATTCAGTCGGAGGTCTTTTCACTTTAAGAGGAACCATTTTGGTTTGGCAGCTTCTCCCAGATTTATAACCACCCATGCACTCTGTGACCTGCAGCTTACCAAGGGAATTCCGGCTTTAGAAGGACCAAAATGTTAAATAAATTGTTAAAATCAGACTGTAAAAATCATTAGGTATTTTGAAATGACAGTCAATAACAGACAGTAATGCAGGAAACTCAAGTATCTAATTTACAAATACTCTAATGTACATTAGGAGGCAAAAAACCATACACAAACTTGTACAGAATTTTGTCTAGCTTTATTTATGAAACACATGTCATTTTATACGTTTTACAATCAGCCTTTGCCCACCTCACTGACGTGGTCAGTGACAGGGTCTTTACATCATAGTAACTTATGAAAAAGTGCTGAGATGGTGTTTTTCAAAAATCTTTTTCCCATGAGAATATTACAGCCTTGCAAACCTGGTCGGTCACAATGTCCTTCAGGATGTAGCCAATTCAAGACTCTTAGATTAGTTCGAATACAATGGGTGCATGTCTTCTTTAATACTTCTCTTTGTCTCTTTCTTGTTCACCAGCTGGACATTATCTCTGATAGTGTGCACAAGGCCGTTCTTCTGGTGGAAGCAGGAAAAGATACACATGCACACAGATTCATTATTTTCTAACTTTGCAAAATAATCTTTCACTGACAGACATGAGCCAGGCCGAGCTGGTCGCTGCCAAGGCCAAGTTTCTAATCACACTGCAGCTTATGCTTCAAGCAATAATATGCGAGTTTATTTCTACTATTATTCTAGTAAAACAGAATTAAATGCATTACATATTATACTATTTTTCAACCTTTGCTCTTCATATAGATTTGAGCACATTTATTCCTGTCTAAAGCACACATTTCCCTATATATCTGACCACACAACTTATATATGTCTGAATGTTTGAATACATATTTCCCTAATAGCTTATATGTGAATACATATTTTTCTAACACTGTGGAACATAATATAACTGAACTAATATAAGGTGGCCTTATATAAAAGCAGATCATATGTAGTGAAACAGGTTGAGTTCTTTGAAAGGGTTACTGATAATGAACACACAGTCCATAATGTTTATCTGGACCTTGCCAAGGCCTCTGACTCTGTCTCCCACACTGGCATTGAAAACTCCTCCAACTCAGCATTGATACACACTCAGTTCACTGTACAGGCAGAAACCATACCATTAAGGTCAAAACCATTTACTCTAAACAAAAAAGAAAAAGTATCACTAGTGGTGTCCTGCAGGAATCTGCCCTGGGTCCACCTTTCTATATATCTCCATGTGACATCAAGGGCTGTGGCTAACCAAGTGTTGCGATGATTGCAAACTGGAGGCGTTTATCAAATGTCATCCTGATATACTAAGTAACAAGTGTTTAGTGTATTAATTGTGGGCTTACCCTCAACATGCCGAAATGCAACATAATGTCTAATATCACTACTAATTAACATACAACATTCCACTTAGGTTTGGCACAGATATCAAGGTTTGGGTACATACATTTAAAGGAGAACTTTACTTTGAGCATCATATCCATTTGGTGGTTAGAAGTCCTACTTTGCACAGCTTATTCATCATGATATCACCTTGATTCCCAAATACGTTACAGTCTCATCTTTTGTATCCATTATCATGTCCATTACTGAACAGAGTATGCACTCTTCAGCCTGTACTTCGCTAAGTGCTTAAACCAGCTTGAGAGACCTCAATGTTTCCTCACCAAAAAGATGTCAGGTCTCAGTACCCTTAAATACTAGCATACAATAAAAGCTGTCTCTATGTTTATCCAATGTCATACAGACTGCTGCAGGGTAACTTCTGCTTAGCCTTTCATGCTATGAATGAACCAGTATTTCTGAACCCCATCACTTAAATAAAACCAGTGGTGAAGAGAGCACCTGCTCTAGCGGCTCAAACCTGTACTACCACATTATAAACACCAGATGGCGTGATAGATACCTGAATCAATGCGTTCCCTACTTTTAGAACATGCTGCCCTTACCTATCACGCAGAGTACTTCCTTAGCAAATTTTAAAACCTGTTTAGGTGGCTGGATGGGTGATTGAACATTTTCAATGGGAATATATGGATAAAGTATACTTAATGGGGATTCTGTTAGTCTCCCATCGTACTGGGTGATGTGGCTGGGTTTCTTGATGTGCAATACTGAAACAGAATAAAACAAGTAAATAAATAAACAAAACTCATCTGTGGAAAGAACTAACATTGCTATAAGTAAATAAAATTAAAAAAAAAAATCCTCGAGGAAGAATTTGAAATACATACTTATAAACTGAAAAAAAGAAAAAAATGAAATATGTAATTACAAACAAGTGCACACTATATACTAAACTAAACAAAATAATTCCATCAACTATCAAAAGATGTAAAACATTTTATAGACTCAAAAACAGTAAAATAAATATTTCAGAAAAAAATAAATCAAAATCTACATCAAAACATACAAGTTACTTCCTAATTCCCCAAATTGTCCTATGGTAAAAAGCAAAAACTTTCCACTTACCTATTGATATCCTACACAATGAAATGCAGTATTAATAGATGTTTGTCCATAACCATAATGACAATGAATGCCACTGAGCAAAGGCTCTGCATTAACACTTCAGACTCTAGTATGCCTCCTCCCAGCACAATAATGATCGATCTCTGACTACCAAACCACCACCGCTGCTGCTGCATGCTTAGATACACTCCCCACATACACTGAACATTCACTTCAGCTTGATGCAAGTAAATTATAGATTAGCAAAGAAAAAAAAGAGTAAGAAATACTTCACTATCCAACACCAAAAACTCTCTATCCCGATATACAGAAAAATACATATATAAATAGCCAATATATACCTACCCCATATGCTATATCCAAATCAACCATTAAAAAAAAATTCAAAAAGAAAAATTCACAAAATGTAAATGAGCATAACTGTTAAACTTCTATGCAATAATCTTATGTTAAGAAAAAAATTATGAGACATAGTCTCAATTGCTCTATCATAAAATAGATGAAATTATAAGCTGAGGAAAAAAAAAACTAAAACAAATAATTAAATTAAAAAAAAAAAATCTTCTCACTACAGATGAGGACTCCGCCCCTTAAAAAAAGAAAAAAAAATCCATCAAGCTTCTTGTTAGAAATGTTACCAACAGCTTGTTACAGTTCTAATACCCCACACAAAGCACTTAGTCACTTCACATTATTTATATATACTCCCTCATTGGCAACTGGTGATCAAGTCCCCCAACACCATGCACCTGGGTCTGCTGCCAATTTTGCTCCACCCTGGTGACACCTCTGCCCACAGAGCAAAAACAAATCTCAATGATAACCATCATCATAACAGATAATGGATAAATTAGATATCCAGACTGCAGGCTTGGACTTACGGAAACAATATCAGTATATTTCACCATGGTTTCACTACTTGGTATGCACGAGGGTAGTACGATTTTTTTCTTTGGTTTATTCATTGCAGATGGAAAGCCTTTATTTTCCTTTTTTGCTCTAAGTATTTTCAGTGTTAGGTTTGAAGTACAATGTAATGTGGATCAATGTTTTGACATGTTGACATTATTAAAACAAAGAGTGAGAAGGTCACACTGAAAAAACAATCAGTGAAAACTCCAACCAAGCTAGAACTTCCAATGACGTGACCTCCCAAACCTTCTGTAACAGAGGGACATGGGATATATGCAAATGACCCTTATGAACATCAGGTGTTTCAGTTATATGGTGATTCTGATCGCCCATGACTTTTGGAAAAATATGTGTATGATATAATTAGAATTTTAACAACATAACCAAGAACTGACACTGAAACCACAAATAAAAAAGTAAAGTCCTAGTGTTCCAAGCAGGTCCACACCAAGAGTTTCAGAAACAATCCTTTATTGACAAAGTAGATTAAGACTTCATCAGAATCTACATTCTTAATTACAACACACATTTAAATAATAAAAAATACACCACCTGATCCAATAACAATTAGCCTTTTAAAGAACCATATATTTAAAAATTTTATACATCACTATAAAAATTGCTCAATATAACAAACCGATGTACAACTTAAAATTACCAAAACTCAAACTCCATTATTTACAAAGTATTCCAACCCTTTTATTTTAAACACTGTAGGATCTGAGTTTCAAAATACTGCTTATTTTATTGAGTTTTTATAATTATAATTAATGTTTCTAACCTCTGCAGTACTTTGTTACAATCTCCTCCTCTATATTTTCCATGGACATACCTCTGCCTAAAATCAAACTTCCTCCCCCTCACTCTCTAGCATCTAAAACCAAGACTAAATACTTGACTTACAACCCATTTAATTTCAAACTTTACTGACCTCATGTAGCCCTGCTTCTATCAGGAGACATACATCCAACTCTTGGGCCCATCCATCACCCCACCATGTATAACTCTACCTCACCCAACTTAATAAACTCATCCTCTCCAAGAAAACATATTTCCTTTTACTCTATGAATGCCAGTAGTATTCTAAACAAAGTTAGTGAAATCCACGCCTGGATAGCCTTCCACACCCCTCATGTCATCACCCTAACAGAGACTTGGCTAAAACTCCAAACCTCTGATAAAGACATTCTCTGCCCTGGTTATAATATACTCCGCACAGATCGCCAAAACAAAAAAGGGGGTGGCGTTGCCATCCTCTACTCCAACCACCTCACCATTACAAGTATTATGAAACCTATCCCATCCTTTTCTCCTGCTGAACGACTTACAGCTAACCTGAAAATAAATGACTACACCACTATCAGAATAAGAGCCATCTATATTCCTCCAGGAGACAACATTCCTCTGCTCGAAAATATTCTTTCATACTTTTCTCAACACATCCCCAATGAAACTATTCTCCTTGGGGGTGTCAACATTAACTGGTTAACTCTCAGTAATCCAAACTCTAATACTCATATTAATTTATATAGCTTTACACAGCTAACCTCCCAGCCTACCCATACAAACAATTCTCACACATCTAGTACTCTTAGTGACTGGGTACTTGTATCTAATCCTTCCAAATATCATAACCCTGAAACCCTAGCAAACACCCTGAGTGATCACTCCCCTATAAAAGTGCTTGGGTTCACTCCCCACTTCTCAAAACCTCCTAAATTTATCACTTGTCGTAAACTCTCTAGCTTACATCCAGAAACCTTTAATGCTCTCCTCTCTAAAGTAAACTGGAAAGTTCTTACCCAGCTCCCACTAGAAGAAGCAGTCCTAGGTTGCAACTCCACCTTCCTTAGCATCTTAAACTCATTTGCTCCCCCTAGCAAAGTCCGAATTAAGTCCACCATATCTCCGTGGCTCTCAAAAGCCACCATACCCTTATGATAACTAGAGACAAACAATGGAAAAGAATAGTCACAAACTAAGCTCTCTGCAGACTTACAAAAAATATAAAGAACTCAGGAATCTGACAAAAACACATAAACAAAGATAAAAAGGACTTCTATAACAAACCTCCCACAGCCCCAAAATCTAATCCTAAAAATTTCTGGAACTCTATTAACCAAATAGTACATCCTAGTAATCTTAGCTCCCTCAATCCATTCCCAGACAAGACATCTGAAGAAACTGCCACTATCTTCAATACCGATTTTATCAATTCAATATCTAAGACACTGAACCCTAACCCAAACTCCTCTACTACTAACATCTCCAACTTTTCTGAACCTATTCCTAATACTATCTCCTCTAATACCTTCTCCCTCAAACCTGTACCTACTAGCTACATCAAAACTCTACTCTCTAAATTAAAACCATGCTCAGCATCAGCTGACAATATTCCTTCCACTTTTCTTCTACTAGCAGCTGACTCTCTTGCTCTCCCTGTATCTATCCTAATTAATCACTCTATCTCTTAATCTAAAGTCCCTTCCATCTGGAAACAATGCCACACTTTACCTGTACACAAAGGAGGTAACTCCTCTGATATCTCCAAATTTAGACCTATTGCTATTCTCTCCTCTCTCTCTAAAGTACTAGAACAATGTATTCATAAACAAGTTATGCAATATTTAATACAGGAAAACCTGCTTACACCAACTCATTATGGCTTCAGACACAAACATAGTACCACTACAGCTCTATTATCCTTCCTCAACACTGTCTCTATAGCCATTGATGACCATAAACTTATTTCTTGCCTATTCTTGGAACTCTCAAAAGCTTTCAACACTGTCTCACACTCTCTTCTGCTGCACAAACTGCATAACCTCAACTTCTCCTCTGATACTGTTGCATGGTTCTCCAGCTACCTCACAGATATATCTCAATCAGTGAGATGGCACTCTGCACTCTCCCCTCATCTCCCTGTCAAAATGGGTGTACCTCAAGGGTCTATTCTAGGGCCTTTACGTTTTGATAGCTTTACTAATCAGCTCTATACCTCCTGTCCTCAGTCATCTTTAGTGCAATATGCAGATGACTCTACATTCATCACCACAGCCAACTCTCCCACTAAGCTCTTCTCAGCTACTCAGGCATCATTTAACTTAGTTGAAACATGGCTCTCCAACGACCAGCTCATCCTTAACCCTAAAAAAACAAAGCTGTTACTTTTCCTACCTAAAGAGTTCAAGAATATTAAACCCTCCTTCTCCATACAGTCCCTTAATAACACTCCCATTCAGGTAGAATCCAGTACTAAGCTCTTAGGCATAACTATTGACGATCAGCTTAAATTTGACTTGCTTGTTAATAACATTATCAAAAAGACTCATTCAAAACTTGGGCTCCTTTACCATAAGAAGAAATTTCTTACCTGTGAAGCCAAGATTACTCTCTCTCACCTACCTTTTACCCAGTCTAATGTACAGTTCTCAAAATCTCACAAATCTTAACTCAGCACTCCTGACCAAACTCAAATCTACCTACAACAAGGTAGCTAGATTTGCTGCCCAACAAACCTACAAATCCTATCACTGTCTCTCTCTCTCTCTCTCTCTCTAAAACACCTAAACTGGCTTGAATTACCCTACCGGCTTCTTCTTTCTCAGTTCCAGATCATCCAGTCTATCGTATACCAGCCTTCCTACTGGCCAGCATTATCCCCCTCTCATCTCCCATTATTCTCCCTCCAGACCTCTCCGAAGCTCTAACCAAGACCTACTACAAATCTACAATCCCCAAGTCAAAATTTGAACGCAACATGTACAGCTATCACCCCACTATTGCCTGGAATAGGCTCCCACTAGAAATCAGGACCCTTACACATCCTAAACAATTTAAGACAGCCACCAAAGAGTAATTTTAAAAGTCACTGGTCCTGCCACTGCACTCTCCCTCCTTAACATCCCCTACTTCTCATACCTTAATCTACTTTCTGCCCTTAACTCACTCATCTCACTAGCTCTCTCTAATCTTCCTTGACTACTCCTTTCTACTGTCTTCTAAAATCTATTAAGCAAATTGCCTCAGAGAAACATTCTATTGTAATTGTCTTGCCTTCATGCAACTACATCATGATAAAACTGGGTTTTTTAACCACTTACCCCAACAACTCTACTCATCTTAATGACATATTTATTTTTATACATCATGAAATAGTTATGCTATACTCCTAATCATTGACACTGTATAACATTGTATTGCTACTTAATGCCTTGTAATAATCCTGTAACATTGCTGTTTAATGCTAATTTATAATGAAAATTGTATAATATGTTGGGGCTTTTCTTCCCGGGCCTCCGCTGAAAAAGGGTTCTTCAGCTCAGTCGGAAAATCCTGGTCAACAAATGTAAAATAAATAAATAAATAAATAATTGCAAAGCAAGCAAGGAAAGCTGACATACCATATTGCCGATTACCTGTGCATCCGGTCTACTGGACACACAGTTAAAAAAATAAATACTGACCACATCACATATTAAATAATGGACTGATTCAGAATAGCCCCTGACTTTACTCTGAGGGGGAAATGTCTGCAGGACTGTAAAATCAAAAATCAAACAGTAAATAAAACACCATTATCAAACACTTTCTTTGACCATCATACTTTCCTTATAGTCAAGCACAGTAAAAAAATAAATACTGGCCTTAATTTCAAATACAACTATTTTTGTTGCTGGAAGTGGATTTCCCATGCAGCTATAGGACTGAAAAAAAAAGCTGCATTCAAAGGTAAATTAAGAGCCACATACCAGAAAAAAAACTCTCATGACTGGAACTGGGATGTTTCTTTATACCACTTTAGTATTTTGTGTTTTTGTCCCTATGGTAAATAAGGAAAAGCTTATTTGTTGTACAACCTAATTAGCTACATAAGAAAAGCGTCACAGGAGGCATTCTGGTTCATATGTGAGTGAGTCTGTTTTTATACGCTATGGAAACTAAGAAACCAAGTCTTAAGCTGCCATAAAGTTCTCTGTGTATACAGAATTATGGAACAGCAACAATCTTAAAAAAAGTACACACACACACACACACACACACACACACACAAACACACACGCACACGTGCACACACACACACACACACACACACACACACACACACACACACACACACACACACACACACACACACACACACACACACACACACACACACACACACACACACACACACACACACACACACTTCCCATCACAACTATCTGTCCTTAGAAGTATCCTGCAGCAATTCCTTGATCATTTGCTCCACCTTCATCACCAAGTGCTCAACTTGCCCTTTTGGGCTGGTGCCCTGTAGGCGGGGAAATCCTGAAATCAAACCCACGCAAAAATATTTCACACCAAATAAAACCAATTATCTAAGGAATAACTGTCCTTTACAGATGCCTCTATATCTCAGCACTTACTGCTCTTAACACTTTATCCTTTCATCGAGCACAACTATCACCCTCATCTACACCCTAACTCTCTCCAGTCCTTCACTTCTACCTCCTGATGCCACACCTACACTTACATACCTGCCCTCTTGATTTGTCCCCCCACCTCCATCTCCTACAATTTAGGTTCATAGGTTGGTACTAGGCTATTGGCCCTAGGGCCTATACAAGCCTAGCCATAACAATTCCCTGGCTATTTCTTCCTACACTATTTACTTCCCTGGACCCCTATCTAACAGGACGACTGACGTGATCCCCAGGGTTTACCTTTCCTTGTTCACATTATTTCCTAACTTTTGACCTTGTCTAATCACGCATCTATTTTCCATAAGTTCTGTTTGGATTAGTAATGTATATTTCATGTGCTTTTTTTCATGTTTTTATACTTTGTAAACTTCTATTTTTTTGTACTATAAACTGTTTGCTATGAAGATGATCTTTGCTCAGTCGGCCCATCCTAGTAAATACATTTAGCTTAAATACATTAATAAATCTTTAGTGTAAGCAGTTACAAAGCACATGGAGACAAGATGAAGGCATCCCAGTCCAGCACTATTTTAACAGCTACAGAGGACGTTTCCTGAATGCCATATCCATTTTCTCACCCAATTTCCAACATAAATTACATGTACAGATACCTCCAGATTAAGATCATTGGTCTTCATCCATGATTGCTAATCCGTGACTTTAAACCACACCTTTCCCTTTCACTGGAGAACAGCAGGCACTTCTTTTCATTTTATCCTCTCCACCCTAGTCTACATCCCCAGCGACCAGGTTTGCTAATAGCATGTGACTCTTGTGCTGCAATCATGGCTTTGCCCCTCTATGCCATGGAGCCAGTAACAACAGTCTCATCATCCAAGCATAATATCTGTATTTCACTGCAAACTTTGCATGATTTACAAGTCATGCATTTATTGTTGATGGAAATGTGGGGAAACATTGCTACTCAGAAGGAGACAGACTAAAAACATTTTGGATACATTTCAGATGCTTCTAAAAATGCATATTTTAACATTATGTTGCGGTTTCACCTAAGAACAGTTACCTCTAAAAATGATTACTTGGAAAACTAAAGTTATAAACGTCCTTCCATTAATATGCTATGGTTGTAATGATCTGAATTGTAAAGTTTGTACTGTACTGTTTTTAATGTGTTTTTTCTGCCTTATTCATTGCCTGAATATCCACTTAATTAAATTTAGGAATACAGACGAACCAGAGTTTATTCCATTCCTCTGGATGTGAGGTGCATGGAATTGAAATGGACAACCAAGCAGTGAAAGGCAGTGCCAGTAAACATTTTGTCAGTGTCATACTTGCATTTCCATGCTGAATGTTCTGAAATGTTTGTGAAAATATGGCTAATCGCTGACATTATAAGTCTGCATTTAATATTTTGTTGATAAGCCCTATGAGACATTAGTGTATCTTCTGACATTTTCACAGAACATAAGTAGAGACTGCTGGAACCAAACCCAGTACAATGCTATAGCTTGTTAGAAGCTCACAGTCTCTGCCTTCTCTGCTGTGCTTCCAGTCTTGTCATCAATTTGGCAAATGTTTCTGTGTCACTTACTAGTTTTAAATGCTTATATAACAAATCTATAAGCATGTTGTCTGAGGTACATCCCTATATAAACTACTGTGCTATCAGAGTGCCCATCCATTATGAGTAGTGAGTGTATACACCAGCTACAAAGTTTCCTCAATTCAGCTGCATGGAAACGGTCAGTGTCATAAGCCCAATATGCTTACTGTTTCTGGAAAATAGTTTGAGCTATTAAAGTTACTTGGATTCACAGCTACTAAAGTTAAACAGAAACATTTCATTTCAGGAATATGTCTCATAACTTTATCAGTTTCTGCTAAACTCCAGTAAAGCCTACAAAATATTAATTACTATAGACAAAATCATAGCAGCATCATCTTAAACTTGAAACCCAGAAGAAACTATACCTTGTTCTCCACAAAGGGATTTATAACCTTTCCTTTTAGAATATAATAGACATATGCAACCTTTTTTAATGGAGCCATATGACATGAAATAAGCGACTCTTAGCTAAATTAGTTAATTTACATTTTCTTATACAGAGAATATAGACACGAATGTAATATGAGTAACAGTGTACTTAGGGTATATATTTTGTAAGTATTACCACATGCCACCTTTTGTTCATAGGTTCATAGGTTTATACTAGGCTAACTGCCCTAGGATACTGTGCCCATTAGTTTGTTGTGCCTCTGTCCAGTAGTGACACAGAGATGATTCGATCTCCCATCCACCGGTCAAGATTTCTCTTGAACAGAGCCAGGTGTTCTGCCTCACATGGACTGGGATTTTATTCCACAGCATGGGGAGTCTCTGGGTGATAAATTATTTATATCCGTGCTAAGGTTTAAGTCTCTTGCTCTAGTGGTTTTGGTGGATTTGGATTTTTGAGGTGGAGCATGTCCATTAATTCCGGGTTGGTCATGGCCTTGTATGTCAGGCACAGGTCACCTCTGAGCAGGCGGTATGCAACTGAATAGAGTTGGAGTTTCTTCAGTCTGGCAGCATATGACAGGTTTTGGAATCCCTTTATCCTTTTGGTGAGGAACTTTTGGGGTCTCTCCAATTGCTGCAGGTGTCGGGTGAGATACATTCGAATGGGGCATTGTAGATCATTGGTCTGATAAGTGAAGAGTAACAATGACCTCACTTGATCTGGATGTGAATCCCATCATGATCAGGTGGGCAATGGCCACTGTCAACCTGGGTCCCCTCTTCTGTGCTTAGTGGGTTGCCACCTATATGGTAGCTTGGGGTTACCTTGTTTTTCCCAAAGGGTATGACTATACACTTTGCGTTTAACTTCAGGCCATGACTCTGGCACCAGCTATCAGTTTCCGTGAGACCCTCTGAAGGATGTCTGTGTCCGATGTACTATCCACTATGGCACCCAGTTTGCAGTCATCAAACTTTGTCAGCCATAGTCCTCCTATGTTTGCCTGTACTTCTGAGAAGTAGATGCCGAACAATAGGGGCCAAGGACTGAGCCCTGTGGGACTCCACTTGTAACCGGCTTGGAGTCTGACATGGCTCCAGCAACTCTAACCCTGTGGGTTCTGTCCTTTAGCCAGTTTTCAACCCATCTTGTGACATATGGGTTTACATTTGTTTCTCTATAATACCGAGTGGGGTATTGTGTCAAAGCTTTTGCAAGGTCAAGGTAGGCTGTATGGACTGCCTTTCCCTCATCAATGGCCTTGGTGACTGTTTCGAAGTTCAAAAGGCAAGATCTGCCCTTGACAAAGCCAAACTGGGTTGGGTCCAAGGTCTGCAAGTCCCCTACATCCTTGTTTATGAGTTCCATTATGATCCTCTCCATAGCTTTGCAGACCAGGCTTGTTAAGCTTATGGGGCGGTAATTTAGAGTGGGACCACCCTTGGGCACATATCCTGTGGTGAGGCTAAGATTAAACAGCTGCCTTATGTGTGGGTTTAGTTCTTCATTGAGTTCATGTAGCACACAGCCGGGGACCCCATCCGGTCCTATTGATGCTGTGTTTTAGCTTTAGAGAGAGCAGCTTTTACCTGCGCATTTGAGATGTCTGGGAGGCTACTCTCAGTTGGGATAGTTATCTCTGAACCTGTCTGCCAGTATGTTGGCAATGTCTGTGGGTTCAGTGATTTTTGTATCATTTTGGACTAATTCTGAGCATATCTGGGAGTTTCCACCCAGGTTTCTGACATAGCTGAAGAAGGCCTTATGATTGTCTTTTGAATCTATGGCAATTTTTCTCTCAAAGTTGGCCTTGGATGATTTTATGAGGAGTGCTGATCAAAGATGCCTTCCTTTTGGGATTTTGCTCTATCATGTAAAAGCTTTCTCCTCTTATTGTAAAGTTTGTTTATGGCTGGGGTCCACCAGACTGGGTGGAAAGAGTCTTGGTTTTATTTGGGATTGCCTGATCCATGCAGTCCTGAAGGTGTTCATAGAAGGCATTTGTAAGGGCTTCGGTTGTGGTTTCCATTGGCTCGGGGGCCTTGAAGGATACCACACCTGCCTTAAGTAGTATGAAGTTTGCTTTAGAGAAGTTCTTCACTGTGGTCTTTTTTGTTTGGGCTAGGGGCGGGATGTGGATTTCTAGTGAGATTAGTTTATGATCTGATCTCACCAATGAGGGATATACTGTCCCCATGTTCGTGATGATGAGATCTAGTATATTTTCTCCTCTTGTGGGGATGGTGACTAGTTGTTCCATGGCATTTGAATTTATGAACTCCAGGAACCTTTGGGCTAGAAAGTTTGGGCTTGAGTAATGTTCCCAGTCTATATTCGGTAGTTGAAGTCACCCAATATGATGGTGTTTGGTGATACATTTATACCCTCCAGTGTCTTCAGGAAGGCTGTGTGGGTTTCAGTTTGAGAGGGTGGCCTGTAGCATGCCAGTTTGCCTATGGTTAATTGCACCTGGATGGTTTCCGATGCTTTGTGTGCAACCAACCTGGAGGTGTGGGTATCCTTGATGAATATGGATACACCTCCTTTTGTGGTGTGGTCTGGGTTTTGGGGCTGGAGCATGATATGAGATGAAACCTGATAGTGCCGGGTGCTCTCAGGAGCCTTGAGCCAGGTTTCAGTCACAGCACAGACATCGATGTTCTCCATACTGAGAAGGAGACTTCTGGCATTGAGCAGCATTACCCTTAGTTTCTTCACGTTTTGTTTTCTAGGGTGGTAGGTTTAGAATTTGAGCCTTGCCTAAAAGGCACTATGGGGTGGCAAGAGCCTTGGCCAATATCCGAATGTCATCCCAGGCAGACAGGCACTGGATCCCCTTTGAATGACACCAGAAATTAAGCCAATTATTAAAGTTGATCATCTTGTCTCTGTATTGTGGCATCATTCTTGGTGAAGGAAGGATACTGCTCAGGGTCAGGGTCATACCTGCCTGGGCTACATAATCAGAGAGCTCCTCTATGTCTCTTTCACACCAGCATGGACAATGAATGTGTGTGGAGTGACCTGAGTGCTTGTGTTATGTGGCGGATTCTGTGACCTTCTCCTTGTTCAGCCTGGTGAGTGGGACGTCAGTGTGTCTGACTATGGAGTCACCTATGACAAGTATGTTTGGTGTTGTATTTGGCCTTAAGGGCAGTGACTGCTTTGCACACTGATTTTGTTGTTTATGTGTTGTTTGTGTGGTGTATTGAGTTTGCAGTTGCTTGGGTGTCTGCTTTGGAGGCCTCTGCTGTTTAGGTAAATTTTTACTCAGAGCCTCGCACTATGTCTTAGTGTGTTTATGTGTTTGATTCAGTGGTGTGGTTGAGTTATGTGAGACTGGTATTGTGGTGTGTGTAGTTGCCTTCTCCTCCTGCCTGGTCTTGCCAGTCCTGAGTTGAGAGAGCTCAGCCTCCAGTTTGTCTAAATAGCTGCATCTGTGTTAGTGTTACGTGGGAGGAGGAGAGGGTTGTCCGTGTACATGAGGCAATTGTAACATTGCCTCAGAATTCCGAGATTCACCAACTGGGCAGGAGAGGACGCCAGCATCTGACCCTTCGACATGCTAGAAAGATTTATGAGTTGGTATGAGACAGAAAAGTAGTGGGCTTAGCAGGGAAGTGGGCACTCCTGGGGGTTTTGCTAGTGAGAGATTTGTATAATTGACCTGCAAAGAGAATGCTTATAAGACAAGGGATATGCTTATAAGACAAGTGCTGAGCTTTTTGAGAAGAAAAAGCTATTTGGAACAAGTGCTGCACTTTTTAGTGAAGGTGTAAACTGTTTAGGTTCCTAACAGAGCAGTTCTAATGGAAAAATTGAAGAACAGACTTTCTGGAGCCAGAAAGAGTTTAACCTTGTTTACGATGCTGCTCTAGTAGCAGATAGCAGGGGCTGGAAAGAAGCAGGAATAGACCCAAAACGGACAATAAAACTACAGTTTCAAGTCAGTAACCACCTCTAAGCTGCTCAATGTTATTCACTGCCACTGATCAACAGAGAGATCAACAGAGATACTGCCTACATATATTATAAACAATTTTTAATACTATCACATAACCCCTTGTGTCTTACTGTTGATGTATAATGGTGTTACAAATAGGAAACTTGCTTCTGTTCTGATATTATGGGATGGGTTAGGAATGAGGATCCCAATTAACAAAAAATCTATTTGTATATATAATGTAACCCGTCCCCCCAATTTTCAGACTTGAACCAGCTCGTAAGCCAAATATTGCTGTAGTGTTTTAAACAGGGCATACACACATATGCACAGTATTACAATTTATTAATCGACAAATGGCAGTAACTTGGCATATACAACACAAGTGAATCAAGTGTCCTCAAACCTTGTACTCAGATTTACATCTTGCAGAAACTCAAAGCTATTAGACTTGTAGCACCTCAGAAGCTGGGGATAGAATGGAAAAATGAAGATGAACATATTTCTTAATGTTGCAAAATATCTGTATTACAATACAGATCCCAGTTTGTGTTGCAGCGAGTTGCACTGTGTGATGACAAATGATGTGCTGTCAAAGAAAGCATTGTCAGCACCAGTAGCATGGGCAGAATCCAGTCAAACTGATTTAAATAGCTTAGAAACACAGACAGATTCACAGGCATACAGCCTTGGAAACACTTTTAAAATGCATATCATCACTTTTGCCATATGCAAGGGATGCAGACTACAAATGCTTGAGCTTTAATTTCAGTGTTTTGGTTAAGGTTTAATGAAACCTAACTGCCCAGCAAATCAAGTCAAATTTGAATTTTGCACAGCGTTTGCTGAATTAGCTGATTCATTAATTCTACATTACACTAACAACCATGCTTTCCTTGAGTAAAGCTTTAGACACGCAAATTAATGCAGTAACATCAGATGGAGATGTACTTAGAAATCTGTACAATGGGTGAAAATGGCATACTGTTTAGACACTGCAGTATGTTTACCAGGAGGGAAGAAACGCATTTGCCTCTTTTTGTTTTAATGAAACACAATGGCCCCTATCTCTTAGAAACAAAGGCATATAGAGAAAGTGAGAGTAAGAATTGAGAGAGATAGCATAGCCAGACTTCACACTGATTGAAATAAAGATGAGTGAATGCATGCTTGAATAGGTAGATGAACATGCAAGTGCACATTCAAGTAGATGGTACAAATAATTAGCTGTAATCTGCTGCAGTTTACATACTCATATGAAGATATGTTGATTTTTAAAGAAAATGTCACTAATGGCTGACCCACTACAGAAGGATAGCGTATATACATACAAAGTCTAGATTGATATACCACATTCAAGTTTAACAGAACAGTGAAGCAGTTAATTAGCATGGATCTGTTATCAGACAGGGCCCTGCTTGCTACTTTTGTGAACACTCATTTACTTTGGTTAACGTGATAAATAACTGACCATGTATGTAAATTACTAAATGAGCTCTAACAGGTATGCAGTCCTCATACTAATGTGTTGCTCATATTATATCTGTTATAGTTATTAAAACTGCTTTGTCAAATAATATATGCATACCTCTCGACCTCTTACAGCAAGAAATCTGGACAAAACCATGAACAAAAGTGGAACAAAGGCCCAAAAATAGTGAATGTTGCTGTTATAAACGTTGAAAGTTGATAGAATAACAGGTTTTGCATTAGCATGAATTTGGTTTACCTTTGAAAGTTTGAAAATCAACTCACCGAACGGCCCTTTGTGTGAACCGGAATGATGAAAATCGTCAGCCCGATTTGCACCAAAGTTTGAAAATCAGCAAAAAAAACCAGATTCACTGATTTTTGAACTTCAGTTTGAAAGACATAGCGTAATGAAGGGGGGGCAAACCTCCTTCCCTATCCCCAATATAGTGCACCTTGCACCAAAAATGCTGAATCTGCAATGAGCGAAAGTTACTCTGCATTTGCTCATTGCACATTCGATGCATTTTGTTTCCGGCCTTCCGAGAATTTGAAAAAGTCCTTTTGGACTTTTGAATTTCACACACGTGTATTACGCACATGTAAAGGTAAACCATGAATGTTCTGAGGGTATGAAGTCTGAAACTCAAATGTCTGTCATTTTCTAACTTCAGTCTTTAATGATTTGCCACTAATTTGCAGGAAAACCACAATTTTATGAAAAACAGAACAAAAATATGAGGCTAAAATCTGGACATTCTGGGAAATTCTGTGCAGTTGAGAGGTATGAATGAAGCTTTTCTACCAAGGACTCTGCTAAAAATTAGACCACCGTGGGTATTCTTGGTTAAAATAATGAAACAAACAGAAAGACACAAACACCTTAAGTGCACAGAATTTTCTTATAAAAGATCAAAGCTTCTGTTTGTCATCACTTTATCCCCAAAGCCAACCAAGGATGAAATGAAAAAGTTTTCTGTCTGCCTTAACATCAACCACCTAAGTATCTGGTATGTTGTTTACTAAAGTACATCACTAATTTTTTTTTGGTCCCTTCAGATCTTATAACTGGCCTGGCCCCTAGTGCCCCACATCCACACCAGATCTACCAGCTATCCCCTTGCCTTCCTGGACTTACTGTGGTACTGCTGCAGTCAGCCATGGATCCCAAAAGTGTTCTGGGGGCTCAGCATACCTGTGCTTCCATCTGGATTTCCTTTTTTTTTTTCTTTATGCCCTACTCAGTTCCCTTCCCTGCCCCAATGCTCATTTGCATCCAAGGGTAAATCCCCTATTTGGACTACACCTTCTCTTAGAGAGCAGATCAACAAGCACCCTCCCACCCAGGAAGGGCATGTCCATTCTTTCACTGCCACTGCTGTGGCATCAGAGTAGCATCAGCAAATGTCTAAATATGAGAAAGGAAGCAAAACGTTGAGTAATAGATGATGTATACTAGGGCAAGTAATGACTAATTGCAACAAAATTGTTCTAACAGGTGGTTGTGCATACCTAAAGAGCACACATTCTGGAAGAGAGGTGCAAACAGGAAGAAGCGATTGTGGGAACATGTATCTGCAAAGAAGCCAACAGGCTGGTCTAGTCTTGTTTATCACACTTTGTCATGTAAAACTAAGGAAGAGCAGCACAAGACAAATGTGTTGTTTAGGACACAAAAATGCTTGTGCAGTCTGCCTCCCACAATGCTTTGTAATGGCAGACAAGATTTTAGTATAAAAAAGTTCAAAGGTTTGCACTTGAAAATAGGGAGGAAGCCAAGAAGAGATGGAGAGGATGTAGACAAAATGGAAAATCAACAATATCTATGAGTGATCACACCACCTGAATTTAACCATGCAACACAATGGAAGGTCAGGAGGATGGATGTTTTATACAAGAGAGAGTGGTGAACATAAAGCCAACATGTCACATTTCCATTTTTCATGACAAAACAAAAGGAAAACCTTTTGACCCCCTCTAAGCATGGCTTCAGGCCCTATTACAGCACTTCCACAGGCCTTTTATCGTTCACCCAGTCTGTCGCTGAGGCTAGAGATAGCAATAAACTGGTGTCATGTCTTTTCCTGGACCTTTCTAAGGCATTCAACACCATCTTCCACCCTAAGCTCCTATCTAAACTAGCCAATCTCAACCTCTCACCCTCCACTATTCTCTGGTTCTCTAGCAATCTTAACAACGGACTACAGTCTGTTATACACAGCAAACTTCCTGGTCTCCTTTCTTACCTGTCCAAACAGGAGTCCCTCAGAGATCCATCTTAGGGCCTCTACTCTTTAATATCTTTACAAACAATCTACGTTCTGCCTGCTGCACATCTTCTCTGATTCAGTATGTGGATGATTCTACTCTTGTTACCTGCTCAGATAACCTCACTGACCTCCACACCCTCACTCAGAGTTCTTTCAACTCCATTGAATACTGGTCGATTAACAACCAATTCACCCATAACTCTAAAAAAAAAAAAAAACTAAATTACTTCTTTTCTTTCCTAAATCTATGTCCAAGCTTAATGCCTCCTTATGTATCTCTTCCCTGGACAACACCATCATTCATGCTGACTCCCATACCAACCTCCTAGGTATTACAGAAGACAACCAACTAAAATTCTACCTTCACATCCAACATTGCATCAAAAAGACAAATCAAAAAGTTGGTCTACTGTATAGAAACAAAAAATATCTATCCACTACCTTGAGGACTTCTCTGGCCCAAGCCTACCTCGTACCCTGCCTGCTATACTCATCCCCTATATTTAACCACCCCCAAGCCAACCTTATAGCTAAACCTGAACAAACTTGCAACCAAATTGCTAGATTTGCCTGTAAACTCCCTTACAAATCTCACCACTGCCTCACTCTTAAACAACTACATTGGCTTGAATTTCCTCAACTACTCCAACTATCTCAGCTACACATGGTCCATTCTCTAATTAACAAACCCTCAGACTGTCCCACCCTGTCCACTCTTATATCCCTCTATATTCCTACACGTACTCTGCGTAGCTCAGAACAGTTCCAACTGGACACCTACAAACCAAGCAAATCAATAGGCAGATTGCAATATAAATGCTCAGTATCCCATACATGTAACAAACTTGCCAATAATATACATTCCATCAAATCTACCTTGCTCTTCAAACAAGAAAAAAAAATCTCCCTTGCTAATTTACCTAACTGCTCTTGCCACACCCTACCTAATTCGTACTCCATTAATATGTCCTTAACATACTTTCATTTCCTTAAGAAAATATAACAAATAATGCACAACCTCCCTCACTCTACTAAACAGGTGTATACTTTAATTCACTGCCTTTTTCCTCCAAAATAAACACACTTCCTGTTTCTGTCTTATGTCTTCTCTTTTCCCTATACTTAAGATTCATTTATGCATCTCTATCTCTCCGTTTTTCTACCTCACTATTAATACTTTTCCTATCTGTTCAATCCTACTAGTTTTAAACTGGTATATTTCTGGTTTATGTTATGATAAAAACAATTTTTTAATCTTTTGTATACAACTTATGTACTCTATCTTCTGTAATTTCTTCATTTTGTATCTGTTCATTTGTATATTGCATGTGCTGTCTGCATATCTGTCATTATTTCTTATATAGTTAACATATTGTACCTTTTTTGTGAGGGTTTTTCCTTGGGTCTCCACTGAAAAGGGGTCATTCGCCCAGTTGGACTAACCCAGTCAACAAAAGACAAATAAATAAATAAAAGTAAGATAGTGGCTGGACCTGTGTGCACACTTTTACAGGCTTTTTTGGAAGTAAGAGGACAGGAGTGGTGAGTGTTATGTAGTGGAGGGCCACTCTAGTAATAACAGAACAGGTGATGCAGTTTGAAGTGGCTGGATGTATTAGGCATGTAGACCTCAAGAGAAAGACTGGGGAAAGGTGGCACAATACAGAATTACAATATTTTTGTGGTCATCTTGGAGATGTTAAAGGCTCAGTTCAAATTTAAAGTGTTTATTTTTCATTGTAAGTTTCAAGGTGAGTAGAACAAGTTGGTAGAGAAAACAGTAAGTGCTGATCAACAGATAGATTAAAGAAAGTTTAGGATGTGACAGGAGCTGAGATGTGAAGCCACATACAAGCTACCTGCAATAACTGAATACACTCAAAATACCAGTGTTTTTTTATTTGCCATATTGTATGACCACTTATAGGGAATGGGGAGTGGCAGGACAGGTCAGTGTATACAGAATATGGAACATAGCAACACCACCCAAAGACAAAAAGCACTGCAGGCTAAAGGGAGGTCAGCAATGTATCTATGTCCACATTTCACACAAAACAGACGTACTTTGACATGATACTGGTGGTTTCATAAACACAGTTGTACTAATCATCCTACGAGTAATAATATCTCAGATCAGCACAATGACAACAGACAGATGACTTTCTACAGTATAACAGTGCCCATGGTTGAACATGCAGCACTTCCCGGAAATGAACGTGACTGATTTCATAGGTTCATAGGTGTGTACTAGGCTAACGGCCCTGGGGCCTTTACAAGCCTACCCCATAGAAGTGCCCTGGCATTGTGACGCCCGTCGTTAGTTCCCAGCACCTCTATCAAGTAGAAACACTGAAGTGATTTCTCTTGAAGAGGGTTAGTGAGGTGCTCTGCTTGAAATGTATGGGAAGTCTATTCCAGAGCATCGGCAGTCTCTACCCTCCAGCATGTTCTGTTGATTGTGGTAATGAGGTTGAGGTCTCTGGAGCATGTGGTGTGGAGGGATTTGGATTTATTTAGATGTAGCATTTCTAACAGAGGTGGGTCAGGCATGGCTTTGTAAGTCAAGCAGAGATCGCGTCTTAGTAGATGATATGAGACAGAGAATAAAAAGAAGAAGAAAGACACAAGTCGTTGCATTTTCAGAGTTCATGTCATGAGCAGACATTCTCTTAATCTCATACTTTTTAACAATAAATATTCCTGAGGCGTTACAGGCCAAAAATCTTCCCCTTACCTTTTATAACTGCATGCTGTCCAGTATTTGTCATGTGAAGGTCCCAGGCAAAGCCATTATGTAGTACATGTGCCTGATCCATCAGTAGCACAAGTCGTGCTTTTTTACCTCGGCAATGCCAGGACTTTTCTGTTAGGTTTCCTTTTTAATTTGTCCACATGTTTTGGGTTTCTAATACTGTGACATAAATTGACTTGATTAAGTCACAGTATAATTACAGTTTATCAAATTAGTATTGCTTCAGTTTTGATGTTAGCCAGGTGTGAGTAGGTTTTCCTCAGTTTGTGTTCAATCATTTCTTTACAGAACATGCTCCATTACCATGTATTCACTTACAGGACATGCTCCATTACCACGTATTCACTTTACAGAACATAGCTCCATTACCACGTATTCACTTTACAGAACATGCTCCCTTACCACATATTCACTTACAGAACATGCTCCATTACCACGTATTCACTTATAGAACTTAGCTCCATTACCATGTATTCACTTACAGAACATGGCTCCATTACCATGTATTCACTTACAGAACATGGCTCCATTACCATGTATTGACTTGCCATTATGTTCATCACCACCTTAACTTTATCACATACCATCATTGCTTATACCACACTTTTAATTTTCACTTAGTGCTTTATGAATCTCTTCCAGGAACCATTATGTTTGTTGCATATTTTCTCACAATCTCTGCATTTTTTTAACACTCCCACCCAAGGACCTTGCAGATCAACTCTGAAACACAGACAGCCCATGCATTCTGAGGTCTCAGAAACCAGACACTTCTCATCTGGGAGAGAAACCTACAGTCCATTTGTTCCTATTTGGAAGTCCCAGTCAGACTTCTGTTCCTCTACAAGAGTTGAGTGTAGGCAATAGGCTGGTTTGCTGTCCTGGGGGGTGACGTACGTACACCCCACTCCCCCTCAGCAGATCTGCAGAGCCTGCTATTGCAGTCCACTGTGGAGAAATGTGACTCAGTGCACTGAATTTCTTTTGGCTTACTGCTGATATGCACCATGAATGTGCAGGCCCAGGTGGCTCACTTTCCACTGGGACACAACATGCACTTTCTAGAGGTTACCCTATGTGATGAGCCAAACCACCTCCCTCCCCACAGGATGGATAAGCTAGCATTACTCCCTCAGTCCCATCCTCCATGGCTAATGCCTCCATGTGTCCAAGATAGTTAAATCCACATTAGTAAGATGGCAAAAATAAAATCAGAGAGACTATTTTTGAGTGCCAACTGAGTTTACCAGATTGATGGCTGCTTACCCAGTTCCTATAAGGCATTAAAGTTATTACCTTAATTGCCTTCCTTTATGACTGGCCTCATTCTAATTAAGAATTCAAGTAATAATATGCATTTAAAATTAACTATCACAAATGATCTTTCCTCTGAACTAAGTTCTTCATGTCACCACCTCTGTCAGTTGGATATAAGATATGTAAACCCAAAAAAAATATTTTAAGTTGATTTAGATTTCAATCACTCACTCACAGTAGGTGTGCCTCCTTAGTCAAGTGGCAATATTGGTGCAACACTGATGACATATATCTTTAGACAGTCTATCCTGTTCTGATATGCCTGTATGGCACAAAAAGTACCTTGCTGATTGATACAGAGAGAGAGAGAGAGAGGGCCAGGAAGATCCACATTCAACAGTGCCAGACTTCAATGACATTCTGTTTCCATGAAAAACATGCATACTTAAGGTTTTAGCACAGGCCAGAACTTACGAAGGTATGATGGTGGATGTCTAGGCTTGGCATACAGATGTTAATGAAGAACAATGGACCCTTGTGGTAGTTCTCTATACCTGCCACAATTAAGTCATGATATGTAACTTGACAGCTGTGATGGGGTCTACTTCAAAACATTGAAATCTCATAACATTAAACCTCAAAACACTGAGACCATAACATCAAAAATCCAAAACACTGAAAACCCAAAACAACAAAACCTCAGAACACTGAAATTTTGCATCATAAGACTGAAAACTACAACGCAAATGTAAATAACACCCCCTCCAACTATAACAATACCAAACTAACAAATACACTTTTTACTACATTTCTATAGGGGGGCAAGCCCCCTGCACCCCCCCCCTCGTAAATTAAATATACCAATTCCAAGATCGCACTACATTGGACAAAAGTTAATTTCCTAACCTCACACAAGTAAATCCAAAAGTACTACCACCAAAATACGAACAGGAGCAGCAACTGAAGAAACAGTCCTCGGTTGTCGGTCCACAGATTTATTTGTTAAAAAACAATGAACATGAAGCGCTTTTCATTTGGTATAGTAACTCAAACTTCTTCAGATAAAAAACTTTGACCATTACACTGTTTAAATACAACAAGGTCATGTGTTCCAAATAATTACCATACTTAATTAAAACTGTTAACCCTATCCTACCTATTGTGAAAAATAGTAAAATCATGAAAGATTTTAAAATTACTATTGTTTTGGCAGCACAAGTTTTTACTCTCAAACACTTAGCAGCACATACTGACTGACTTTAAAATAATACAGTCAATATAAGATTAAATATAAAAATCAATTGACAGAATAAACAGAACTGTAAATATTAGGTATGTACTGTGTCTTATTTTTAACAATACATTGATACATTCCTCTACATTTTACTTATCTAGTGAGGCTTTTCAATTTCAAATAACATAATATTGAACATGTTTCATTTAAGCCTGGATGTTGACAGGCATTAACTCGAAGGTGCCACATTAATTCTAGTTTCTCCAAAAGAATTGAGCTTGGGCCCTGTCTAGTGTCCAAAGACACTTGGTCTATAACTCTGACTTTAAACTAATGCATAGGAAAGTTCATAATGTGTCTAGCTAAGGCATTGTTTTATCTTTTTATTGTTGATACAATAAATATGCTTGTACACACGTTCCCTGAACCTCCAGTTGGTCTTTGCGATGTAGAAGGCAGTGCACGATTGTCATAAAGCCACATAAACAATCATCTTTGAATTACAATTAAACATCCGTTGTATGTAGTAACTAATGTTTCTAATACAAAATGTGTGCCCGGTTTCCATAAATTTACATTAATTGCATATTTCACACTTGTACATTTCAGGGTTTCGTATTAGGCAAGGTGTCAGTCTCTCCAATCGATTTTTTATGTTCACCCCTCTTCTGAATATTACTGTAGGAAAATCACATAAATTATTCACTATTTCTCTGTCAGTACTTAGGAGGTTCTAGTTTTTGATAACTTTATTGACCTCCAAAGCAAACGTAGTTATGAAGCTCAAACTGAATCTCTGATTATTTGTTATGTTAGGTGTATTAGGTTTGTTCATATTATTCAATTCAATTCAATTAGAGTTGACACTGTTGACTAGTCTTTCTTGCCTAATTCTTCCGTTAAGGATTGGTTTGTATGTCCCATTACAACTTTTACTTTGAACTTCCATAGTCAGTTCTAGGATTAGTTGGTTTGGATAACCTCTTTTCAAAAACATACATCTTAAATTCTCACATTCTTCTAAGAAGTCATTTTCTAGTGATACCATTCTTGCTGCCCTTACCAACTGTCCTTTTATAATGGACTTTTTTTGTTGGTAAGGGTGTAAGCTGGTAAAGTGCAAAAATTTGTTAGAATATGTTTTTTTCTATGGATCCTTGCTGTATATCTCAACTGACTTCTGTCTTTCTTGAGTTCGATATCTAAGTATGTTATGGTCTCTGTGTCAAATTTACTTGTAAATAATGTGTCATGTTATTTAAATAGTGCAGCAGTTCTGCAGCTATACTTGTGTTAATTAATTAATTAATTAATTAATTAATTAATTAATTAATGTTACTGTTATTAAATATAAACAATGGGGTCACCATGTGGTGCGAGCTTCATGAACCTGGTGTTGGCCCACTGGGAAAGTGAGTTTATATTTACCTTTTATTTAATAATAATAATTTAATAATAATATTTATATTTAATAACAGTAACATTAATACCAAGTTACATTATTACACCTGATTTCTGGATGATATTTTTATCATCCTGAGGAGTAACAAAAATGCAGCTACAGAAAACTGCTAAAGTGGTAAGTGAATGAGCGATTTAAAATCATGCATACTCTGTACTGAGGCCATCGTAACAACTTATATTTGTAAAATGTACATGATGGAAGCAACGCTTACAAAAGCAGGCTTTTTATAGGCACAGAATAAAACACTGAGCAGGACTTTGATTAAATAGAGAGAGACACCATTACTTTATTAAAAGAGCTACCCAGAAATCTATACTGATGATGATAAAATCTTTCTTTTCAGACAAAGTTCTTGAATTCTATAATGCAGAAAATAAAATTAGAATTTCCTCAGTTTTGTGGCATTATATTAGACAAACTTGTATAAAAACAGATATATGTCCACAATACAAGCTGCAGAAACTATGCCACGTTTTCAGGAGTTAGTGAATGCACAGAATTTCAATCAGTGTACATCTTGCTGTCCGAATGAATGACATCTAAAAGAAGAACATTTGACATCTGCATACAGCTGCTGTGCATAAAAGGAAAAGTGTTTTCATTGCATGTAATCACAAAAGACAAGTTATATTCATGGCTACAGGACTGCAAGCTAGTGAAAGCAGGAAATATTCTTCCTGGTTTCATTAGGTTGTTCCTCTGCTGCCCTAAGGGCCCTTATCACATCTGGGATTTCATTTTTACATGCAGCCATTGCCTGCATGCTTCAGCTGTCCTGCATCAGTGAAGGCTGTTACCAGTTTCATTCCTTCAGTAGACTGACCTGTTGAAGAGATTACCATTGACCTCAGTCTTGGATTTGTTACTGAAGTCTACTTGTGATGCATTTTAGATAGCTTTGCTTGTTTTGCCAGCAGAAGGAATTAGCACATCGTCTGTATGTAAAGCTGAACAGTATAGTCAGCAGTTAGTGGAAAGGACTTTGTTAAATAAAAAAAAAAAAAAACAAAAAAAAAAAATTGAACCCAGGACCGAGTTCTATGAAGCTCCACATTTTGAAGAGTTGTTATGAAAACAACACTGAATACTCTTTCTTATAAATAGTTCTTGAACCAACCAAAGGAGAGTGTCCAATACCCTATCTGATAAAGAGTTATTCAACCAAGCTAAGGGACTGTCCCCAGCAGCCAATTTCTAAAGTATGGAGAATACAAGAGAATGATCAGCTGTTCTGAAGGCCCTCTTATGGTCAGTAAAAATTCCTTCAGAAAACAAACCCTTTTCCATAGCTGTGGAAATAGTATAATTTATGTTTAGAGTATAAATTAATCTTTTTCCTGTTAGGTTTGCAGTTTATGTTTTCTCTAACATAAACTGGCACATCTTCTTTGCATAAGCTTCAGTGTGGCACAGAGAAGCACACACATTTGCTTCACATCAATCAAGTACAATGGCCATACCACAAATCACTATGGTTCAAGTACAGTGGTTCAAAGACAATAATGTCCACTCCATACAAATAGTATTCTTATCGGAAAACATAATCTGAAATATTTACTTTAGGGTAGTAACATGTACTCATCTGTGCCAGTTGGTCAGAGTCAGCTGTAAGAGAAAGAAGGATTTAACTGCATCTCTATTCCTGATAGCATCAATTTTATACTGCAAATGCATGTTTATTTTAGGCCATATACAAAACAGAAAAAAACATTTACATGTTTTGGAGATGATTAGCAGTAGCTAGTATAAGCACATTCACTTTATGGTGGTGCTGATGTGGACAGACTGAGTGGGCCAAACAGTCCTGGTGTGCTGTTAAGAGTTCTTCAGGCTGATGGGAAGAATTTTAAATAACAGATACTGTTCATTAATAGATGAAATCTTAGGTGGCTTTTTGGCCAAGAACTACAGATCAGTAATATTTTCAGGTGGATAGGTATGATTGCACTGTCAGAAATCATTGTTTTCTTTGTCTCACAGATGTAACCAAACAGATCTTTGGAAACCACGAGCATTATCTTGTCTGCCAATATACTGATGCATGCCTGGAAATCATGACAATCAAATTGTCTGCTACAGAATATATGCTCACAGATAAAGATTAGGCTAATGACCACCAGGAACTTTATAACTCTAGCAATGCAAACCAACTCAGTTGTATCCCAATATGCCATGGGCATTCATTAGGAAGGGTATGTTAAGAAGTTTCTAAAGGTTATATGGGGGGTATGTTAGTTTATGCATAGTTACTGTCTGCCTCTGTCTATTGGAAGAAGCAGTTCTTCAAATAATGGGGAGAAGCAGACCTCTCAAGTGTTGCTGTTTTGGGGGAATATACCTGTTTTAGGCCTGTTTTACCCCTGCACAGGATGTAACTATTTTTGAAGGTATATCCCTATTTCCAGACATGATTCATCATTTCACATAATTTTATACTTCACCTTCATCACGTGACTTCTAAAGCTATATAGTACACAGCAGGCCACACTACATGACAATTATTATTTAAATAAACATGGCAGTGGGCACACATCTTATTATCTCCCTTTTTCAGAAGCAAAAATGTTTGACCATGTGTGGTAGAATTTTGCAAAACAATTTATTACAGTCTACAAATTTTATACTGTTTGATAATTTGCTTATATTTTTCCATCATGTTGCCACACTCTGTTTTTTAAACACGTTTTTGTGTAGCATCTCACATTCCTACTAGAAGCAGGAAGAACTATGTTATATGTTATATTTGATATTCAGATTTTATGCTCATTACATTTCCAGAGTTTTGGCTGGATGTACATACTTTTCAAAGGCTTTTGTACCTATTATCAGTGTCTGCAGGATGAGAGGTGTGTGGAAAATGGTTTAGAAAAGTTGGCCAGGTTCAAACTAGAATCAAAAGAAAATTGAACCTTTCAGCTACAGAATGCATTTTCTTTATCGTAAAGCAGAAACCAGTAAGTATTAAAGGATGCTTTAATTTTTATACAGGGAAAAACAAATGCATAATGTTGGATACAAGGCAATTTGGTAGACATGCACAGGGACTGTAAAGTACTCCATGGTTGAAATGTAGATGAAGTATACCTTAGCAATTCTTGGGCTGATGCGGCATGGCCTGAGAGAGCCGGCACTGCTCCTAGAAGAGAAGGGATCAATTCCATTCAGAGGATAAGGTAAGAGATATATAGCAATATATATGAAGTATAGTGTTTGTAAACTTGAACTTGTGAATACAGTTTGATTACTTTTATTTAAATGCAAATTTGTCTATGTCACAAGTGATGATTCAATAAAGGTGTTTAAAAAAAGTCAGAGCTCTAGTAAGAGGGTGATTTAAAAATGCTCCACTTAGGAGGAAGGCAAATACCCCCCTTCACCCATCCCTTCTCTATGGCTTTCCCATTTTTATTAATTTGCATTCAGCCCTAAGCAACAAACTACACTCATGTCACTACAACATTGCTAAATTCACCACTGGACTATCCTATCAAACTCACCACTGTCAAGCCATCAAGAGCTTGAAATGGCTTGATTTTTCCCATTTCCTTAATGATACTCAACTAACACAGACCCATAAACTAATATACGACATAGATAAGTGCCCTAATCTCCATTCTGTTCTACAATGTTATGCCCCCACCAGAAACCTTCGATCCACTAATAAACAACTCCTAAAAGTTTCCAAAGCTAATAAAAGGGCCAGGCAAAGCCCATACTCACACTCCATATCTAAACTATGGAACACCTCCCACCCCTATCACACAACTAGAATCCTTAAAAACTTTAAACTTGCTTTAAAAAATTATCTCTTTAACAAACCTGTATGTTTATGCTTACAAAACACATACCACCTTAAGCTTTGTCTGACATACTGAATTTACATCTCCCTTCATAACAATATAGTTCTATCCCAGTGAATATAGTTGTCTCTCATAATCTCATATCTAGTCATAAGGAGTCACTGTGTAGACATGTACCATCATTTTGTCCAATAAAAACATACAAAAATGAACCCTATGTAAATATCTCTACTCTATGTTACTAATATTTAGGAAATCATAGATACATTAGAATTGTATTAAAACTCTAACTTGATGTATTGTACTCTTGTAAAACTTGGTTGAAACCTGCATGCTGTTGTATATATATAATATTGTCTTATATACTTCTTAATTTGTAATTTGAGCTTTACTTCTTGGGCATCCACTGAAAATGTTTTTTTTTTTTTTGACCTAGTGGACTTTCTCGGTCAACAAATGTCAATAAATAATAATAATAAATACATAAATGAATAGAGTGAGTGACTGTGGAGGAAGCATTTGTTTCCTTCTGTGGAAAAGAAGAGGATTATTTTATCAGAGAGATTTTCTTAGACATGAGCATAGATATTTTCTAGGGAAACTTCTAAATTTAAGACTGACTGGAATATGTCTCTTGAAGTGGTGGTGATTCTGCTATAATCTACTACTTATAGTACCTTTGCTGGTGAAGGGGAATCTGCAAATTATTTCTACAGTTTTTGCTTAACTGTGCCATTTACTTATTTCTACCATCTGGAAAAAGAATGAATTGCTTAAATGCTAACACACACACACCATGAAGTGTATTTTATATTGGGATCAGCTGCAGGAACTATGAGTTCTTTTCTGTTATGAATTTCTTGTGAGCAACTGAAAAGAACCCATAAACTGAACATGAAATAAAAAGGACACTGAAGTAAACTGAATACCTGCAATTTTTGGTTTGGTTTAATTAACTCCGTATTCTTATGTTCACTTGCAATATTTCATTAAAAGTTTATGGAACTTTACATGGTTGACCTCATTACAGAGTACGCATGATTTTAAATTGCTCATTCCCTTACCACTTTAACAGTTTTTGTCTTGCACATATCAGCCTCTCTCTCTCCCTTCCATTTGCATCTGTCACATTTGTTGTTCCCTGTTTTGATCCTTTTACCTCCTTAACTCTTCCACTTTCAGTTCTATGTAGTTTCTTTCTAGTCACGGCCAACCTATTTTACCTGTTGTTACTTTCTAATTACCTGTTCTGGCTCTATTTTTCCTAGTTTCCCTTTGTCTCTCCTGTCTTGTTGACATACCTCTCAACCTCTTAGTCTAAGAAATCTGGACAAAGTCTAAAATAATGACAAGACAAAGGCACAAAATAAGGAGAGTTTAAACATGCTTCTTACACATTTTGAAAGTTGTTATAACAGGATTTGTGCTAGTATGCATTTTCTGAAGGATGTGAAGTCTGAAACACAAATGTATGCCATTATTTAAAGACATCAATCCATAGTGTTTTGCCAGAAAACCACACATTTTATGATGAACAAACCAAAAACAGGAGGCAAAAATCTTGACAACTGAGAGGTATGTTTGTTGTCTTACATTTACCTGTGTCATGTAATCTCCTCATCCGGCTGCTTACAACTGACTGACACGGGCTCCGAGTTTTGGTAGCATTTTTATCTTTAGCTGAACTGTATGGGCACATTGGCTCTAGGTGATTTGGTCACTTCTGATTTGACATCTCGATCCCATGTACAAAATGGGAAAAAGGGGGTTGATCTTTAGCTGAACCACCTCTTCTTCAACATTCCAGTCCTACTGCAGACCATTCCCCCACATAAATCCTGCAGGTCACAAAGACACACTATAGCATTATGCACAAAACACCTGACCCACCTCGGCCTCTCATTTTTCCTCTGACAATTATTACTGCTTCTCACTTTCTTTTTTTCCTTTCCATTTCAGTTATCTGCATGCAAGCTATGTTTAGTAACTGTTGGTGTACACTTCATTTCATGCTTACTAACCATATTTCCTTTACTAGTTATTACTGCCAAAGTTTACAGATACTACTAATGGAGAATTTAAAACACAAAACAATTCACTTAGGCTACAAAAAGTAAACAGGACAGGAATCTCAAGGACAGTTATACTCCCAGTACAACAGATGTTTCTGGACAGCAGTAAAATATATTACTTAGCTTTCATTTCCAGTTGTATTTTAATGTGGAAAATGAGAATACTAGATGAAAGGTAAAGCAGAAATGTGGAACTATATGTAGGGACAAATATAAGGCCATATACGTACAGGCCAACAATAAGGGACTCTGGCTAACAAAGTTTGCAGATGACTGCAAACTGGGAGCCATTATTGAATCCCCAAATGATGTGGATATTCTACAAAAAGACCTTACAGAAACAGATGCCTGGTGCCAGAGTCATGGGCTCAAGCTTAATGCCAAGAAATGTATAGTTATCCCCTTTGGAAAAAAAACATGTACCCATGAATTACCACATAGGTGGCAGGATGCTAAACATTGAAAGTGCGATGAGAGACTTAGGGACACAGGTGGAGAGTGGTCTCACTTTCAATATCCACATCACCACAACAGTCAGGAAATCCTTCTATGTGGCACACTTCATCACTAAGGGCTTTTCATCCAGAAAAAAAGGAGGTCATTGTCCCACTGTACTCATCCCTCATTAGACCCATTATAGAGTATAATACTCTATTTGCTATGTACCTCACAAGACATCTGCAACAGCTGGAAAGGCCACAGAAATACCTCACTAAAAGAATCACAGGCCTAAAGCAGATGCCATATGCTGACCATCTAAAAAAACTCCAGCTATACTCTGTGGCATATCATCTACTCAGAGGCGATCTCTGCTTAACATACAAGGCCATGTCAAACTCTGAGCTGTTGGACATGCTCCACTTAAAGAAATCCCAATCTCTCAGAGCCACATGCTCCAGGGATCTAAACCTTGTCATCACAATGAACAAAACATGCTGGAGGGATAGGTTCCTGACCCAGAGACTCCCCATACTCTGGAATAGACTGCCCATACATGTCAAGCAGAGTGCCTCATTGGCCCTCTTCAAAAGGAACCTTGATGATTGGATGGGAGATAGTAAATTCACCCCTGTGATCATGTCAGTCGCCCTGCTAAACAGGGGCCCAGAGAAGTAAATATTGTGGGAAGAAATATCCAGGGAATTGGGAATTGTTATGGCTAGGCTTGCATAGGCCCTAGGACCGATAGCCTAGTACCAACCTATGAACCTATAAAAGGAGCTTTAAACTTCAGCACAAAAGAAACTTTCTTTAATTTTCAAAAGCACATGCAGCAGAAATGCAGCTTATATATAGTTTACATTTAAAAAGAACTAGTAAAATAAAATTTGCTTAGACAAAGGGGCTATATTACAGAAACTGGTTGGAAGATAGAGACAACCCTCACAACTGGTACTAAAATTTCATCAGTTTATAGTATATATATTTACTATATAAACCAACACAAGTATAATTGCATAGGAGTGTTCCCATACAGCTATCACAGTGCAAATCAAATAGAGAAAAAGGCTCTACCATTATAAACCTTTCCTGTACAAAGATACTCAGACATTTGACTAAAACTACATTACCATATATATTAGTCAAGGACTTGCATATTTCTAGAACAGCTTTGTAAAGTTATTAATGTCTTATTATTATTTAATAGTCTAATCAATATTTCATACTTGTATTTCAGAATCACTCTACAATATTTTGTTCATTTATTTTCCTAATGATTTTGTATGTAGATGGTAAAATGCACATTACAGTGAGTCCGTATTAGTCATATTTGCTATTTTACTGGTAGGCAATAATTATTAAAATAAAGAAATAGTGAAACAATGCAATCTATGAAAGCATGCTAGTAATGATAAATAAAACAAAAGTAAAAAACAGACTGAAAATACAATTGCTACTACAAGGCTTAATTACTGCCAAACATTCTATCATAGAGTTTTAGGTAAATACTGCAGTGAAACTGCATTACAAAATTTGGCATATGAAAATGTGTCAATAGTTGTTGTTGTGTCTTCTGGCTTTTCCCGGTTAGGGGTTGCCACAGCGGAACTCCGGTCCGCTCATGATTGGTAGTTGATTTTTACGTGCCGAGTTGCCAGCCCTGACGCACAACCTTCAACGAAGGTACACCCATTCACGCATGTTTCCATGCAGAAGACGCTCTAGCTTAGAATCGAACCGGACAGCTTCTTACTGTGAGGCGACAATGCTACAGCAGCACCACCACCGCGAGTTATCAAAAAAAAGATATTTAAAGGTATAGGCTTTACAATAAAAACACATCAAGAACTACAGATGTATAAGTCATCAGAAGTCAGAATAGTTTTAAGATGATAAAAAGCAAATGCTGCAGTATGTAACAGTGTTAGGAAGAAAAATACACAATATCATCAAGAAAATAAAAGACAGAATGCACAAAATAATATGCAATAAACACTTCATAAATAGTTTTGTGCTAATATATTTGTTTAATATGACAAAAAACATTGCTTGCAATTTAGCACAGAGCCCCATATTATTGTTATCCTGGATCTAATTCCACAAACATCAAGTTCCTTTAGTCTGATGTGCAATTTTGAGCAGGTAGTTTAACCAGTGATTCTGTGTTACAACCTATTTGAACATCATGGTTTTTAAAAAAAAAATATATATATATATATATATATATATATATATATATATATATATATATATATATATATATAATTACATCATGAAAGGTAGAAAACTCAAAAGAGAAAGAATCACAAATAGTAGAATGAAAAAGAGAATAATACAAAACACTAAATTATTCCTAAGAGTAAATCACAAAACACTGAATACATGCCTCCCACTAAAAGAAAGGCAGATATCAGTAAGTTCTAGCTGTCAAAATGTTAAAGTGCTTTCTTGATAGTGATACTGTTTGAAAAGGGTTTTAGCAACATAATGTGTAGGATTAGGTTTAGGTTTAGGTTTAGCACACGAGTAAAGTGGGCAGGGGTTCTGTGTCCCTGCACCCCCTGATAATTTTATACTTGTGTGTGTATCTATATATATGGGGGGGGGCACAGCCCCCCACATGGAGCATGTGGGAAGTGAAGCATATATATATATATATATATATATATATATATGTATATATATATATATATGTTTTATATAAAATGGAAACACTGTGCACACCACCCTAACTATATATATCAACTCCAGGGTCACACAACATTGGGGAGGGGGGGGCAATTCCCTGTTTTTTGCCTTGAATACTGGTTGTCAATCAAATAATAATATTCTTTATAACAATTACATACAATGATTTAGTTGAAATATTAGTGAAAGCAGTCTGACTGAAATACGATCACAGATTACACTGATGATGCCAGTGGGCAAAACTGATCTGTGATTTTATATATCTATATATGGGTCAGTAACCAATAGTACAACAGACCATTTGATTGACATTCATCTAAACACAATAACCATGAACATACATATTTGATTGACAATGAGTGTTCAAGGCACTTAACAGGGATTTGCCCCAAAGTTGTGTTAGCTAATCATTGATATATATAGTTTGGGGGTTGTGGGTGGCACAGCCCCTCACATTGGGGGGTGTGGAGCATGTAGTCCCCCCACCTATTTTCATTTAAAATGTGTAGTTTGTGTTGTATTTTCATGTTTTAAACGGAAATAGGTGGGGGGCTGTACCCCCCACACACCCCCAACTATATATATCAACTCCAGAGTCGCACAACATTGGGGAGGGGGGGGGCAATTCCTTGTTTTTTGCCTTGAATACTGGTCATCGATCAAATGAGCTGCAACCAAATTAATGTCGATCAAATGGTCTGTCTATCTTATAAAGTAGACCCATATATATATATATATATATATATATATATATATATATATAGATATATATATATATATATATATATATATATATATATATATATATATATATATATCAATATGATTACAGGGCTCTCATCATAGGAGTCTCCGCTGTAAGATATACTGATGCCCCTCTTGCCATGTTGTATAAGGAGAAGATAACTGTTGGTTGCTTATCTGGATCCTGAATCTACCAAATCATGCAGGACTCAAGACATTATGACACAGGTACCAGTATGATTCCATCATAGCCCATGAGTGCGTAAATTACCTGAGATATACCTAGTTGGACTATATGGAGAGAGAGACATTATGGAGCTTTCAGACTGTCTCTCTCAGGTGGGTATAAGCCTGACACTGAGCAGCACATTACCATCACCAAGGATGATGCCACAATATGAGCTAAACACTGAATGATTTCAACAACTAGATGTCTTTATGGTGTCATTATAAGAGGATCCAATATTTTTCAGTTTTGGAGGACATGGACAACAGACCATGTCGGTTTGCCAAGGATTTTCACACCTATCCCGACTAGGCTACGCCTTTTTCCACACCTATAGTGCCTTTTGTAGGCAATGTCAAATTGCTAAACATGCCAACATAGCAAAAGCAACTCAACAGAAGCTCAAGGTGTTACTGCTCAATGCCAGGAGCCTAAATAAAAAACTACATTCCTATCAAGCCCTATAGATATCTGTGCAATTACTAAGCCATAGTCTAAAGGGGCAGAGAATACCCCAGCAATGCAAGGTTTCAGTGCTTCCACACTTTTAGAACTGTAGCTGCACAGATATTGGCTTAAGGTGGCCTCTCAATATACATCAATAACAAGCATACCTCTAGAGTGGTCAGACAAGATGATGTGCTGGAGTTCTTCCATGTGCAGATCACCAGAAACAAAATCCTGTACCATATCTTAGCCAGCTCACCCTCCATGTCCCAAGAATCTCACAATTCACACTTGGACCTACTGGAAACACTTAACCATTCAGTCTAACACCCTACACATGGGAGACTTTAATTACCCGTCTATAGAATTGGAGTCCTACATGGCTTCAAGTCTACAGGCACAGAGATTTCTGGACTTTGTAAACACAAACACCCTTGACCATATACTGAATAAGCCCATTAGATGCTTCAACATACTGGACCTTGTGTTCTAAATATAAGAGAAAGCTGCAGCCCCCCTCCCCCATTGCTGCATTGCTGTCAGAAACTCTGCATGGCTGCATAGAGGCTGCTGTATCTACTAGAAACAAGCCTGTAACTAACCCAAGAAACAGACTGCCCTGATTGCATCCCAAATTAAACAGGAAATACAAACAAAAGAAAAAAAAATATGGTAAAAATTAGGAAGGATAATTCTCATAAAGATGAAAACTCTCTCATCAAAGCAACTGGGAAACTAAGATGGCTAATTTTGTCAAGCAAAGCCAACTCTGAAGTTAAGATTTCCTTCCAGGTACAAGATATCCATAAAACCTTCTACAGCTATGTTAGAAACCTTAAGGACAGCTCACAGAAATGTGCTGAACTGGTGGTTATGGTGCCTCATTCACAGAATCTGGCAATATAGCAAACCTGTTAGTAGACAAATTCAGTTCCAACTTTACCCCCCACCCCTATCTCCCCAATAATAACCTCAAACATAACCCCTCTAACTATAACTAGAGAGCATGTACTGACTGCACTCACTAAAGCCAAGAACAGACAGCTTCAGTGCACCCCGATAACATCCCAAGATGCCTCTTGAATAGTTTAAAATATGACAACAGGACCCTTGGGGTCATTACTTAACTATAGTCTTAAAACAGGCTTTGTACCATGAGAATGAAGGACTGCAATGGTCATCCCCATCCTTAAGGGAGAACCTTCAACAGATCCTGGAAACTACAGAACCCTTACTCTGACTAGTCTTATTTTGCAAAGCCATGGAAAATATTATCATAAAAATTATCAGCAAGGATATAGAAAACCTCCAGTTACTGGATCCATCCAAGGTTGGCTTTGTTAAAGAAAGGTCATGATTACTGAATCAGGTGGACTTTTTTGAAACATTCACTAAGGCAATGGATGAACAGAAAACTGTGCATGCTGTCTACCTAGATTTGGCTAAGGCATCAGATACAATGCTCCACTCTGGCATTGTCAACAAATTTACAGAACTAGGTATAAACTCCCTTATAATGCACTGGAAAGCTAGTGGGCTTATTGATAGGAACCAGGAGGTTAGAATCAGTGAGGCCACTTCTACAAGGATGCCAGTCACAGGTGGTGTTCCCCCAGGGTTCTGTGTTAGGTCCACTCCGATTTGGCATCTACTTCTCAGATGTCAAAGTGAATGTCAAAGACCTCTGGCTAACCAGTTTCACAGATGATTGCAAACTGGGGGCAGTCACTTGAATTCCCCTAAGATGATAATGCCCATGGCTTAAAACTCAGTACCAATAAATGCATTATAGTACCTTTTGGGAAGTCTGGTAACTACATCATCAATAAATAACCTCAAAAGTTGATTCACTAGTCAAGGATCTTGGAACTAATGCAGATAGTAATTTAGCCTTTGGCCAATATGTGTCCAAGATAGTAAGAAAATCCTTCTATGTTGCTCAAGTTATAAACAAAGGGATGGCATCTAGGTCCAGAGAGGTCATCATACCACTGTACTTGCCCTTCATCATGTCTTATCATACACCATAATGACCCCTTTGGTGTACACCTCACCACAAACATGCAGCAACTGAAATGTCCGCAAAGGATACTTTTGAGAGGTGATCTTTCACTGGCATACAAGGCATTCCTGGATCCTGTTTTGATGAATCTTTTTGCACATCTACAACAGCATCAGAAATACTAGATTAAAAGATTTAAATTTCACTTGCAACATAATTGGGATATGTTAGAGAGACAGATTATGTTTCTCACAGAATTCCCATTCTCTGGAACAGACTTCCCCATCCATATGAAACAGACTTCCCTATTTATGCAACTTGGACCAATGGATGGGTAATCAGGAATTAACCCCTGGGCTAAGTCCCATGTCGCTGATTGACAGAGGCAGTTAGTAAATCACCCCCTAAAAATCAAATATAAATCAAATCTGTGTGTCACATTTGGGTTGCATTATTAGGCTTAAGAGCCCTAGTGGTCATTAGCTTGGTATACATGTATGAACTTATGAACGTATAAAGTGCACAAAAAATTTATCTCCTTCCATACTTATCACATCTGTAATAATCTTCTCAGCTATAATATAGCCTCCTCCCAGCTTCATTTTTGTGCCATTTTCCCAGTCATGTAAAATAATCAACTAATGCTATATTTTATCCCTTGACAAGAGCCTGATTATCTTTCAAAGTATACACACTGACTCCCACACCACTCAGATATTTCTGTTCACAATTATGTTTTAAAGAATGTTTGCTAGACTTTATGCTATGAAGAACTTTCACAGTGCATAAGGAAGACATAATGCAAACAACTGGTTCAGGAAACTAATGGGATTGGCATCTTGAGTTCCATTTTGCTTGAGTTATAAAGGTTAGATGCAGTATGTGAAAGTGGGTAAAGAAAATGTGACTGCAGCAGTAGGGGATGCTTACACCGCAGACAAGATATAGGTGGATAACAGTTGCCAGATCACACTGTTATGTCACAAAGTGACCTACTCCCAAACAAAATCTTATAAGCAACATACACTGGGCAGCACAGTTGCTCAGGTGTTAAGATTTTTGCCTCCCAGTGCCATATACTGAGCACTAGTTGCTATCTGTATAGAGTTTGCATGTTCTCCCTATCTTAGTGTGAGATTTCTCTGGCCTCTCAAGTTTCCTCCCATATCCTGGAAAAAATGCTGGTTTATTGGCTACTGTAAAAATGTATGTATGCACACACACAAATCTCTCTCTCTCTCTCTCTCTATATATATATATATATATATATATATATATATATATATATATATATATATATATATGTATATATACTGCATTTACTGTTGCCATTGTGGCCTGGGACATTATACAAAAATCAGATTGTTATGCTATACAGACAACAAATATATTAAATATAACAGCTGTTAAAAATAACAAATGATAAAGTGACAATGGATGAAACAGATCTTGTATACTTTTGTCATGCATTTAGAACTTTATTATGACATTTAAAAATAAAGAGTGTGTGTGTGTGTGTGTGTGTGTGTGTGTGATCCCTGGCAGCAGCAATGAGGTTTGAGTACCTCTCGACCATGCCACTCAACTTCTTGCATAATAAATCTGGACAGAGTCACAAATAATAGTGACAGATTTTAAATATTGTTTTTTTTTTCCAAAATAAATAAAATACAGAAGAGAATGTAAAGCAAAAGTATGTGGTGAAGATTCAAAATAAAGAAGGAAATGAACTGGATAAGTATGAAGTTTGAGACAACTAGATAGTTACTTTGGGAGTAAAAGCCATTTGGAATATTTATAAAATAATGATAGAGAGTATTCTGATAAAGATTAAGACTTGTATAGAAAAACAATCAAGACAAAATTAAGGAGTTATTATTCAAAGATATTTCTTACAAGACACATTTTGTGGCATTATATTTGACACTATTTATGCAATGGAAAACTTTCTTGGGGTCATAAAAAGAACTGTAATCTTTGGAATTTAAATGTAATAAAAGCATTTAACCAGGAAACAAAAAAGATTCATGCACAATTTCAAACAGAAGTAGAGACAGAGACTTTAAAAGGACATTTGAAATATCCATGCAAAAAAGTGCTGCACATCACAAAGGTTTATAATAAAGTGGTTTATGGACTGGTGGATGGGACTGTAGTAATGTGTTCAACTAAAAAAATGAAAGTACAAATTTATACATATTCCAAGTATGATGAATATTGAAGGAAATCTGAGTGTGGAAAAGTACTGAGGACAATACAGAACTTTTTTTTTTTGTGGGAAAGAATGACATCCGATTAAAAAACTATGACAAAAAGAAATGTTATATTTGTGGGGAACTGAGTTATGATGCAAGAATATGTGAATTGAAATGTTATAAATGTAACAAAATCAGGCATTTATGGTTGGATTGCAAAACCAAAACTAATAATAATGAATGTGAAGGAAAAAGAAAAATGAACAGAGAGAGGAAATGCTAGACTTGGTAGAAGATAAATTAGATAGAGAGACAAATAAAGAGATTAAAAGGAAATAGGGAAAGGTTCTGAAATAAGTGATGAAGATATAAATTGGGAAGTAATGAAAGAAGAAAAAGAATTCTATTGGTGAAAGGCTAAAATATAGGAAAATACATTTTAAAATGATAAATATAAAATAAAAAGGAAAGGAAATGGATAAGAAATAAAACAAAAGTAAAATTTCTAGAAAGTTAAGGAAAAGGGAAAGTAATAATTTTAGTGCTTTATGTAACTCTGAGTAGCATTAAAAACATAGTGAGGACAGGGATTTTGGAATGGTACAACAATGCAACATAGATGTAATTGTACTAGAAGATACAAGATTAAAAGCAAAATAATTATGGAGGGATAATTTGGGAATTGACTGGTATTCTAGAATAGGTATATCTTGTAGAAATATAGTATAAATATTGGATATAGTTTTAGTAAGGTTGGAAAGATTAACTACTGTGGGTTTAAATGGAAAGAACAAGTATATAGAATTATATATTATATGCTTATGTTACCTGTAAAGAAAGGGAAAGTTTATTTCATCATATCTAGCTAGACTTCTTCTTCTTTCGGCTTTTCCCGGTTAGGGGTCGCCACAGCGGATCACCTGTCCGCTCATGATTGGCAGTGGAGTTTTATAATGTCGAGTTGCCAGCCCAGCCCACGACCTTCCACAGAAGGCACACACATGCACAAACTCATGCCTAGGGCCAATTTAGAGTATCCAGTCCACCTACAGCATGTCTCTGGGATGTGGGAGGAAACCGGAGCACTCGGAGGAAACCCATGCGACCACAGGGAGGACATGCAGACTCCGCACAGAAGGCATCCCAGCCAAGGATTGAACCAGAGAACATCTTGCTGTGAGGCTGCAACGCTAACCACTGCACCACCTTGGCCGCCCATCAGATCTAGCTAGACTATGTAGTCATAAATATGAATATTATAATGGCAGGAGATTTCAATTGTGATTTAAGTGGCAAGTATTAAAAAAAAAGGAAATAGTGCAAGAAAAAAGTAAGAGGTTAATATATGGGGTAATTAATACTCTGGGATAAAACAAATCATGGACTTGCAGAAGGGGTATCTACAGAACTGAAACAGATTATTTCACAGTATCGGAAGTGTTAGCTGTTGGATAAGGAAACAAATTGAATCATGTCTTTCTGATCATCTAGCAAAATAGCTAGAGATAAAAAAAGGCAATGAATATATAAAAATAGGCAAAGCAATGAAAAGAATAAATGAGAAAACATGGGGTGAAAAACAAGAGAGATCATATTATGATGAACGCAATTTAAAAATGGTCTGAATGGTTGTTTTAAAGATAACATTTAAAAAATGTTTCTTACAGTGGCAGTATTATGTAAGGAAAGTAGACAAAAAAGTATAGGAGAATATCCAAAGCTGCATTTGGAATATTTAGAAATTAGTGATAGAGGCTATTTTGATAAAGAGAAAGAATTATATAGAAGACATCAAGACAAAATTAATGAGTTATTCAAAGATATTTCTTAAAACAAAAAAAATGACTAGAGGCTTCTGTGCTTCTCAAAAACCAGAAGTTGCTTGTTTTTTGCGTGATTATACTATTTACTATATTTTTTATTTTATTCTTCCCATTTAGTACTGCATTTTAATACTGTAAACTAAACTGCACTGTTTGTGCTGCATTTGTTTGCCTTATTGTCCTTGTTAATCATATTCTGTTGCTGTTTTCACTGTTTACAAATATTTATTTGCTATTTTCACGGTTTGCAAAGTAACTGTTGTTACTTTTCACTGATCATAAAGCATCTATTTGGTTTGTTCTGTTTTTCCTGCCAAGCAGTATCTTAACTGATTTGTTTGTTGTTTAAAACATTCTTTAGTGTCTGACTGCTGTTTAAAACACATTTTTGGTGTTTCCAGCCTAAATTAGGGTAGCCAGTAGCTGTAGCACAGTCCAGATACAGGTTTGCTGCATTTGGGTCTGTTTGTAGTGGCTGTTATATTATGAGCATATTTTCCAAGCCATCTTTGATTGGAAGGGGCCCTTCTGCACCCCTGTGAGAGAAGTGTGCTGATTGGAACCTGTTTGATGAAGGGTGATTGTTCTAGGGCTTTGGGTAAACACTCTCATTGGTTGTCTTGAGTTCTTTAAAAGCTTTTTTTAAGTTTTTAGCTTCTGGTATTTTTAAGCCCTGAATTTGAGAGGGTTTCTGCTTCTTTCATCCGAGCTGAACTGAGGTAGGCTACCAGCCACAACTCTGAGCTGGGATACCAGATGACTAGAAGCTTCTGAGCTTTCGAAAACCATAAGTTGCCATTTTTTTCTTTTCTGCTTGATTATACTATTTACTGCACTTTTTATAGTGTTCTGCTTATTTAATACTGTATTTTAATACTGTAAACTAAACTGCACTGTTTGTACTGCATTTGTCTGCCTTAATGTGCCTGTTAAATCATACTATGTTGCTATTTTCACTATTTGCAAAGCTTTATTTTGCAATTTTCACTGTTTGCAAAGTAGCTGTTTGGCTTGTTCTGTTTTTCTCGCCAAGCATCGTCTTAAAAATGATTTGTTTGCTGTTTAAAGCATCCTTTATTGTCTCCTTACTGTTTTTGTACTGTTTAAAACATTTTTTAGAGTCTCACTGCTGTTTTTCTGCTGTTTAAAACATTTTTTAGTGTTTCCCACCTAAATTAGGGTAGCTAGTAGCTGTAGTATAGTCCAGATACAGATTTTCTGCATTTGGGTCTGTTTCTAGTGGCTGTTGTATTCTGAACATATTTTCCAAACCATCTTTTATTGGAACGGGCCTTTCTGCACTCTTGTGAGAGAATTGTGCTGATTGGAACCTGTCTGGTGAAGGGAGGCTGGTCTAGGGCTTGGTGTCATATCAGCCAAGAAAAACAGGAAAAAAAAAACAACAAAAAGCAAATAAGGAAAGAAAACAGCAACAATCATGTAAGACTAAAAACACTGACAAAGAACAAAACCTTCAGCCAAAGAAAAAGGATGAAGGACAACCACAATAAAATCAAAGTCCTACATAATTGAAAAGAAGTATAAGAAGCCCTAACAAAGTAAGAGAACCCCAGACAGTACTACATAACTAAAACCTACCAAATAAAATATTCTTGCTAATATCCAGACATGCAACCCAAAAACAAACAAATGGACAAAAGCAAGAAAAAAAGACTACAGCAAACACAAAGTCCTATAATACCATAAATAGCAAAAACAGCAAAAAGGAAATTGTTACAAAAATAAAAAATGCTGGAGAAGTCCATAACAAAGGAGTGCATTAGCTATAAAATACACTTCAGTCAAGCAAAGCAGGAGGCATAAACACCTAAAACAAGAAAAGCACTGATATAAAAGTACCAGTGAAAAAAACTCACACAAAAAAAAAAATACCTCCTGTAATGCAAGAACAATAATAATGGGTTGGCAAACAAAACAAGCAAGTTGGGCATTGTCAACCCCCACCCACCCCTTGTGCCACAACCCCATCTTCAACTGAGCAAGTAAAGAGGGCAAAGATAGACCCTTCCCAGCAAGAATGTCACTACAATAGACAGCCCGAAGTCGTCTCAGGGCAGACATGAAAAAGAAATCAGCCCGAGCAACTGCTGGTGTCCAAGCATAACCATAATCATCATACAACCATTTCTTAAGCGTAATGGGAAACAAATGGGGCACTTAATAATTATGTTGAACATCCTTTCAAAAGCCAGACAACTTATTACAGTGAAGAAAAATACATTCTGCAGTTTCTGAAGTCCCACACCCAGCATGTGAACATGACTGGGCCCCCATTGAATGAAAAACATAGGAAGGTATCACTAGCAACTTATTAAGGGAACAATACTACAAAAAATCACCCCAATGAGGCAAAGATGCATAATGCTGCCTACTCAACCCCTGCAACCTCCCAGGCAAATAATCCTGATACCAATTAATAGCATGGAAATGGGTCAAAAGAGAAGAATACCACTCTTCCCTAGAAGAAGGAAAGGCACCCAAGGTAACATCCCACCGAAGCAACAAAGACCGGACTTCCCACAGCTCCCCAGAGGGAACTCTCCATGCACGTTTCCCAGTCAAACAAGTCTGCCAAAACCAGACAGACAAAGCTGGGATAAAGCAACCAAGCAATGAAAGATCAGCGGCTTGCAAATGCCTCAAAACAGGAAAAAGAAATAAAGTGTACAAAAAAAGAAAAGGGTGGAGAATCCCACCACCACCTGAAGGAGAAAGAGCGTACAAAACACCCCTCCACACAGGCATATAAGAGGTCCCCCAAAGAAATGAAAAATTTCAGACAAAAGTCAAGCAGACCAAGAATGGGTAAATAAACAGAAAAACATATCCCAAAGTACCAAACAAAGCACCATTCAACAAATAAACGTCCTTGCAAAAGGATAATGGGAAAGAGAGCCAAAAAACAATCGCTGGAAAGCCTCATCAAAAAGACTCTCGCAAGACTCCATCACATAAGAAGGAATACCAAAAGGCATACCCAAAATGGAGAGGCCTGCAGAAGAAATAGAAACCTCACCAGCACTAGGGACTACACCAGCTCTGATGCGCAACATTCTTCATAGCAACCTCTGAAACTAACTATCCATTCACCACAAGAACAATAACTTTAGAATAAAAAATATAGGAAATGCATTTAAGAAAAAAATGGCCAAACCCAGAGGCTTTCAAAATGTCCAACAAGGCCCCATGGCTGACTTTATCAAATGCCTTAGTATGGTCTCAAGAAAGTAGCAAATCAGAAGGAGAAGAATAAACATAAGTAATAACAGATTTCAACAAAAGCAACCAATCCTGCATAGGCCTGCCATGGATACCATAGACTCCTGGATCCAAAAGAAAATGAATTGTAGAATGGAGGCACAACTACATTTTGCACAAAAACTTGTAATCAGTGTTACACAAGGAAATAGGGCACCAACTGGATAAGACCTTGCTGTCCCCCTTCTTCCAGAGAAACTTAAGGGCAATATGTAAAATGTAAGGATAAGAAAAGCCATTAGAAAATCACTGATTAAACAACTGAATGAGTACTGAAAACTGAACATCAGAAAGAGAGTGGTAAAAGTGGTTTGAAAGCCCATCTCACCCTAGGGCATAATCAACCTTAAAAGAGAAAATAGCCTGGCAAACCTCAAACAACGTGGGGGCATCAAGAGCAGCCCTAAAAGTAGCCAGCACTGCTAGAATGGGCCATGACTCAGCAGGAGAAACCTAACCATCATAAAAGGAACACAAATAAGAGTAAACTTCCTGCAAAATACCATCCATATAGTAACAACATCACCAGAAACAGTGACCATATTATCAACAAAAAGCCTAGCAACACACAAAACATCAGAAAACTCCTTAAACTGAAAATAATAAGACTGGGAAAACCAATTATAAGCAGCAACAAACTTCTGCTTAAAAGCAAACTACCATGAGGACAGAGAAGGAAAGATAGGCAATAAAGTGACATGATCATCCCATAATTCAGAAACAACCTCCAGCCAAGCCAGAATAAAAGTCCAGGGAGCAGTATATCTAGGCAGACCTCTACCTTTAGACAAGGCAGAGGAAATGCCAAAAGAAAAGAACAAAGAAGGGTGGTCAGTAAAGTGCACAAAAGACAATGGAGGAGAAACTTCAGCAAAGGTGGGTGAACAGGAACAATAATCAATAAGAGTGTGTGCAGTGCCATGAAAATAAGTGAAAGCATCAGGACTGCACATAGTAAGGGATGCCAGATGCAAAATATCCTTACAACAACCAATACTAAAGTCCTGCCTAGATCTGGCATTCCTGTGTATATCACCACAATTATTAAAGTCCCCAAGAAAATGAATGGGACAGTCAGTAAGAAAATAAGGATGTAAAAGCTGAAACAATAAATGATGTTCAGTCATGAAAATAAAGGTGTAGACAATTCCAAAATGAATAAAAGAAGACCTACACAATAAATCAGTCACCAATGCCCTACCAGGCAAACCATGAACATCCCTAACCACTACTACAGACTTATGATACAGAAGCACAATGCCAGACCGGTGATTAGTCCCCAAAGACCAAACCTCACCTCCCCACAAAACTTCCCATTGCAAACAAGAGGCAGAAGAGATTTTATCCACATCTAACAAACAAATGACATGAGAAGAAAGGGAAGAAGCCCAAGAATGTACAGTCAAATCCCTAGGTAAGGACACCATGTCATTAATATTACAAAAGACAAAGACAGGTCTGTCATCAGCAGCAAAAGAATAATCGTCATCAAAAAACCTCACCTTGGAAAGTGAAATCTCTGACTGGGATTCAGGCAGATCAGAATTAAGCCTCACAACTAACACCCTCTGAAGAGCCCAACACCGGAGTACCAGCATCGTTAGTAGAAGCATCAGACACCTCATACAATCTTCTATTGGAGTCTAACATCTCTGCCCCAGTAGAAAAAACATAAACGGAGAAGAAAGGGGAACCCCAACAAAAAGGCCAGTAACTACAGGGCTTGGTGACGAAGAAGGCAAAGAATTCACCTTAGAATCCCCAGAAGGGGTTACAGGAACTGGAGCTGGAAGAGAAGGACACAGAGGGCCAGGGGTGGGACCAACAGCCTGCTGCAAATAGGAATCATCAGGCACAATACCAGAAGCTGACTCAGAGCCAGCAGCAGATAAAACAGAGGAAGACTGCTGGAGCAGAACTGCAGAGGGTACAGTAGGACAGCCAGGGTCCCCATGTGAACATTAACATAAATGACACCACTGGCGGCAAGCCCTATCAAAATTTTCAGATGACCCACAATGAGTACATCTCCTAGAAGGGCAAGCAGATACCAAATGTGAGAAGTCACCACAAAAAAGCATGATTTAGGTGGTCCTGCATATCTCAAAATACCCCTCTGACCAGCCAAATAACAAACACCAGCAAATGTGAAACACCACTGTCTAGCACATTTAAGGCCTCCCTGGCCCCATCCCAACCACCACCAGCATCAGAATCAAAAGACTTCCTCACAGAAAAAAAAATCATCGCAACATGAGAGCAAATACTCTCTAACATGAGCCTCAGTAATGTAAATAGAATGAAGATACAAAATAATCTTATGCTTGTAATGAATATCCACTTCAGACAACACATAGCCAGACCAACGCTGCTGAGAATTATGCTTAGAAAAACTGGAAAAAAAAGCAGAAGCAGCCTCCTGAGATTCAACACAAACATCAGCAAAAGCATCCCTCCCCAGTGAATAATAGCACATAAAAAACAAAGGCTTCAACAAAGAATGTCAAAGTTATGTGATGCAGGTTGACCTGAAACAGACTTTAAACACACCAAAGGTTTTGAAACAATCCTTGCCTGCTCAGAATATCCAGCTTGACTGCCAGAAGCAGAAACAGCTGTTTTCAGCACAGCAGCGTAAGATTTAGCTTTTGAAACAACAGTAGAGGCAACAGATGCTACAGTACAAATGGAAGTAGCCGGGCTTTCCACTGGGGGAGCTAAAACAGCAGACACAGAAGCAGTAGAAGCGTAAGAACAATCCCTAAACTCCATAGAGTTGCCCCAGTCAAGTAAAGTTAAATTATCAGCATCTTTCAAAACTGTAGAGCCTTCAAAGAAGCCTGAGAACCAGTAAAGCAGATAAAGGTGAAAATGACACTGAAATAATATCAGAAGCCACAACAGAGGCAGAAAAAGTAAAAGCAGCAGCAGGAGATGAAACTCCTACTGCAGAAATGGCCTCCATCTTCCAATAACAGGAAGTGGAAGCTAGAGCTTGGAGTAAGTACTCTCTCATTGGTTATTTAGATTTTTTTTTTTTAATTTTTAAAGTTTTTAGCTTATGGTATTTAAGCCCAGAGTTTGTAAAGGTTTCTGCTTGTTTGCCAGTCATGCAGCACTGCACACTGCCGCGCAATTGTGTGCCAAAGCCAGAGAGATAATTTCGACAATTTTTCCCGTAGACACAGCTATAGTACCTTAGTGTAGGCCTCATATTTAGTACATCTCTGGTCTAAGAAGTATTGCTAGTGAGCTGTGATCTATTAAACCACCAGTCAAAAACCTCATCAGAAATACTCATCTACAGTGCACCTCCTGGATCAGTCCTGAGGGCGCTCTATTTGTGAAACAGTTCTTCAAACCTAGCATTATGGACAGTTGGGCTATACTTGTTTCTCCTGCCAGACTTGTTGACTCAGGTCTCCTGAGGTAGTGTAGCAACTGCCTCGTGTATACTGACAACCATGTACTAATAACTCACTCTTGTACAGAGTGCTAGAGATGTATCTACACCAAGAATCAAACACCTGCTCTCTTACACTGGAAACAGTAACAATGAACAGGGTGGCAGCTCTCCCACCACTACTCATGCACACAGTACCACTACTCATGCACACAGTATGCATACAACACATAAATAAACATGTGAGGAGGTTCTCACAAAAAACTTACAGAAACACCAGAGACCTCCAAAACAAAAGACTGCTACAACTAACACAGTTCCTACAGCACCCAAGACTGGAGCACATTCAAGGAGGCGGCTAGTGAGAACCAGTGTATCAACTTGGAGGAGCACAGACTCGGGCATATTCAAGGAGGTCACTACTGAGAACCAGGGTATCAACCTGGAGGAGCACAGACTGGGGTATATTGAAGGAGGCAGCTACTGAGAACCAGTGTATCAACCTGGAGAAGCACAGACTGGGGCATATTCAAGGAGGCAGCTACTGATAACCAGTTTATCAACCTGGAGGAGCACAGACTGGGGCATATTCAAGGAGGCAGCTACTGAGAACCAGTTTATCAACCTGGAGGAGCACAGACTGGGGCATATTCAAGGAGGCAGCTCCTGAGAACCAGTGTATCAACCTGGAGGAGTAAATCGAGGCATTGATGGGCTATATCTCAAAATGTGTGGATGATGTGACAGTCACCAAAACGATCATCACATGAGCCAACCAGAAACCCTGGTTGACTAGTGAGGTGTACAAACTACTGAAAGCAAGGAATGCAGCCTTCCGGTTATGGAGACAGGGAAGCCCTCTGAACAGCCAGAGTAAATCTGAACAAGGGAGTAAGGGAAGAAAAATGCACCTATGGCAAAAAGATCCAGAGCTACTTCTCTGACCAAAAAGACCCCAGGCGCCTATGGCAGGGTATCCATTCCATAACTGACAGACCCCTAACTTTGCAATGTGAGGACAACAAGGAATTCCTAAATAAGCTGAATGTCTACTTCAGCAGATTTGCGTAAGGGAACAGAACAGCAAAGAAAATGCCCATTGGGCCATAACAAGAAGATGCTCACCCTCAACCCAGCTGATGTCCAGAGGGCACTGCGTAAAGTTAACCTGAGAAAAGCAGCTGGGCTTGACAATATCCTAGGGCATGTGCTCAGGGACAGCACAGTCCAACTAACAAATATTCTCACGGATATCTTCAATAACTCTGAGTCAGCAAATAGTTCTGAAATACTTCAAGGACACAACAATCATTCCATTACCAAAGAAGTCTCCATCATCTTGCCTAAATGACTACTGCCCTGTAGCCCTCACCTCCACAGTGATGAAGTGTTTTGAAAGGCTGGAAAGGAAGCCATAACATCTGGACTGCCTGCTGATCTTGACCCTCTGCAGTTTGCTTACTGAGCAAACCATTCTACAGCAGATGCCATCTCTCTAGCACTCCATCTATCTCTAGAACACCTTGAGAATAAAAATGTGAAGGTGCTATTCACTGATTTCAGCTCCACTTTTAACACAGTCATTCCTCTTCATCTGGTAATGACGCTACCCCTACTAGGTGTCAACACTTCACTTTGTAACTGGATTCTTGAGTTTCTCACAGACAGACATCAGAAAGTGTGCAGGAAATAACTTCTCAGCAACACTCTTAACACTGGAGTTCCACAAGGATGTGTACTAACCCAGGTACAGTACAAACCACATCATCAAGTTTGCTGATAACACAACGGTGGTGGGCCTCATTAGTTGTTGTCTTTTGGCTTTTCCCGGTTAGGGGTCGCCACCGCGGAACTTCGGTCCGCTTATGATTGGCAGTAGATTTTCAGGCACGCCGAGGTGCCAGCTCAATGTTCAACCCTCAGCGAAGGCACACCCATTTACGCATGTCTTTCGAACGCCCAGCCAACTGTGGGGAGGACGATGATGAAACAGCATATAAAGATGAAGTGGAACAACTGATTATCTGGTGTGGAAGTAACTTCGCATTAAATGTGAACAAGATAAAAGCAATAACTGTGGACTACAGGAAAAATCGCAAGGAACATTCTCCCCTCACCATCAATGGGGAGTGCACATTGATGAGGACATTTCTTTGAACACCAATATAAATGCCATAGTCAAGAAAGCACACCAGAGATTGCGCTATTTAAGAAGGCTAAGGAGAGTCAATCTCCCATCAACAGTTCTCACTACCTTCTGCAGAGGTACTATAGAAAGTATCCTGAGGAACAACCTCGTAGTATGGTATGGAAGCTGCTCAACCTTTAAGTGCACTTCGCTCCAGAGAGTGGTGAAGACAGCCAAGAGATCAGACCACCTTACTGCCAACCCATGACTTGTACTTATCCAGATGTCTCAGAAGGGCCAGTGGACTAGTTAAAGACTGCATTCACCCTTACAGACTGTTCTTGCATCTACCATCTGGGAACTGCTTCTGAAGCATACGTTGCAGAACTACGAGATTCAAGAACAGCCTCTTCCCTAATGTCATCAGGCTGCTGAACTCTAGTAACCACTACGCTCCAGGATGGCCACCTGGGTCAGTAGAAACTGTCTCAAATTGTGCGTTAACCTGTTTACCAGTCTCATCTAATACTTAGTGCAATATTCACCATGATTGCAACTTATAAGCCATATAGGGCAGTAGCAATGCAGTAAAATACCTCTTCTTTCAATGCAATACATATTGCAAATTCGTAAATTAACCATATTGCAATACTCTAAGGTCAATAGTGCAATACTCAAATGTCTCTTTTTGTGCAAGGATCAATGCAATGTCTTAACCAAGTACCTGTGCATAACCAAAGTCCCATGCAAGTAAGTGTTCACATTGAAAAGTGTTAAAATGTGTTTCTAATTATGTGGAATATTAGTCTGTCTACCTGCACATCTGTGATGTCATAGCTAGGTGTTATATGTGTAAATGTCTGTGAAAATAGTCTATATGTTGTCTGGACATTGAGTCTGGAGATACGGAATTTCATTCAGTTTTTGCATGTGTGTGTGATTTCTGAACGATAAAGTTTACTTTGACCCAAGACACACACCACCACCAGTGTCTCATCTACCAAGCCCTTGATGTGTAACACTCAAAAAACACATTTTCTTGCCATTGGAGACTCCACAGTGAGACACACAGATGTCCCACTCACCAGATTGGATAAGGAGAAAGTCATAGTCCGGTGCCAGAATTCATCAGATCACATGTGCACTCAGGTCTCTGGACAACAACTACCATTATGACTCTGTCATAGCTTATGCTGGATTGAACAACCTGCAATATACCTCACTGGACTATATGAGGAGAAACATGACTAAGCTCTCTGAGTATGTGTCCCAGGCAGGCATGTCCCTAGCCTTGAGCAGCATACTACCCTCACTTAGAATGATGCCACAGAATAAACAAAAAATGATTGATTTCAGTAACTGGCTTAGTTTTTGCTGTCATTCAAAGGGGATCCAGTTTTCTTTAGCTTGGGATGACATGGTCAATAAACCTCACTACTTTGCCAAAGATAGTTTGCACCTGGCATCACTAGGATTTCAGGTGGTGACAAAGGCTCTTGCCTCCCTCATAGTGCCTTTTCCAGGCAAGCTCTCAAAAACAAAACTGCCAACATGAAAATTACCAACCATGACAAAATTAGGGTTATGCTGCTAAACACTAGGAGCTTAAACCAAAACCTGCACATCATGGAAACACTTATATCACTGAAGGATGTAGATGTCTGTGCAGTCATAAAAACTTGGTTCAAGGTCACAGAGAATACCCCGACCATGCAAGGCTACAATGCCTTCCACACCTTCAGACTGCAAAATGAATGTGTGAGAACCAAAGGAAGTGGTGTTTCAACCTTTATTAGGGATAAATTCACTTTCTGACTAGTTAGATCGGACAACTCCATGGAGTTACTCCAAGTTTAGATTACTGTGGGTAAGACCTCCATTCATGTCAGAACGCCATCTAATCATGGGGTATTTCAATTATCCCACCATCAGCTGGGAAACGTACTCTAGCCCTAACTCACTAGCACAAAAGTTCCTTGACTTTGTTAACTCAAATGCCCTGGAACAAACTGTTCAAACCTCAGCAACAGGAACAAATGCAGATAGCCTAAAACATAGGCCACAATCTTGTCCTGAACTAATGTCTAACAGTATCGCACACACTGATTCCACAGTGATAACAAACCTGTTAGCAGACAGACTTGGTGATAATTTCAGTCCCTTATCCCCTCTAAACGTATCACAAGCCTTGTCCCCCACCCCCCACCCTACATATCTGAAGAGCAGGTCATTAAAGCTTCGTCAAAGGCAAAAATCACAACTTTTATGGGACCAGATGGCATTCCAGGCTGTCTTCTAAACAAACAAAAACATGAACTAGCATCACCATTAAGTACCCTATTGACTCACAGCCTAACCACAGGATTTCTTGCTGCAGAATGGAGAACAGCAACACAGCTATTTCTCTCACCAAAGGTGGCTTATCAACAGACCCAGGGAATTATAGACCCATAATTCTGACCAGGTCTACTTCAGAAGACTGAAAAACCAAAAGACTGAAAATTCAAAATACTGAATGATGGAATTTGTCCTTTCTCCACTGCTGTGCGTTCTTGGAGTTGGTATATATAGTTAGTTGGGGGTGCGAGGGGTACAGCCCCCCCCCACAGGAGGGGTACAGGGCGGCTTGTCCCTGCATTAAAATTGTGTTCAGTATGTTTCATCAATATATATATATATATATATATATATATATATATATATATATATATATATATATACACACACATATATATATATATATATATATATATATATATATACACACACACACACACAAAACTCTCAATTAACCAGAGCTCAAGCAACCAGCAAAAAAAACTGTAGAAATACAGTACAATTTTCATGTGTTGCACTTTGTTTCCCCCCACGTATAAACATGCCTTAAGCTTTTAGAGTTTTAAAAAGGAAAACAGGGATAAATTCCTTCTCTCCCCAACCTGAGAAGTCAAACCAAACAAATACTGCAGGGTACAGTATTAGTCGGGTCTATTTTTAATAGTAACTCTCAAGCAACCAGAAGCTATAGTTATCCAGCATTTACCAATCCACCATGGGGCAGTTTAAAGGAAAAGTATTTTGACATTGTGCTTCAGTTTATATGACTTTAATAATGTTATGAGTATTATTGATTTACTAATGAAATTTACAGCTTGTATTTATGGGGGAATGCCATACTATCTCAAGCCTTAATATGAACTGCCTTCAGATGAGACATATGAGAGTATGCTTGTACTACATCTAAACCATAGTACCTCAGCCTAAATGGCATATCTCATGGCTGGAATTTAAGCCACTACTTCAAAGGGTGTTATCTAAGTTCCATGCATATGGCCTTTGCCTACTGCCTTATTATTTTTATGGTATCAAATGCAAGCATGTAACATGATGAGATATGAACACAGAACTTCATTTTAAGGCATGAAATGTAAAGAACATTTTGAAGCCCCTGGCATTTTTTAAAAGGGTAACCACAAGACTTGATGAAGGGCTGGCCATTCGTACCACAAATGATGACCTTGCTAAGAGATTCAGCACTATTGCTCACAAGGAAATGACTAACAAATTGAAAGCATTCAATGTCAATCCATACATAATTTGACAAGTAAAATGATAGTTAAGTTGATGGATGGAACACATGTACATATGTCCCATGATGCTCAGCACTGGTGTCACATTTGTTGGACATTGTTTAAATAAAATATGCTGAAGTTCTCCAAGATGGTCTACAATAAATATAGCCATCCTGTAATAGTAAGGACATTACCTTTAAAGTCAGCAAATGTAGCATCACAATACTTGGCAAAAAGGATGCAAATTATAATTATAAAATAAGAAGGTAAAACATAAAATGACACTGTCAATAAATACTAATTGAAAATGGCAGCCTTCAATGTAGGTTTTGACCAAAGGCATATTTAGCAGCTCTTTAAATTCTTAGGGATACTTCTTATTATTCTAAGGCATGCTTCTCAACAGTTCTGAGGTTTGCAGAATGTCCAGACTTTTGCCTTTTATTTTTGGTCTGTTATTTTTGGTCTGTTCCTCATAAAATTTGTGGCTTTCTGGCAAATCACTAAGGGTTGATGTGACAAAATAATTACATACATTTGAGTTTTAGACCTCACATTCTTCAGAAAATGCATGTTAACACAAATTCTATTATTCTTGCACATGCCTATGTTGATAAGAGCAATATCTAATACCCGTTCCTATTTTGGGGCCTTTGTCACCCCATTATTTTAGGCTTTGTCCAATTTCTTGCATTAAGAGTTTAAGAGGTATGCTACAGGGAGATCACCATATCACCTTATGCCCACTTATCTAGAGGAAAATAGTTTTTTATTCAGGCACATCCAAGGGTCAGCTGCCAATGTTCTCTCCTATCTATCTGATGAATCTGGGCATCTTGGGGCAATGTAGAAATTGCCTCATGTACACAGACAACCCTCTCCTCCTACCACCCAACACTACTACTACCTGTGAGAGATGCACTTATCTAGCCAAACTGGAGGTTCATACTAGGCTATCTGCCCTAGGGCATTTATAAGCCTAGCCAGAATGCTTGGCTTTCGCCACCCATTTTAAATTTATTTTGCTATGCCCTTTTTCGAGGTTAGTATACAGTGCCTCTGTCGAACAGTGACACAGAAGTGATACCCGGGGTAAACCTACGATCTCCCATCCACTCATCAAGATTCCTCTTGAAGAGAGTCAATGAGGGACTCTGCCTAACCTGGACTGGGATTTTATTCCAGAGTGAAGGGAGCCTCTGGGTTATGAATCTGTCCCTCCAGCATGTCCTATTTATTTCAGTGCTGAGGTTCAAGTCTCTCGAGCACGTAGCTCGATGGGATTTGGATTTTCTGAGGTGCAGCATGTCCATTAATTCCGGGTTGGACATGGCTTTATACATCAGGCACAGATCGCCTCTGAACAGGCGGTATGCCACTGAGTAGAGCTGGAGTTTCTTTAACCGGGCAGCATATGGCATCTGTTTGAGCCTTTTGATCCTCTTGGTGAGGTACTTTTGGGGTCTTTCCCGTTGCTGCAGGTGTCTGGTAAGGTACATCCCAAAAGGGGCATTGTACTCAATTATGGGCCTGATGAGGGATGAGTAAAGAGGCACAATGACCTCCCCTGATCTAGATGTGAATCCCTTCATGATTAGATGGGCTATATAAAATGTTTTTCTAACCACTTTGGCCATGTGGTTGTCAAATGAGAGATTGCTATCAACTTGGGTCCTCAGGTCCCTAATTACTTCTTCTGTACTTAATGGATTACCACCTATGTGGTAATTTGTGGGCACTTTGTTTTTGCCAAAGGGGATGACTATACACTTTTTGGCATTTAGCTTGAGGCCATGGCTCTGGCACCAGTTGTCTGTTTCTACGAGGCCCTTTTGGAGGATGCTTGTGTCGGCTGGAGAGTCGATTATGGCGCCCAGTTTGCAGTCATCTGCGAACTTGGTCAGCCACAGTCCTTCCGTGTTGGCCTGTACCTCCGAGAAATATATACCGAACAAGAGAGGTCCCAGGACTGAGCCTTGTGGGACACCACTTTTAACTGGTTTGGTGTCTGACATGGCTCCAGCAATTCTAACCATGTGGGTTCTGTCCTTGAGCCAGTTTGCAATCCATCTAGTGACATAGGGGTTTATATTTAAGCTGGTGAGCTTATCTATAATGCCCGAGTGGAGTATTGTATCAAAGGCTTTTGCGAGGTCCAGGTAGGCTGTGTGGACCACCTTCCCCTCGTCAATGGCCTTGGTGACTGTTTCATAGAAATTAGCCAGGTTTAAGAGGCAGGATCTGCCCTTAACAAAGCCGAACTGGGTAGGATCCAGTGTTTGTAGGTCCCCAATATCTTTATTTATGAGGTCCATGATGATCCTTTCCATAGCTTTGCAGACCAACTAGTCAGGCTTATGGGGCGATAGTTTCCAGGATCCGTTGAGGCACCACCTTTATGGAGAGGGACCACTGTTGCTGTATGCCACTCTTTGGGCACATATCCTGTAGTAAGGCTGATATTGAACAGTAGTTTTATGTTTGGGTTTAGCTCTTCTTGGAGTTCATGTAGGACGCAGCCCGGGACACCATCTGGTCCCATTGATGCTGTGTTTTTTGCTTTGGAGAGGGCGGCTCTTACCTGAGCATCTGAGATGTCAGGGTGGCAGCACTGTGCTGGGATAGATATTTGCCCTTTGGTGGGAGGGGGGAGAAGTTTGCGCTGAACCTGTCAGCTAGGATGTTGGCAATGTCTGTGGGTTCGGTGTATTTTTTGTCATTTTGGACTAATTCTGAGCATATCTGGGAATTACCACCCAGGTTCCTAATATAACTAAAGAAAGCCTTGTGATTATCTTTAGTGTCCTGTGCAGTTTTTCTCTCGAAGCTGGCCTTAGACAATTTTATGAGTGCCCGTAGTTTTTTGCTAATACTGATCAGTGATGCCTTCCCTTTTTGGGATTTTGCTATATCATTTAGTAGCTTCCTCCTTCTATTGTATAGTTTGTTTATAGCTGGGGTCCACCAGACAGGACGTCTGCCTTTGGAGGATTGGGTCTTGGTTTTATTTGGGATCACATGATCCATGCATTCCTGAAGGTGTTCATAGAATGCATTTATAAAGGATTCTGCGGTCTGGGCCGTATTTTCCACAGGCCCGGGCTTTGAAGGATTCCACCTCAGTTTTGAGGAGTGTGAAATTTGCTTTAGAGAAGTTTTTCACTGTGGTTTTCTGGGCAGGGGGTGGGGTCGGGATGTGAATATCCAGTGAGATTAGTTTATGGTCTGATCATACCAGTGAGGGATACACTTCTGGTCTGGAGTATAGAGTCCCCATGTTGGTGATGATCAGGTCCAGTATGTTTTCCCCTCTTGTGGGAGTGGTAACAAGTTGTTCCATAGCATTTGAGTTTATAAATTCTTGGAACCTTTGGGCTAGGGTGTTGGAGCTACAGTAATGCTCCCAGTCTATGTTTGGGTAGTTGAAGTCACCCAATATAATGGTGTTTGGAGAGACCTTCATATTTTCCAGTGTTCTCAGGAAGGCCGAGTGGGGTTCCTGGGTTTGGGAGGGTGGTCTGTAGCAGGCTATACACTGGAAGGCAGTTTTACCCACTGTTAGTTGCACATGGATAGTCTCTGATGCTTCGTGCTTTGCCACCAACCTGGAGGTGTGGGTATCATTGATGAATATCGATACTCCCTCCTTTGTGGTTCGGTCCAAGTTTTGGGGCCGAAAAGCATGGTATGAGGTATAACCTGGTAGTGCTGGGGTGCTCTCGGGAGCCCTGAACCAGGTTTCTGTTACTGCACAGATATCGATGTTCTCCATGCTAAGGAGATTTTCGAGTGCGTGCATCTTGAGGTTTAGACTTCTGGCATTGAGTAGCATTACTCTTAGTTTCTTATCCCTTGTGATACCTATGGAGGTGGGTTTGTCTTTTTAGCCTTGCCTAAAAAAGGCACTATGGGGGTAGCAAGAGCCTTTGCCAATATCCAGGGGTGACAGGTGCAAGCCGTCCCTAGCGAAGCATCGTGGCTTGTCGAGCATATCATCCCAAGCTGACAGGCATTGGATCCCCTTTGAATGACACCAGTACTTAAGCCAATTGTTGAAATTGATCATCTTGTCTTCATATTGTGGCATCATTCTTGGTGAGGGTAAGATGCTACTCAAGGTCAGGGTCATACCGGCCTGAGCTACATGCTCAGAGAGCTCCTTTATGTCTCTTTTCATGTAGTCCAGGGAGGTACGTCTCAGGTCATTCACACCAGCATGGACAATGTCTGAGTCATATTTGTACTTGCCTTGGAGTGACCTGAGTGCTTGTGTTATGTGGCGGATCCTAGCGCTCAACAGGCTGCTCACCGTGACCATCTCCTTGTTCAGCCTGGTGAGCAGGACGTCAGTGTGCCTGACGATAGAGTCACCTATTACAAGTGTATCAGGTGTGTTGTTTAGTCTTAAGGGCTGTGACTGTTTGGCACACTGGCTTTGTGAGATATGTGTTACACGTGTTTTGTTTTGGGGTAGCGGCTGCTTGGGTGTCTGCTTTGGAGGTCTCTGCTGCTTCGGCAGATCTTTATTTAGAGCCTCCGAGTATGTTTTTGTGTGATTATGTGTTTGGTTTGCTGTCGTGGTAGGTCTATGTGAGACTGGAATTGTAGTGAGTGTGGTTTCCTTCTCCTCCTGACTGGTTATGCCAGTACTGAGTTGAGAGAGCTTAGCCTCCAGTTTGGCTATATGGTTGCATCTCTCACATGTGTTGGAATTTGTTGGGAGGAGGAGAGGGTTGTCTGTGTACATGAGGCAGTTGTAACATTGCCTCAAGATTCCCAGATTCACCAGCTGGACCGGAGAGGAGATTGACAACTGACCTTTGGACATGCTAGAATAATATTGGGAATTTCTTAATAATTGAAAACCAGGGCCAGTGGGGAGTGAGGGTGTAGTGCTTTTAATTTTTAGTGCTGACTTATATAATTGCTTTAGTGAGCAAATGCCAGGTAACTTAAGTGCAATGTGTTACAGGTAACTTAAATGAAAAAACGACAAACAGTAACTTTCTTTCAAGTGAAACAAGGAAATAAGTACAGTAAGCAATGCAGATATCACTAGTGATCCACAGAAGCACTGAGAAGCCACGTATTAGGTGGAATTAGCGTTCCAGGGAAATAACAAGCATATAAACAAAGCTAGATTCAGCATGCCTGGATCTAGTCTATGCTACAGCAAACAAGGTGTACCAATTTCAGTAAGATACAGTTCAAATATTCAGGCACTATAAACCTTTAACCAGAAATTCCCAGCTAAGAAGGGCAGAGTCCAGCCTCTTCTCCCACAAGAGTGCAGACCACAAACCTTCTTAATGTAAAATAACTGGCCTGAAGCCCAAGTGCTTAAACTAGAACTAATACACTTTAAGAATAACAGACACTGGGCTATCAATCAGCAGTTCCCAACTTAGAAGGATGAAAGCTACCTGTCCTGCCACCACAGTGCATGCCACAAACCTTCCTAATGTAAAACAACTGGTCTGAAGCCCAAGTGCTTAATCCAAAAGACTTAGAATGATAGCTACACTTTAATCAAGTTACTATCAAACAGTAATAAATACAATTGAATACTTTAGAGAATGCCTGGATTAGTGCTCAAGTTACACAAACAAAGCTAGATCCAGCAGGCCCGAATCCAGTCTATGCCACAGCAAACAAGGCACACCAACTTCAGTAAGAAGCAATTCAGATATGCATGCACTATAAGCCTTCAACCAGAAATTCCCAGCTCAGAAGGGCAGAGTCCAGCCTCTCCTCCCACAAGAGTGCAGACCACGAACCCTCTTAATGTAAAATAACTGGCCTGAAAGCCCAAGTGCTTAAACCAGAATTAATACACTTTTAGAATAACACGCACTGAGCCTTCAATCAGCAGTTCCCAACCTAGAAGGATGTAAGCTACCTGTTCTGCCCCTACAGTGCAGACCACAAACCCTCTCAGTACAAAACAACTGGTCCGAAGCCCAAGTGTTTAAACCAAAAGGCTTAGAATGAGTTACACCAAGCAGTAATAAATACAATTAAGTACTTTTAAGATGATGCAAAAGTAAAAAAAAGTAGGTAGAAACACAAGTACAGTAAAAGCAGATGAAATTTTTTTTTTTTTTCTGAACAAGTGCTGAGATCAAAGAAACAGATTTGAGTGCTGAAACTAGAAAACTGGCTAGTTATAAGAAAAAAAAAACTAAGCTAGAAGGCTTCCCTCCAGCACAGAAGGGCTTGGGGGCTCAGAAGCCTACAAATAGTCTATACCACTTAACAGGAAAGGCAGGAAACAAGCGTAAATTTTATTTATTTATTTTTTTCTGTTTCCCAGATGCTCTCTTTGTACACAGTAGGAGTGCCTGAAATCAGAATATGATCTCACTGCACTCAGTTGAGTGAGCAAATGAGATGGGCCCAGAAGGAGTATCCAAACACAAATTTACAAGAGGGGCGGGCAGTTGCAAGGCCACTAAGATTAACACCAAAACAAAAACAGGGAGGGTGGGTGGAACTAACTGAGCAGAGTGAAAACTTCCAGTTCAGTTAATGTAAAGCTCCTTCCAACCAAGACTGAACTTGACAGTCAAGAGGAGAATGAAAACACTTACACCACACTCATCACATAGTCTCACTAAATCTACACCACCATAATCCACACACAGAAACACAAAAACATTCACGGAGGCTCTCAATAATAATCTGCTCAAGCAACAGAGACCTCCAAAGCAGAAATACAAGCAACCTCCACCCCCCAACACAACCCAAATGACACATTGCCCGCAGACTCAGTGTGCAACTCAACCACAGCCAATAAGGCAAAACAACGTACCCAACACACTAGTCATAGGTGACTCTATAGTCAGACACACTGATATCCCACTCTCCAGGCTAAACAAGGGGAAGGTTACTGTCACCTGCCTGTCAGGTGCCAGGATCTGCCACATAACCCACGCACTCAGGTCACTCCACAAGTACAAATATGACTCTGTCATTGTCCATGTTGGTGTGAATGACCTGAGACGTACCTCCCTGGACTACATGAAGAGAGACATGGAAGAGCTCTCCGATCTTGTAGGCCAGGCAGATATGACCCTAGCCCTGAGTAGCATTCGGCCATCACCCAGAATGATACCGGAGTACAAGGACAAAATGACTGACTTCAACAATTGGCTAAGCTTCTGGTGTCATTCTAAAGGGATCCAGTATCTGTCTGCCTGGGATGACATGGTCGACAGACCACGATGCTTTGCCAGAGATGGCCTGCACCTGTCACCACTGGGATTCCGGATACTGGCTAAGGTTGTTGCCGCCCCCATGCCGCCCCTATAATGCCTTTTTTAGGCAAGGTTCAAATGACAAATTCACCACCATAACAGGAACAGGCAAGCAAAAACTGAGGGTGATGCTACTCAGTGCTAGAAGTCTAAATCTCAAAATGCACTCACTTGAGGCACTCCTTAAAATGGAGAACATTGATATCTGTGCAATGACTGAGACTTGGTTCAAGGCTCCAGAGAGCACTCCTGCACTACCAGGATATAACTCATACCACACTTTTCAGCCATGTAACCTGGACAGGAACACTAAAGGTGGAGGTGTCTCCATATTCATTAAGGATATCCACACCTCCAGGCTAGTTGCTCAGCATAATGCAGCCAAGGATATCCAAGTGCAACTAACTCTCGGCAAAACTGCAATCCAAATTGTGCCCCAGGATTCCCACTCCTCTTTTCTTGATGTACTGGAAAATATTAGGGTTCAACCAAACACCCTAATAATGGGCGATTTTAACTACCCCACAATTAACTGGGAAAACTACTCATGTACCAACTCCTTTGCTCAACGCTTTCTGAAATTCATAAACTCCAATGCCCTGGATCAACTTATCCACACCCCCACCAGGGGCAACAATATCTTAAATCTAGTCATTACCAACATGAGTGACCAGTGTTCCACACCTGAAGTCAATGCCTCATTGGTTCAATCCAACCATAAGCTAATTACTCTAGATATCCACATCCTGCACCCACCCCCCCATTAAGGAAGCCATGGTAAAAAATGTCTCTAAAGCCAACTTCATGCTTCTTAAGACAGAAGTGGTGAACTTAATGACACCCATGCAGATGGACAATACAGTTACGACTACTGAATCCTACACAATTGCACTTTAAAAGCACTTACATGAGTGCATGGGTTGTGCTATCCCAAACAGAACCAAGATGGTATCCTCCAAAAAAAGGAAGCCAATCTGGTGGTCCCCCTGCCATAAACAAACTGTACAACAGAAGGAAGAAACTGTTGCAAAAGAGAGTAAAATCCCATGAGTGGAGGAGCTCCCTGGTCAGCCTCAGTAAGAAGCTGCGATCCCTGATAAAATCCTCCAAAGCTAGTTATGAAAACAAAATTGCCACTGATTTTAAAGACTACCACAAAGCATTCTATAGCCATGTAAAGAATCTCAATGGCAACACTCAGATCTGCTCTGAGTTACAGCACAATGGCACTAAATATACAGACTGAACTGATATTGCCAACATCCTGGCAGATAGGTTCAGTGCTAACTTTACCCCCTCTCACCCCCTAAAAAGCCCATCTCTATACCGGAAGACTGCAAAGTTCCTGTAATCACAGCTGCACAAGTAAAAAACACACTCTCCAAAGCCAAGAACACAGCATCCATAGGACCAGACAACATCCCAGGCTGTGTTCTACATGAACTACAGAACGAACTGACACCCCACCTAAGTACCATATTCAATCATAGCCTCACCTCAGGTTTTGTGCCCACTGAATGGCACACAGCGACAGTTATCCCACTCCACAAGGAGGGAGCCACCATGGACCCCAGGAACTACCATCCCATTAGCCTGTCGAGCCTGGTCTGCAAGGCCATGAAATGTATCATCATGGAACTTATAAACAAAGACATTGGTAATCTCCAAACTCTGGACCCCAACCAGTTCGGGTTTGTAAAAGGTAGATTATGTCTCCTATAACTGATAAACTTCGTTGAAGCAGTCACCAAAGCTGTAGACAACGGTAAGGTGGCTCACAGAGCCTATCTAGATCTTGCGAAGGCTTTCAATACCATCCCCCACTCTGGAATTATAGATAAACTCACTAAACTAGGTATAAATCCCTATGTCACATGATGGGTTGCCAACTGGCTTACTGACAGAACCCACACTGTGAAAGTAGCAGACTCCAAATCCGATTTCAGACCAGTGACAAGTGTAGTACCACAGGGTTCTGTCCTGGGTCCTATCCTGTTTGATATCTACTTCTCTGAAGTACAGGCTAACACAGAAGGTCTTTGACTACCGATGTTCGCAGATGACTGCAAACTAGGAGCCATAATCAAAACTCCTAACGATGTGGACATCCTACAAAAGGGCCTCACTGAGACAGATGCCTGGTGTCAAAGCCATTGTCTCAAGCTCAATGCCAGAAAGTGCACTGTCATCCCCTTTAGTAAAAAAGCTGTACCCATGAACTACAACATAGGCAGTAGTATACTTAACACCAAAAGTGTGATAAGAGACTTTGGGACACAAGTGGGCAGTAGTCTCTCCTTTGATAATCACATCGCCACAATAGTCAGGAAGGAAATCCTTCTACGTGGCACAGCTCGTCATAAAAGGTTTCTCATCCAGAAAAAAAGAGGTCATTGTTCTCCTCTACTCATCACTCATTAGACCCATTACAGAGTACAACACCCCTGTACCTCACAAGACATCTACAACAACTGGAAAGGCCACAGAAATACCTCACAAAGAGGATTACTGGCCTCAAACAAATGCCCTACGCAGACAGTCTCAAAAAACTCCAGCTTTACTCCGTCGCATATTGCCTACTAAGAGGTGATCTCTGCCTAACATACAAAGCTATGTCAAACCCAGAGCTGTTGGACATGCTCCACTTAAAGAAGTCCCAATCCCTCTGAGCTACATGCTCTAGGAACCTAAACCTTGTCACCACAATAAAGAGAAAATGCCGGAGGTATAGATTCCTGTCCCAGAGAGTTCCCATACTCTGGAATAAACTACCTATCTATATCAAACAAAGCTCCTCATTAGCACTCTTCAAAAAAAATCTTGATGTTTGGGTGGGAAATAGGAAATTCACCTGGGGAACACTTCTGTGGCTGTGCTTGACAGTGGCACAGGAAAATAATTTTCTTGGGTGGCAAAAGCCAGGGTACCTTTTTGGCTGGGCTTGTATAGGCCTTTGGGCCGATAGCCTAGTACCTACCTATGAACCTACAGAGCTTTTCCACTAGTAAATACATTCTGCATTTTATAACTTTTGAACAAACTATCTGAAACAACTTGAAAAGGTGCAAAGATTCTTTATTAGAAAAAAAGAACACAGTGTTGGAAAATGTAAACAAAGTGGAATGGCTTCAGGAATTGTCATCTTCTTTTTCTTATTTGTTAATTGGAGGTAACCTGTGTCTGATCTATAAGGCAATGTCTGATGCAGATCTACTTTAACGTCTGTGCCTAAAGTACCCTGTTGGGAGTTTTAAAACTGGTCCTTAAAACTAGGGAGACTAAAAGAAAAGCCAGGAAAAGCACAGTAATACATATGTGCATACATGTGAGGCATGGAAGGACAACCATAGCAGGGCTATCCCCCCAGCAATGTGAACATTGGCTCTAAATATTGTCGCTGTTGATTTGACATCCCAACTGCATTTACAAAAATGGGAAAGAGGGACTATGGATGCATACAGAGCCTGATCATGGTCAAATGGGTCCCTAGGCAGGGGACTGGACCAAGCCTCATTGCCCACAGCCATTCCGGTGTTCCATTATCTCCCTTTCTCTCTCTCTCTCTCCTCCCAATTACCATAAACACTGCTCAGGACTGTCAGCATATATACTGTTTTCTTATTCAGTTTTGAATAGAAGGCAGAACTATGGATTTCATTTGAAACTTTAATGTAAATATCCTTTGTTGATCAGGTTAGCCCCACTAGTTAGTAATGTCCTTTCCTATACTACTAGGAGAAATTGGACAGGGTATCAGTGAACTTCCCTCTACTCTTTTTTGATATCTCAAGTGGGTGTACAAAGATCTCATAGAACTTACTATTAACACAGACAGACATATGGGGCCTCAGTTTAACATCTCATCCAATGAATGAAATACACAGGAGTCCAATGCCCCCCCCACACACACACACACTTAAAGTACACTGCAATAGCAGGAATTCATCTACGTGGTATGCGAGTACAATCCACAACCTTCTGCACCAAATGAAAGTATGCTACCTGTTATGCTAATAACGGTGCTTTGAAAATTTTGTAGCACAAACACTGACAGCCATTTGTTAAACAAAGCAGCTGAATGTTGAAAACAGACTTAGCATGAGCAACAGTAAACTTCTCTTCCCTTTATTTATTGAAAATGCACCCCTGTATTGTTTTGAAGATTTTTTTTCCGTTAAACAGTGAAACACAATCTATGAACCTATAAAAGTCAAAAGTACCCAAGTCTGGTAGTTGGTGTAGATAATTAAGGCTATAGTCTCTTGTAGTCAATGTACAGCTTTTGTGGTTGAGCAAGCTAATTAACCAACCTGCCATCCCTAACTAGGGTATTTATTACACACACACACACACACACACACATACACACACACACACACACACACACACACACACACACACACACACACACATACACAAACTCCTTGTAGTACTCTGAGTACCTGCTGAATCAACGGTCATTTTCCACGAGCTGCTGACAACACTCCATATCTACAGGAAAGGAAGAACACCTCAGTTCTCTGGCCCAATGTGTGTGCTTGTAGTGTGCAGTGCAATGGAAAAGTGACGTTGCAAAATAAAGGAAAGCAGCAGCAGTTCATTTTCTGGTCCACCATGAACTCTCTTGTTCGCCTGTAGAAGTGAAGTTATAATGTGCATTTAAATCTCAAATGTGTGTGTGCCGTACAAAAGATGCACACACAAAGTACGTCCTTAAAGAAAAATTTTTCTAATTAGAAATTACATTTTCTGGCAACCTCCAGTGGCTTAGTGCTGAATCCGGCTCTGGATGGATATATGTGTAGGCATGGAATCCATTCAGCATTTCGAATGAAAGACAGACCAAATGCCAGAACACTGACCTTAAAAGGTCAAAACATTGAATCCTAAACAGCTTACAAATAACTCAGCATGCTGCACCCCATATCCTTGCTATTTAACTTCAAGACTGCATTACAGTCAAGAAGAGGCAAGGAACCAGTCCCCAGTGCACCATGATCTCGCACAGCAAGCTGTCAGCTTTTTAGTTCCAGTGCACCATGATCTCACACAGCAAGCTGCCAGCTTTTTAGTTCCAGTGCACCATGATCTCACATAGCAAGCTGCCAGCTTTTTAGTTCCAGTGCACCATGATCTCACACAGCAAGCTGCCAGCTTTTTAGTTCCAGTGCACCATGATCACACACAGCAAGCTGCCAGCTTTTTAGTTCCAGTGCACCATGATCTCACACAGCAAGTTGCCAGCTTTTTAGTTCCAGTGCACCATGATCTCACACAGCAAGCTGCCAGCTTTTTAGTTCCAGTGCACCACGATCTCGCACAGCAAGCTGCCAGCTTTTTAGCACTTTTAAAATGTCTGCAGCAAATACATTAATAGTTGTCTGTTTTGACCTTCTGTGGACAGTCTTCTAGCTTTTGATCTCTTTCATTTGATATTATAACTGTAACCTGTGTAAGTGAGCATATGCGTGTGTTTATGCTTATACATATATCTATATAAATTATATACACACACACACACACACACACACACACACACACACACACACACACACACACAGACAGACAGACACACATAGATAAGAAGGAAGTAGTACAGAAAAACTGACAAGGTAAAACAGAACCATACAGACAACAGAGTGGACTGTTGAGGATAAGGAAAAAAGAGGGAAATTAGTGGGAAGAAACATACTTGTACAAGAAGAACTGTCAAAAGCTTCAAATGCAAATTTGTGATCACTAATATAACATCCACATAAAAAAATTCATATAGACCAAGAAACTTTGGGCCATTTGGAAAAAGAAGCAACAGAAGAAGTGTGGAAATATAAAGAAAAAAACTAGAGATTTTTGAAAGGTATAAATAAATAAGAAACATGGATATGGTAAAGATAGAGATTTGAAATGGTGTGATGTTAATACAAAGGAGAAATTCAATTTAATCAATACAGAGAAGCAGCTCCAAAGATATTTCAAGACAAATACAGGCAAAGGCAACCAGATATGGAAAATTTCACAGTATAAAACGATTAGCAAAGTAGAAGTTAAAAAATAAAAGTGGAGTTCGGAAATACCTGCAAAGTAAAGGATTTACTGTAGAAAGTCTAACATAGATTATGTCACTGCATTATAGAACAATGAGTCCCTACATTTAGAAGAAACAGGCAGAATGAGAAACATCCTATCACTTGCTACATGAAGATACTCTGGAGTCTTCAGCAGGAAACTACAAAAATTCAGTTGGATTTCTACAGAAAGCGAAAGAGCAGGAAACAGTGGCAACTCTGATGCAGTTAGTGTTGTGGAGTGATAAGCCAGTGAGTTCTCATATGAAAGCAACAGATGATGCAGTTTAGAAGAAAGTGATCTATGGGAAGAGTTGTTTGATTTAATAGAGATGGAGAGATATATTAAGATCGATGAAAGAAATAGATTACTGAAAGTAAGATGCAAAATGTTTGAGGTCTAATAAAACTGAACACAGTAATCAAGACTGTTAACAGAAATTCATGTGATGCAATAGAAGTAAATAAGGTATATTGCAACTAAATTAACAATGGATAAAGTCTTACTACAAAAACACAGCGCAATAAAGGAATGGAAGAGAAGAAAAGAAATGCCATAATGGAAGCAATGAATTGAGAAAACTATAAAGCAATTAAGACAAAAAATGTCACTGTTAGAAGAGTATAGAAGAGGGGAGAGATCAACAAAAATACTGAAAGATAGATGTGATAAAAGCAATACACAGTATCAGAACAGACCAGGATCTATAATGGACTATTGTAAATAATAAACTAAAGATATCAGCACAGGCAGAAAAACCTACAAGATATGTTGATAAATATAAAGGAAATGTACAAAGTAAACAATACACTGAAGACTGAGAAAGTTTTATAAAAAATTGGGAAACAAAGCTAAAGGAATGGAAACGCCACTAAAAGGAAGAAACAGACATTTTGGAAAAAATATCTATGAAGGCTCTGTGGAACATAAAGATGCTGAATGGATCAAGCAGTAAAAGAAACAGTAAGGAGTTCAAATGTACATGATATGCAAAGTGATAAAGTAACAGCCAAAGACATTTTAACAAAATTAAGAAATACTACTAAAAAATAAATAAATAAATAAATAAAATTGCACTTCATTTTGCTTTTGCCTCTTCTTAAAAGTACTCAATTGTATTTATTCTGCTGCATTTATTACTGCTTTGTTGTAGCCTGATTAAATTGTAACAGTTATTCTAAGCCTTTTGGTTTAAGCACTTGGGCTTCAGACCAGTTATTTTACATTAAGAAGGTTTGTGGTCTGCACTGTTGAGGCAGGTCAGGTAGCGTACATCCTTCTAAGTTGGGAATTGCTGATTGAAGGCTCAGTGTCTGTTATTCTAAATCTGTATTAGCTCCGGTTTAAGCACTTAGGCTTCAGGCCAGTTATTTTACATTAAGAAGGTTTGTGGTGTGCACTCTTGTGGGAGGAGAGGCTAGATTCTGTCTTTCTGAGCTGGGAATTTCTGGTTAAAGGATTATTGTGCCTGCTTTTTTTAACTGTTTCTTTCTGAAATTGGTGTGCCTTGTTTGCTGTAGCATAGACTAGATTCAGGCAAGCTGAATCTAGCCTTGTTTGTATAACTTGAGCACTAATCCAGGCCATAATTTTTGGAGAATGTTCGCACCCTAGTGGCAGGAGTGTGCAGTTACAACTTGTCTGATTGAAGACTGCTGAAACAGGGCTCAGTTTTGAGATTTTTTACTGGTTAATTGGGAAATTTGTTTAAATCAGTTTGCTCGTTTTCTATTGTTATATAAAAATTTACACTTTATTAATCTGCTTTTACTGTATTTGTGTTTCTTCCTATTTATTCTGCTGCATTTATTACTATTTGTTAGTAGCCTGATTAAATTGTAACTGTTATTGTAAGCCTTTGATTGAAGTGCTTGGGCTTCAGACCAGTTGTTTTACATTAAGAAGGTTTGTGGTCTGCACTTTTGTGGCAGGACAGGTAGCTTACATCCTTCTAAGTTGGGAGCTGCTGATAGAAGGCTTAGCATCTGTTATTCTAAACCTGTATTAGCTCTGGTTTAAGCACTTGGGCTTCAGGACAGTTATTTTAAATTAAGAAAGTGTAGTCTGCACTCTTGTGGGAGGAGAGGGTAGATTCTGCCCTTCTGAGTTGGGAGGTTCTGGTTAAAGGCTTATTGTGCCTGCTAATTTGAATTGTTTCTTTCTGAAATTGGTACACGTGGTTTGCTGTGGCATAGACTAAATTCAGACCTGCTGAATCTAGCTTTGTTTGTAGAACTTGAGCACTAATTCATACCATCTTTTTTTGGAGAAGGTTCTCCTGTACCCTAGTGGCAGGAGTGTGCAGTTAGAACTTGTCTGATCAAAGACTGCTAGAATGGGGCACAGTTTTTAGCTTTGTATTGGTTAATTTGTTTAAATCGGTTTGCTCATTTGCTACTGTTATATTAAAAAAAAATACACGTTATGCATTGCCACTTAGCTAGGGTTAAACTATTCCCGACGCCATAAAGTCTGCTTTTCAAATTTTCCCTTAGAACTAGCCATTTTTTTTAGTTTTAGCACTCAAATCTGTTTCTTTGAGCTCAGCACGTTTTCAAACTCATTGTAAGCACTAAATAAGCTACAAATTACTACAGCACTCAACTTTCCTCACTTGTCTAGAGGAAAACAGTTTTTAGTACTTAATAAATAAGCACCTATCCAGGCATGTCTAAGGGTCAGGTCCTGGTGCTTTCTCCTGTCTACCTGATGAATCTGGGCATCTTGGGGCAATGCAGCAATTGCCTGATGTACACAGACAACCCTCTCCTCCTACCACCCAACACTACAACCTGTGAGAGATGCATTTATACAGCCAAACTGGAAGCAAAGTTCTCTTCACCCAAGACTGGACTAGACAGTCAAGAAGAGAAGGTAAACACTTGTACCACACCAAACTCATCACATAGTCCCTCAAAACCTACACCACAAAAACACACACATAGCAACACAAAACACACACCTACATCTGCGGAGGCTCTCAAAAAAAAATCTGCTCAAGCAACAGAGACCTCCAAAGCAGAAACGCAAACAACCTCCACCCCCCAACACAACCCAAATGACACATGGCCCACAAACTCAGTGTACCACTCAACCACAGCCCATAAGGCACAACAACGTACTCAAAACTCTAGTCATAGGTGATGCTATAGTCATGCACAGTGATGTTCCACTCACCAGGCTAAACAAGGAGAAAGTCACTGTCAGGTGTCAGGATCTGCCACATAACACAAACACTCAGGTCACTCCACAAGTACAAATATGACTCTGTCACTATCCATGTTGGTGTGAACGACAAGACGTACCTCCCTGGACTACATAAGAAGAGACATGGAGGAGCTCTTTGATCTTGTAGCCCAGACCGGTATGACCCTAGCCCTAAGTAGCATCCTGCCATCACCCAGACTAATACCACCGTACAAGGACAAAATGATTGACTGCAACAATTGGCTAAGCTTCTGGTGTCATTCTAAGGGGATCCAGTATCTGTCTGCCTGGGATGACATGATCGACAGACCACGATGCTTTGCCAGAGATGACCTGCACCTGTCACCCTTGGGATTCTGGATACTGGCTAAGGGTCTTTTTTAGGCAAGGTTCAAATGACAAATTCACCACCTTAACAGGTACAAGCAAGCAAAATGTAAGGGTAATGCTACAAGTCTAAACCTCAAAATGCATTCACTTGAGGCACTCCTTAAAATGGAGAACATCGACATTTGTGCAGTGACAGAGACCTGGTTCAAGGCTCCAGAGAGCACCCCTGCATTACCAAGCTATAATTCATACCACACCTTTCAGCCACCTAACCTGGACCGAAACACTAAAGGTGGAGGCATGTCCATATTCATTAAGGATATCCACGCCTCCAGGCTAGTTGCTCAGCATAATTGCATCTGAGTTTATCCAAGTGCAACTAACTCTGGGCAAGACTGCAATCTAAATTGTAACTTGTTACAGATCCCCCACCATGCCCCAGGATTTCCACTCCTCATTTCTTGAAACACTGAAAAATATTAGGGTACAACCCAACACCCTACTAATGGGTGATTACAACTACCCCACCATTAACTGGGAAAAACTACTCATGTACCAGTTTTTTTGCTCAACATTTTCTGGAATTCATAAATACCAATGCCTTGGATCAACTTATCCACACCTCCACCAGGAGCAGAGATATCCTAGACCTGGTTATTACCAACATGGGTTCCACACCAAAGGTCAATTCCTCATTGGTCAGATCCGACCACAAGCTAATGACCCTAGACATCCACATCCAGCCCCCACCCCCATTAGGGAGACCACCATAAAAAATTTCTCCAAAGCCAACTTCACACTTCTTAAAACAGAAGTGGCAAACTTCACTGCTGAATCCTACACAAATGCACTTTATAAACACTTACACGAGTGCATACATTGTGCTATCCCTAACAGAACCAAGATGCTAGCCTCCAAAAAAAGGAAGCCAATCTGGTGTTCCCCTGCCATAAACAAACTCTACAACAAAAGAAAGAAACTGTTGCAAAAAAGAGTAAAATCCCATGATTGGAGGAACCCCTTGGTCAGCCTCAGTAAGAAGGTGAGATCCCTCATAAAATCCTCCAAAGCTAGTTACAAAAACAAAATCGCCACTGATTCTAAAGACAACCACAAAGCATTCTATAGCTATGTCAAGAATCTCAATGGCAACACTCAGATCTGCTCTGAGTTACAGCACAATGGCACTACATATACAGAACCAACCGATATTGCCAACATCCTGGCAGATAGGTTCAGTGGTAACTTTACCCCCCTCTCACTCCCTAAACGGCCCATCTCTATACCGGAAGAATGCAAAGTTCCTGTAATCATGGATGCACAGGTAAAAACCACACTCTCCAAAGCCAAGAACACAGCATCCATGGGACCTGAGAACATCCAAGGCTGCATTCTACATGAACTGGCTCCCCACCTAAGCACCAGGTGGTAGTCTACTTAACACTAAAAGTGTGATTAGAGACCTTGGGATACAGGTGGACAGTAGTCTCTTCTTTGATAATCACATCACCACAGTATCAGAAAATCCTTCTATGTGGCACACCTCATCACAAAAGGTTTCTCATCCAGGAAAAAAGAGGTCATTGTTCCCCTCTACTTATCACTCATTAGACCCATTATAGAGTACAACATCTCTTTCGGTATGTACCTCACAAGACATCTACAACAACTAGAAAGGCCGCAGAAATACCTCACAAAGAGGATTACTGGCCTCAAACAGATGCCCTACACAGACCGTCTCAAAAAACTCCAGCTTCACTCCGTCGCATATCGCCTACTCAGAGGCTATCTCTGCTTAACATACAAAGCTATGTCAAACCCAAAGCTGTTGGACATGCTCCACTTAAAGAAATTCCAATCCCTCTGGCTACATGCTCTAGGGACTTAAACCTTGTCACCACAATAAACAAAACATGCTGGAGGGATAAATGCCTGTACCAGACACTTCCCATACTCTGGAACAAACTACCTATCTATATCAAACAAGGCTCCTCATTAGCAGTCTTCAAGAAAAATCTTGATGATTGGATGGGAAATAGGAAATTCACCCTGGAGATCACCTCTGTGGTTCTGTTTGATAGGGGCACAGGAAAATATTTTTCTTGGGTGGCAAAAGCCAGGGTACCTTTTTGACTAGGCTTATATAGGCCCTATGGCCAATAGCCTAGTACCTACTATGAACCTATAATTGGAAATCCCCAGGCCCAGATGCAGTACTAAACTTCTAGCTAACAGTTATTAACATCATTACACAAAGATTTAGCCATGAATATGAACTATTTATATGCACACCCTGAATAGACCCCAACCTGGTTAACAGGAAAAACAATAATCCTCCTTAAGACTGAACTTGCAAGCTATCTTAAAAAACATAGACCAATAACTTGCCATTCAATGATATATAAACTATATACTAGAATTGATGCCAACATACTTTATCATGGCAATAGAACAAAAGGGTGACTAAATAAAGTCATGTGGAACAAAGGATCATTTGTTGTTAAATACCGTCATAATGGAAAATTGTAAAAAGAGGAATAATCTAAGTATGGCATGGATAGATAACAAAAAAGCATTTAACAGCATCCCACGTTCATGGATAAAGGAGAGCTTACAGCTGTACAAGATACACCCTACATTGATCAATTACATTACAATGACCATGAAGCAGTGGCAAACCACTTTGCAACTAAGCCATGATAAAGGAAAGATTATTATTCCAGGGATACAAATTCAGAGGGAAACATTCCGAGATGACACTTTGTCACCACTTTTCTTTTGGCTTGCCCTCAGCCCATTAAGCTATTTACTTGACAGATTAGGCCTTAGTTATAATTTGACTACCACAAAACAACAAAGTGTAAAGAGTTTGCATCTTTCTTTTATGGATGATTTAAAACTGTTTAGTTCATCAGATATGAAGCTGAAAGCACAACTGCAAGTGGTCAAAACTTTCTCAGATTATATAAGAACGTCATTTGATCTTGATAAATGTGCAAATGCAACACTTAAAACGAGAAAGCAAGAAAATAATCTGGAAGAGGAATGTGATGTAAAGGAACTTGAGCAGGAAGGAGTGTATAAATATTTGGGAATTGATGAGAGATCAGCAATAAGACATGAACAATGTGAACAAAACTAAATAAGGAAAATTTTAGAAGACTAAAATTAATACTGAAAACTGCCCTGACATCTACGAACAAGCCCATGATATAAACCAATTCCTGCTCTAACTGTTCCTCCTGTTCTTACAGTTTTTGGGTGATTGACCCAAAAAGATATTGGATTGGATGGACAGGAAAACAAAAAATGCTTAACCCTTTTTAAATTATTAAATTATTTATAAAAGTCAGTGTATACTAACATTATATAGTCCTCATTCTGAAGGAGGTATGGGTTTCCTTGAAATCAATTTCATGTATCGATCTGCAATCATAGAACTGCAGACATATCTGCAGATTTCACTAGATCCAAACATATTGAACATTTTAGAACATGAGGAGAACAAGCTGTAGAAGCATATCAGTGTCCACAGGAAAAGGAAATCAAATCAGAAGCAGACACAAATCAGGCAGCAACAGAATATATCAAAAAACAAAAATAAAAAACACAAAAGAATATAAGGAGAAGGATCAGATGAGAAGGCATGAAATGTGGAAAAGGCATAAATATAGCCATAAGAACAGAAAACGTCTGGAACAACCTCATGTCAATCAGGACCTGATCCAGGAAGGGTTAACGAGAGGTGAATTTAAACCAAAATAAAGGTTAATATTAACAAGCACAGGACAGTGGGCCATCTACATGTTGACTTGCAAAGTCCACTGAGCATGTGGGAGAAACAGACAAATACAGGTTCTGTAAAACAGAATGGGAAACGGTCACACATCTTGTTGCTGGGTATGATATACTAATAGTATATGGCCCATATACTGAAAGGCATAATAATGTAGCAAGACTGATACACTGGTGATTGTGCAAACATTACAATATTGAAGCAACTGAGAAGCATTGGAAACAAGAGACACAGGGCATTATAGAGATTTATATTACATTATATTACCCATTACCAACAGTTCAAAAAATAGATGTGGGAAAATGGATATAGCAGTCCATGAAAAAAAGATAAAGATAGCATTGATCATAGAAATTGCTACAGCCAGTGATTACAGTGTCTTACATACATGCAGAGACACAAAGTCATAAAATACCAAGATTTGAGGGCAGAAATTATGCCAGTGTAGAAGAAGGATACCCAGACAGTTATAAATGTAGTGTGAGCAATGAGTCTCATAAAAAAGAATTTACTGTCAATACATGTCACTCCATAGGAATTGCAGGATGAGTCTGTTCTGGACGCATTGCTGGTTCTGTGAAGAGCACTTTTGACTAACATCAAAGATTCAAACAATACTAATTTCATGATCTTTAATCATTCTTTGACTTAGGAATGGAGTCCATTCCCATCCTGTATAAAACTTGGAGAAAATAAACCACGTAAAAAACTACTTCATTGGCTTAACTAGAAAATATATAGCCTCTTCTTTATTATGGCCATCTCTCTTCTATGCTGCCCGAATCTTCACTAATCTTTAAGTTTCACAACTGTCCAAACCTGAGCAATGCTATAATAAAATAGCCAATTTTTCAGTAAACTAAACAGAACACAACCTAACACGCAGAGAATTAAACTGATTAGATCTACCACGTCACCTAGCTCTTTTTCACTTCAGTATAATACACAATGTCTCTATAAGCCAGACAACTGCCCATTCCATAACAACTTCAATCAACACTGCTCCCCCAATAGAAATATATGTTATAGAGAAAAATCACTAATCACTGTACCCAAAGCATCTAATACTCCAGGTAACGCTCTATATTCTAATAGCGTAGCTAAACTATGTAATCATATCCCACTACCACTGAAATACATTCAGATTGCAAAAGGTAGCACACTCACCTTTGGTGCAGAAGGTTGTAGGTTCTACCCCCACATCAGGTAGATAATTTCCTGATATTGCAGTGCAGCATAAGGGCCTGCTGCGCTCTCGAGTGCACTGTCCTTTGGATGAGACGTTAAAGCCGAGACCCCATCTACTTGAGTTGGTGGTAGCTCAGGTAAATGTAAAAGACCTAATGGCACCTTTCAAAAAGAGCAAGGGAAATTCCTTGATACTCTGAACAAATTTATCTACTGGTAAAAATACCACCTTTGGTCTCCCAATGGGACTAGTAGCATCTTTTCAGGGGATAACTGGCCAAGAAAGGATTACTAACTAAAAAACATTCAAAACACTACTAGAATTTCATCTATCAAATCGTTGGATGTGATTTTTTATATCTCCAGGATAATTGACACTGTAGTCTTCAGCTTACTTATCGGCAGTGCAGTTCTCTTTACCCAGAATCCTATGTCATTCAAGATTGGAGGTTGGCATAATGGTTAAGCTGATTACCTTACTGACATAAGGTGCGAGGTTTGGGATTTACACACACACTCACACACACACGTCTTCACCAATACCTGAAAAGTTTTACTATCATCTCCTAGATATGTACATAGGTTTATGATACTGCTCACCATTCCACCTCTCTAGTTCTAAAATAAATCTTATGATAACAATATACAATTGCTTCTGTAACTGTTTAATGCCCCGCCTCTTAACTAGCATATTAACATTTTCTGCACTACTAAGTTCTTTCATCTACTTCCTGTGATTAGTGCTTAAAAATTCAAAGAAACGGATGTATTATGTATTTGACAAACCCACAGATACACATCTTCAAATGCACAATGTTCAACATTTACTAAATACATAAGAATATTTTATTACACTATAATCCCTGTCTTTTTTTTCAAATGAATGTAATGTAATTAGCAAATGCATGTGTAATTTTTAATATTACTTAATGCCTGTTCATGCAATTATTAAATGTCTGTTTTAAAAAAAAAATTGTAATCTGTTGGAGCTTTTCCTCTCAGTCCTCTGCTAAAAAGGTTTTCTTTCACTAAATCCAGTCAGACAAACCCAGTAAAAACTAAAACCAATAAAATAAAGCTATCAGCATGAGAATAATAATGATGTTTTTGAAAACCACTGTGTAATAAGGTTGATAATCAAACCTATGAACCTACAGTCCTTTAAAGTATATCAAGAGTTGTGCTTTTCTAAGTTCAACAACTGACTGAACTATTTATTTTTTAGTTGGTATTAAATGGAGCTGCCTCAATGTTTCTCTGTATCATTGTCAACATTTTGGGAGAATGGTGAATTTGTCAGTCAGAAAACATGCTCAAATTATGCCATACTATTTTTGTTTCTGGAAAGAAATGAAAATAGTTCTGAAGCAGAAACACTAGGACTGTAGCAGGCAAAAACTAGGCCAGAAACAGAGACACTGTGCAAAATTCATTGTTATTTCTGTACTTTTAAATTGCCTTAAGTACGTAAAGCAAAGACATTAGCATTTGAAAACCCAGCAGGGAAGGCAACATTATTTTAATCAATCATTCTTTGTATCCCTTGGGTAATTACTAGCTAGTGTACATGATTACAGATTTGTTACAGGGCCACACAGAATTACTTGTGTACTATTATGTCATGGACTATATTCACTGCCATTTGTCACGTACAGCCCATGTCTGTAGCCAAAATGGAAGTGAAGCTGTCATAAATAGAGGGAGATTCAGACTTCCATTTGCATCAAGGAAAAATAATTACATTGATAACACAAGAAATTTAAAAAAGATTTAAATGACACCTTTGGCTAGTTTGCATTCAGACCATATCTTATTATATTCATACACCTGCTATGGATGGAAATGCTATTTATGAAAACCGTTCACTCATTCAAATCCTGGTCTGTTGGAACGTTATACATTCATATTCAGGGACTTTGAAAAAATGGTGCTTGTTCTGTAGGATTACATGCCTATTTTGTTAACTGTCATAATATAGTAGCCTGGTCATAAACGCATACAATAATGATCTGAATTCCTACCTGACTCTAGGAAAATGAAGCTAAAACTTCAAGCAGTGGCGCATAAGACAGGGCTTTCTCTTTGTGAAAGAGATGTATTGTTTTGTTTTACATAGCAATGGCAACAGGTAAGACAATGATACTTCTCATTTTTATTTTATGAGTAAATTAAAGAAGGCTGGCAATGTTACATACAGCAGGTAGAAACAAAGATGTCTCTCTAAAAAATTTGCGCTGATTAAATTTAAAAAAAAATCGTGCTGATTGGATTTGTTTTGGAAATTGTTGTAAAGCACTACAGGAGCATTTCTATGGCAGATTGTTGCTGCAAGATAAGGGCTTGAAGCAGCCTGCAACATGTAGAGTTTTATTGTGCTTTTTTTCATGTCTATTAAAAACTACTGAAGTAGTACATGCCTAAAGGACAACAGATATCCATACAAGCCGAATGACCACCTAAGCAGCATGTTCTGTGTAGCTGAATACATGATCTCTGTGCAGTTGTGTTCAAAGCAGAAACTGGAGGGGGGATTCACAAAGGTTAACACAAGTTACACAGCATGTGCACACCTTAAGTAACATTTCTAAATGAATAGACTGCAACAGCACTGTATGAGAGCTATGCATGAACTCGGAAAGGTTACCTTGAGGCGTAAACATTATGCACACCTCTTGGTAACCTTTATGAATCCCCCCTGTGGGTGTGAGACATATACTCTAGGCATAACAAGGCCAATGAATCAACAGTGAGATGTAATGAGATATCCTAACCTAGAAAGGAAACATGGCAAAAAAAATCAGGGCAAAAAATAATACAATTCCCCTAACTAGTGTGCGTGAAAAAATAGTTCCAAGTACCTTTGCAAGGAGTATTCAGAATGACAACACACACCATGCCTTCATCATGTCTTGAGCAGCTTTAAAAAACATCTTGGGTGTGAAGGCAGCATTCCTTAATGAAGAAGGGAAACACTTTATACTTATGGCTAAGCATGGAAAATATGTTAAGGGGATAGGTTAAAGAGACTAAATGATATTCATACTTGATAGGTTAAGGAGACTAAATGATATTTATACTTGATAGGTTAAGGAGACTAGACTAAATGATATTCATACTTTATCAATCAGGAAATTTTCAGAAAGGCTGTAAAGTGATCTTGTGGCTTTGACTCAGACAAGAAAGAAGTAACAGCATTTAGAACTTCAATATTTGGCTCATACTGCTCTTCCTTTTTTTTGTCCCCCCCAAAACAAAGACAGTTCTAGCTTTAAGCTGTAAGGAAGCAGACCAGTACTGTGAAGACCAATGCTTAACTAATAGGATTTGGCCAAAATTTGTCTTCAGTGAAAGAAACCACCATGGTCAAGGTTTGCTCACTCCTAAAGGCAGACACCCAACATGTGATGCATCTATTTTTGGATGCATGCCCTTGTTTTCAGGTTTAATTTACCCCTTCACACAATTTTTTGAACCCCCCCCTCATCTCATGTGAATTTTAAAGTTGTTTAGTACACAGAAAACCACACTACATATCCAACATGCAAGTGTCAAAAATAATTAAAAGAAAGAGGACACACCTTACATCTCTATTTTTTGGAAGCAAAAATAAATTACCTTGTGCAATAGAAGGGCTTAGTCGTGGTGGTACAGCGGTAGCGTTGTTGCCTCACAGCAAAAGGTTCTCCTGTTCAATTCATGGCTGGAGTGCCTTCTGTGTGGAGTCTGCATGTCCTCCCGCGATCGAGTGGCCTCCGAAAGACATGCGTGAATGGGCGTGCCTTCTCTGAAGGTTGGGCATCGGGCTGGCAACTCGGCACCATAAAAAATCTACTGCCAATCAGCGGACTGGAGTTCCACTGTGGAAACCCCTAATCGGGAAAAGCCGAAAAGACAAACAACAGCAACTTTGGTAATGGGCTTATATTTTTCTATCATTTTGTCATAATGCATTTCTGATTAGTATGACACATTCCTGCTGGAAGAATTATGTGCCATTTGATATTCAATTTTTATGCTAATTAGATATCCACATTTTTGGCTTGATGCACCTGCTTTTCAAGGGCCATTGTACCTATGGTCAATGTCTGCAGGTTAAGAGGTATGTCTCAGGATATAAGCAAGGTAGGTTGATTTACATTGCACTGCATTGTTTTGCTTCTCATAGCTCAACTGTTTTTTTCTATGTTTGGTACACTTTTACAGTTCATTGGAATGAACAGAACTTAACTTATGATAAAAATTTAGTTCATTGGAGTGAACTGAACTTAACTTATGGATGATAAAAATTAGAATTTTGTTTGGATTTTGCAAGAAATGGTACACGACAACAGAGTATTTCATTTTATTAAAATGCTGTTCCTTCTTCCTTGGCCAGTGTTTTTCAGTTTGGAATGATTTTGTAGCTTGCAGCAATTCTTATTGAGAGAGCTAAAATCAAATTAACCTGTACCACTGGTGGTAAAAAAAATGGATTTTTCATATGAAGACAAGCAAAATCAGAAGATAGCACTAGGACCATGCGTTTTGTTAAAATGCCACTCTTTTTCCTAGCTCATCCACTGCTTACTAGTTTAACTCACTTTTACTCTTCCATGTAGGGGGTAAACACACAGAGCATCTCTTTTATCAACCAACTTTTGGCTTGAGAAAACATAGCAAACATATTAGAGATATAAATGTTTTGAGATGATGGTTAAGTGACAAGGCTGAACAGCAGAGGGGCTCATAGCCTGTTAACTAATAACACATGCAATACTGGATGGGTACAGCAGTTACTGATTATAAAAGATGCAGTAAATCAGAGAGCTGTCCTCTGTGACTTTATTCATCTTGCAGTATGATGCATACATGGTGGAAAATTCACAAGAATAACGTGACTAATAATGTGGAAAAATAATAGTGAGGTAGGCTCACAGATGAATTAAAGGCACCCACCAAAGAGCATCCACAGATCACTTTTCAGGACAAGGGGACCACGGAGTGATAAGCCTGAAAACCACAATTTCATGAAAAACAGACCAAAAATATAAGGTAAATATCTGGGCATTTTGCAAAAATCTGGACAGCTGAGAGGTATGCAAGTGTTTATAATGTTTGTACTTGAGTTGAAACTGAATGGTTCCACTAGCATAGCTCACGCACTCATTTAACAAACATAAAGATCTCAGAGCTATTGGTCTGTCTAAGTGGCTTGCTTAGCGTCATGTAATATACAAGCAGAGGCTGATGGATGTAAGCTCAAATTAACAAGATGTAGTAAAACAACTCTGAATTCTGAATACATGACAGAATAAAAAAAAATAAACAAAGCTAGTATTCCTTGCTGGTTTCAGAGGCCGAGAGAATCAAACACCAGCTAAAATATCGCACAAAACAAAGGAGAATTCTGAATACATGCTAGCGCTAGATAACAGAAACACCAGCTAAAATATTGCAGAAAACAAAGGAGAATTCTGAACACATGCTAGCAATAGGTAACAGAAACACCAGCTAAAATATTGCGCAAAACAAAGGAGAATTCTGAACACATGCTAGCAATAGGTAACAGAAACACCAGCTAAAATATTGCACAAAACAAAGGAGGATTCTGAACACATGCTAGCAATAGGTAACAGAAACACCAGCTAAAATATTGCACAAAACAAAGGAGAATTCTGAACACATGCTAGCGCTAGGTAACAGAAACACCAGCTAAAATATTGCACAAAACAAAGGAGAATTCTGAACACATGCTAGCAATAGGTAACAGAAACACCAGCTAAAATATTTCACAAAACAAAGGAGAATTCTGAACACATGCTAGCAATAGGTAACAGAAACACCAGCTAAAATATTTCACAAAACAAAGGAGAATTCTGAACACATGCTAGCAATAGGTAACAGAAACACCAGCTAAAATATTGCACAAAACAAAGGAGAATTCTGAACACATGCTAGCAATATGTAACAGAAGCTAAACTGATAGCTTTTTTTCTACAGTGTTCTTCAGCAATTATCTAAAATAGAAAAAAATAGTAAAATACAGAATATATTTAATGACAGTAAAAGGGTGTGACTCTTTTCTAAGATTGTCTTAACTTAGTAATGCATGCTGTTAGCTATGGTTGATTCTGAAAGCACGGAGTGGTACACATAAATTGCAAAACATTGCATTCACTGCCAGTATTTTCATAATTTATACTGGCAGAATTATTATGTTTCTCTAGATTTCAAATATGTTGAAAGCATTTAGCAATTCTTATTTTCCTGCATTGAGAATACTTTCTCCATTTCTTTGACATCTTTGACAACTTGCTTCTACAGGCATTTTGTAGCCTGATGAGAAGTAAAGCACATTAAGATAATGTTAATTACATGTCATTTCTGAATGTTACTCTGGCTAGTGAAATATGAATTTGCTCAGATATGCAGGCTAACTGGGAAAGAAAGAGTGATGTGAATTGTAGTATATTTGTGTACCAAGGGCCAGATTAAAATGTGGGCTGATAGGCGCTACATCTCATGCCAACAGACCAACATGTTTGAAATACACCCTGTTGCTTCTATTTTTTACTGAACTCCTCTGCAATTGTCACCCCAGATAAACACAACCCTTACAATATTCAGCTCTAGGCCAGTTAGGATCATAATCCAGCACTGTGGGTACCCATGACACAAGCTGACAATTCAGTTTCATTACAGTGCATTAAATTAAATGTCTGCAAATAAAACAGGGAACCACACAGTTTGTTAACAGTCAATCAGATTAATAGCATTGTCATTAGACAATTGTCCCCCTTTGTTTTTTTTTCCCAAGATGTGATGTATCTTTATATTGTATTTAGAACTCAACTATCTTCCTTTTTTTGCATTAACAATGTTCATATGTCTGTTATGTACTTGGAGCTTTTCTCCCCGGGCCTCCGCTGAAAATGGACATGTATCCAGTCGGACTCTCTCGGTTAACAAATGTAAAATAAATAAATAAATAAATAAATAAATTAGAAGGTTGCTGTATCATGTATTCATAGGTTGGCAGGCACTTGCTAGGCTATTGATCTGATGGATCGTTAGAAGTCGAACCATACATTCCCATTAAGTTTTTAGCCCTTATATTTTAGGTATGAACAATCCAGAGATGAGTACATTTACATGCTGCTTTTACCCATGAGGGACAAGGGTGCTAATCTAGAGTTGGATTTGTGGTTGTCAATCCATTTGAACAGATTTTATCTGAATAGTGAAAGAAAAGTTCTTTGTTTTATGTGGACAGGAAGAAGATTTCAAAGAAGTGGTGGTCTCTGTGATACATCACATCCTCCAATATGTTTTATTGATGCTGCATAAGAGATTTAGATCTCTTGAGCAGGTACTTATGCCCCCACTGGGCTTGCATATGTGCAGTAGGTCTGACAATATAGGGTCTGCTGAGACAGAATGTGAAGAACAGATCGTTGTACACGAGGCAGGGATCATAGTGGTGGATTGATTTAGAGAAGACCAAGAACGTGAGTGTTTGCATTTTAATCACTCTTCTCTCCAAGTTCTCCAAGTTTGTGCAACCTTGAGTTTAATGTTTGTATGTGCATATGAGTATAGCCAAAACATCCAGAAGCAAGGAAAATGCAAATGGCAACAAAACTGAAACATACCTCCTGAAACCAGCAATAACTAAAAATGAAGCCCTGGACCTTATTTAATAAAAAAAAAACATAATCCACAAAAATCTCACACACAATGCATTGCAGAAAAAAAAGATAGTGTAATTATGCTACAGTAAAACACAAAACACACACACAAAGGCTCATGCGTGGGAGGCTCTTGTTGAGCTATGAAGAATAACTTTTTAATGGTCTCAAAGAGGCTGTGGAATTCCATCTGTGATTTCATGGTTGGGGGGGGTGAGATAAGAAACTTAAGATGTTTTCATCTATGAGGGAACACAACTTTTATCTGAGGACACTGTTAGGAAGTGGAAGGAATAATTTGAGGAGCTTCTAAAACCATCAGAGATGCCCTTGTAGAGATCCAGCTAATGGGATTTGGTCAATATCTCTACAAGAAGTCACTACAGCAATTAAACAGTTTTGAAGTGGCTAGGCAGTGGGAATGTTGAGTACACATCATTAGGGTTTCATGGTTAGCAGTTGTTTTCAGAGCTGGCATAGTTAACTCTGGACTGGCAAACTGGATTGGTGGTCCTTATTTTCAAAAATGGATCCAAAACAGTATGTTCCAATTATAAATGAATCACTCCCCTCAGCCTCCATGGGAAAATTACTGCAGGGTGACACAAAAATGAGTCTTCATTCCATACATGAACTTCTGATCCAAGATCAGCAGTGAAAAGTTCATCCTGGCTGGAGAACAGTAAATCAATTTTTCTTCCTTGCATGTACATTTGCAAAGTCACACAAAGTCACCAATGTGGTCTGTATATGGATTTTTTGACTCAAAGAAAACATATGGTTACATATTCTGAACTATCTAGTTAGATCTCCTAGAATAATATGGGTTTTCTATGGCTCTTAATCCTTTGATGTAATGTGCTCTGTTCCTCTATTTACAGAGTAAATGTTACCTTGGTGTTAGCAGTCTTAATTTGAATATGTTTAAGGTGAGCTTAGACTCCATCAAGGGAATGTGTTGACCCCCTTCTCTGTGATTTTTCTTGGGCTACAATTTCAAGGAGAAATTAATATTTGAAGACTATACAGTGTGGGAATGTGAGAGCTGCATTCTTGTTGTTTTCAGATAATGATGACACTGTGGCCTCAAGCGACAGTGACCTTTGGCATGGACTGGAGTAGACTGCTGCAGTGTGTGAAGTAAGTAGGATGAAAATCAACACCTCCTAGTCAGAGACCATGATTCTCTCCAGAAAAAAGGGAATTACTTTGCAGGTAAGGGAAATAGTCATGTCAAATGGGGTTAAGTAGCTTGGGCTCTGGCTGTAGAGGATCAGGACTAACAGATGGGTTCATTTTCTTGTGTGTGTTGATAAAGCAAATACTGAGTCAAAGAACAAAACTCTGCTTACCAGTTTGTCGTTATCTACACATGGGGGTATCACTCAAAGAAATGAGATCACAAATACTTCTGGATGGCCTCAAATAGGTTACTTTAAACCATCTAACTGACTCTGAAATCACTGACCAAGCAGATATCAGGAGGGATGCAAAGATGTGGATTTTAGCTGCTGACACTGCTATGATGTAAATAGAAATGAAGCACCTTCTGAGATGCTGGGCTCAATCTCAGTCTCAATGAGCAAAGTGAGAGCTGTGGCACTCCAAGTGATTCTTGGATCAAATGCACACACGCAATGAAACAGATGTTTGCCAAGTAACAAATATCAGAAACAACAGTGCAAATAAACAAAATCAGTACACATACTTCACCTTTAAAATATGAGATTGCATTGCTGATCAACAACAATGAAGATTCATTCAGCAAGGATCAGATTGCATGTTGAGCATCCTAGGAAAAATACCGTACAATATCAAAGACGACACATGTGAACAAACAAGAAATGCTACTGAAACTCATATAAAAATTGAGCAGGAAAAACTACTTCATACCACTATCATCATCACATTATTTTTTTACATAATACAGCATAATAGTGAAACACCTTTACTAAAAACAATGCAAAGGCAATGAGATGTATTTAACTTATATTATCCTTTTTCCAACTCAACAAGAGTTTATTGGTGAATTTCTCATCAACCCTCCGAGTCATATGCACTTCCAGAGATGCCTGACTCGGTCAAAAAATATAATTTTGCATAGAAAAATGTAGAGTACATTATTGCTATATCTGATACGTTTTAACAACAGTGTTATTGGTAGGTAATTAATGAGAAGTGCAACATTACTTCTATTTTCTTACAAAGATTTTTTAAATAAAGTGAAAGTTAAAAAATACAGTTTTATTATTTTAACTATCAATAATATAGACAGAACAAACTGTAAACAGGCTAAATATAAGGCAGACAATGTATTATGTATGCTTTGAATATCAATTTAAAGTACAGAGGCATCTTACAGAGTTTCAAGAAATAACAACAGAATAATCACAAAACATAGAAATCTTCAATAGAGGTAACGTACTATAACAAAATAAAATACAAATGATCCATATCCATAATAATTTTGTTAAAAGACAACCAATTATTATTATGCAACAAGAAGAAATTACCCAGTTTCTAAGCATAATAATTTGAAGTTACATGTGCTGTAATCCAGACATACCTGCTGCATTTAACAGTAGTAACTCATTAACTCATTAACAGGAGAGTCAGATATTTAAATCTATTCAATCGTAACCTGACTTGCTAACAAGAAGTTTCAGGAAATATTATACAACATTCAATGAAAAATCAAACTTTCTTAATTATCCTTTTATATAGTTTTTAACTACACATTGAATGTCATTAAAATAATTGACAGTTCCTAGATTTTTTTTGTGTATGATGTTAATCTATATAACATGTATTTAAAAGTTATCTGGCAAACTAAAAAAAATAAGTCATTAAAGTTTTACCATACTGTTAAGTTTATGGTGTGACTTTGCCTCCTATGATTTGAGTCTGTGTATGACAATGACTTGTTACTGTTACAAAATGGATGAAAAACTAAAGCCTGGAAATTCAGAAAGGGATACCATCAGTGGCAGGCCCTAATGTGGATGTTTTTCAGCTGGATGTAGCCCTTTTCCAGTGAGTTTATGTATAACCACCAAGGTGGACTGCCCCCATGGCTTACTGCAATGTTAGAGAGCATTCTGTGGAGAGACATATTCATAGAGTCATAGATTGTTACTAGGCTAACAACCCAGGGGAACTTTCTAAGGCTAGCCAAGTTTTCTCAAAAGAATAATGATGTCCTTTATCCAAATAGGACATTGAAGTCCAGGCATTTATAAGCTACCTCTGTCCATAAGAGACATGAGTGGCAGGAATGTTGTGAATTTCCTATTCCCTATCCAGTGGTCTAGGTTGCACTAAAACTGGGTAGTAGAGAAACTCAGCTTTACATGGGGGAGGGGCACTGCTCCACAGAAGGGGCAGTGTCTGGGACACACATCTGTCTCTCCAGCATGTTCTGTTTAAGTCAGACAAAATTCAGGTCTCTAGACCTTGTATTTCTGGTATTCTGACTTATGAATATGTAAGAAATTTACCAGAAAGGCTCATCCAGACTCTGCTACACTTTGCTGTGAAGGAAAGGTTAGTTTGCTTTTATTTTTTGTATTACTGTATTGCCTTTCTATATTTTGAATACTGTAGTTTGTTTTCTTTACCTTGTGTTTTGCTTGCATTCTGTTTTAACAGCATATTAAAACTTCAAAAGAGACCACAGCTCTCTCTGTTCTGAGTCAGGCAGAATTTTTTCCTGCCCTCCCACCCATTTAAGTTGTCTTGTTAAATACCACTGTCTTTCTAGTTGCCCGCCTCTTATGTTAATCTGACCATATATCTCATTTCTCTCTACTTTCACTGGCTTATGTGAGTAATCACAAAATCATCATTTTGAAATCCCACCCTTTCAATTATTTAAATTTATTGGCCATCCTACAGTATTTCATAGTACCAAAATACAAAAGTGACCACCCCTTTCAATCAATCTTGCTGTTTTAAAAATAGTAACTCTCCACTAAACCTTAACTTTTAAACAGGTAAAACTCAAGTTACCTACTTTCACATCTAACTTCTCTAGTGCACACTGCAGAGTGCATTCTTTTCAATCTTACCTTTAAGCATCCTTGTGACTAGCACTTTCTCTAATACCTGCTGGAAAGCACTAGGAAGCCTTAAACTCATACAAACACTGAACTCTCCTTGTTAACAAGGAGAAATTAATAGTAGGCACTAAACAGCCTATAATTGCAAAGTACCTTGCTAAGGAAACAGCTCCTATACTTTACAAAGAAAAAAAAAAAAAAGCCCCAAACCAGGCATGTCCAAGGGTCAGCTTCCGGTGAATTCTCCTGTCCACCTGGTGAATCTGGGCATACTGGGGCAATGCAGCAATTGCCTCATGTACACAGACAACCCTCTCCTCCTACCATCCAACACTACAACCTGTGAGAGATGCACTTACATAGCCAAAATGGAAGCAAAGCTCTCTCCACCCAAGATTGTGCTAAACAGTCAAGAGGAGAAGGTTAACACCCACACTACACCTCAAGCAACACACAGCCCTTCTAAACCCGCACCACCAACACCCACATATAGCAACACTAAATCCACATATGCAGAGGCCCTTAACTTTAACCTGCCCAAGCAACAAAGACCTCTGAAGCTGAAACGCAAACAAACACAAATCACAACCAGTGTGTCACATAGTTCACAACACCAGTGTGCCACCCAGCAACAGCCCCTAAGGCAAGACAATGTACCTAACACTTTAGTTATAGGTGACTCTATAGTCCGGCACACTGATGTCATTCTCACCAGGTTGAATAAGGAGAAAATTACAGTCAGCTGCCTGTCGGGTGCCAGGATCCGCCACATAACGCATGCACTCAAGTCACTCCACAACAAGTACAAATATGACTCTGTCATTGTCCATGTTGGAGTGAATGACTTGAGACGTACCTCCCTGGACTACATGAAAAGAGACATGGAAGAGCTCTCGGATCATGTGGCCCAGGCAGGTATGACCCTAGCCCTGAGTAGCATCCTGCCTTCGCCCAGAATGATACCACAATATAAGGATAAAATGATTGACTTCAACAATTGGCTAAGCTTATGGTGTCATTCAAAGGGGATCCAGTATCTGTCTGCCTGGGATGACATGATTGACAGACCACGATGCTTTGCCAGAGATGGTCTGCACCTGCCGCCCCTGGGATTCAGGTTACTGGCTAAGGCTCTTGCCACCCCTATAGTGCCTTTTTTAGGCAAACTTCAAAGGACAAAACCACCACCGTAACAGGTACAAGCATGCAAAATCTGAAGGTATTGCTACTCAATGCTAGAAGTCTAAACCTCAAAATGCACTCTCTCGAGGCACTCCTAAAAATGGAGAACATCGATATCTGTGCAGTAACTGAGACCTGGTTCAAGGCTCCAGAGAGCACCCCTGCAATACCAGGCTACAACTCTTACCACACTTTTCGGCCACCAAACCAGGACCAAAACACTAAAGATGGAGGAGTGTCAATATTCACCAAGGATATTCACACCACCAGGCTAGTTAGCCAACACAATGTGTCTGAAATTCTCCAAGTGCAACTAACACTAGGTAAGACTGCAATCCAAACTGTAGCTTGCTACAGATCCCCCACCATACCCCAAGATTCTCACTACACCTTTCTAAACATACTGGAAAATATTAAGATAGAACCAAACACCCTAATACTGGGTGATTTTAACTACCCTGCCATTAACTGGGAAAACTACTCATGTCCCAACACCTTTGCGCAACGGTTCTTGGAATTCATAAATTCCAACGCCCTGGATCAACTAATCCATAGTCCCACCAGGGGCTCCAATATCCTAGATCTGGTCATTACCAACATGGGAAATCAATGCTCCATACCTATGGTCACCCCCTCGTTAGTCATGTCTGACCATAAGCTAATCACCCTTAACATCCACATCCCACCCCCACCCCTCAGTAAAGAAACCACCATAAAAGACTTCTCCAAAGCCAACTTCATGCTACTCAAGTCAGAAGTGACAAACTTCATGACACCCATCCAGACGGGAACTGAAAGTTCAACTGCTGAATCCTACTCTAAGGCACTGTACGAGCACATCCACTCATGCATGAATCGTGCCATCCCAAATAGAACCAAAATGCTCTCATCCAAAAAAAGGAAGCCAATCTGGTGGTCCCCTGCCATAAACAAACTTTACAACAAAAGGAAGAAACTTTTGCAGAAAAGAGGAAAATCCCAGGATGCAAAAAACTCCCTTACTAGCCTCAGTAAGAAACTGAGATGCCTCATAAAATCCTCCAAAGGTAGTTATGAAAATAAAATTGCCAAAGATTCCAAAGACAACCACAAAGCATTCTATAACTATGTCAAGAATCTAAATGGCAATGCTCAGATCTGCTCTGAGCTAAAACAGAATGGCATTAAATATACTGATCCGAAGGATATTGCCAATATCCTGGCAGATCGATTCAGTGCCAACTTCACCCCCCTCTCACCCCCTAAATGGCCCATCTCAATACCGGAAGTTTGGCAAATTCCAGTACTAACGGCCACACAGGTACAAAACGCACTCTCTAAAGCCAAGAATACAGCATCCATGGGACCAGATGACATCCCGGGCTGTGTACTACATGAACTACAATATGAACTGGCACCTCACCTAAGTGTCATGTTTAATCATAGCCTCACCTCAGGTTTCGTGCCCACTGAGTGGCGCAGAGCTACAGTTATCCCAATCCACAAGGGGGAATCCACCTTGGATCCCGGAAACTACCGTCCCATCAGTCTGACAAGGCTTATCTGCAAGGCCATGGAGCGTATTATCATGGAACTTATAAACAAAGACATTGGCAACCTTCAAACACTGGACCCCACCCAGTTTGGGTTTGTGAAGGGCCGATCTTGTCTCCTGAACCTGATTGACTTCTTTCAATCAGTCTCCAGAGCCATGGACAAGGGTAAGGTGATCCACACAGCCTATCTAGACCTTGCCAAGGCCTTTGACACCATCCCCCACTCTGGAATCATAGATAAACTTACTAAGTTGGGCATCAATCCCTATGTCACCCAATGGGTTGCTAAATTGCTTACTGATAGAACCCACACTGTAAAAGTAGCCGACTCCAAATCCAGCTCCAGACAAGTGACAAGTGGAGTACCTTAGGGTTCAGTCCTGGGGCCGCTCTTGTTTGGCATCTACTTCTCTGAAGTACAGGTCAACACTAAGGGACTCTGGCTAACAAAGTTTGCAGATGACTGCAAACTGGGAGCCATTATTGAATCCCCAAATTATGTGGATACTCTACAAAAGGGCCTTACAGAAACAGATGCTTGGTGCCAGAGCCATGGGCTCAAGCTCAATGCCAAGAAATGTATTGTTATCCCCTTTGGGAAAAACATGTATCCATGAATTACCATATAGGTGGCAGTACACTAAACACAGAAAGTGTGATAAGAGACTTAGGGACACAGGTGGACAGTGGTCTCACCTTCGATAACCACATCGCCACAACAGTCAGAAAATCCTTCTATGTGGCACACCTCATCACGAAGGGCTTTTCATCCAGAAAAAGGAGGTCATTGTCCCACTGTACTCATCCCTCATTAGACCCATTATAGAATACAATGCCCCATTTGGTATGTACCTCTCAAGACATCTGCAGCAACTGGAAAGGCCTCAGAAATACCTCACTAAAAGAATCACAGGCCTAAAGCAGATGCCCTACGCTGACCGCCTTAAAAAACTCCAGCTATACTCTGTCGCATATCGTCTACTCAGAGGCGATCTCTGCTTAACATACAAGGCCATGTCAAACCCAGAGCTGTTGGATATGCTACACTTAAAGAAATCCCAATCCCTCAGAGCTACACGCTCCAGGGATGTAAACCTTGTCATCACAATAAACAAAACATGCTGGAGGGATAGGTTCCTGACCCAGAGACTCCCCAGACTCTGGAATAGATTGCAGAGTGCCTCTTTGGACCTCTTCAAGAGGAACCTTGACGATTGGATGGGAGAAAGGAAATTCACCCCAGGGATCATGTCATGGACATGGGTCCAGGAAAGTAAATAATGTGGGAAGAAATAGCCAGGGAATTGTTATGGCTAGGCTTGTATAGGCCCTAGGGCTGATAGCCTAGTACCAACCTATGAACCTATGAACCTAAGTGTGAGGTTTGTGCATGCTTTGTAAGCCAGGCATAGATCGCCCCTCAGCAATATATAGGATACTTAGTAGATGGAATGGGCTTTAAGGCACTCTGCATTAGGCAGGTTTGTTGCACCTTCTATTCTTTTTGTAAGGAACCTCTGAGGTCGCTTTAATTGCTGCATGTTGATGGTCAGATACATAACAAAGGGAGGATTATACTCTATTATTGGTCTGATAAGGACAGTGTAGAGTGGGAAAATTACCTCTTTTGACTTAGATGACATGCCCTTACGTATAAGTTGGTCGACATGAAAAGATTTCCTCACCACTGTGGCCACACAGTAATTGAAGGTAAGGCGTCTACATGCGTACTCAGATCTCTGACCACTGGGTCAACTTTTATGGGTGCTTTATCAACACGGTAATTAGCTAGGATGGTTGACTTCCCAAATGGTACAATTATGCATTTTTTAGCATTGATTTAGGCACCATGTGTTAGTCAGAGAAGACCCTCTTGAAGAATGCTATTGTCTGCAGGGAAGTTGATGATTTCCCCCAGCTTACAATCATCTGGAAACTTAGTCATCCATAAACCTTCAGCATTTGCTCCTCCCATTTCAGAGAAGTAGATGCCAAAAAAGGAGTGGGCCAAGTACCAAGCCGTGGGAGACTCCGCTAGTGACTGGCCTATTGATAGAGGTGGCCTCCCCTATTTTGACCTGCTAGGTCCATCAGTGAGCCAGTTGTCTGTCCAGTAAGTGATACAAAGGTTTAACACCAAAATTAGGGAGCCTGTGTATAATGCCTGAATAGGGCATTATATGAAAAGCCTTGGCCAGGTCTAGGTAAGCTGTGTGCACAATTTTACCTTCATCCAGTGCTTTGCTGATTCTATCAAAAAGTCCACCAAATTTAATAGGTATGACCTTCCCTTAACAAAGCCTAAATGTGATGGGTCCAGCAATTGCAGGTTACCTATGTCCTCATTTATCATCTCCATGATGATTCTTTTCATGGCCTTACATATGACGCTGGTAAGACTTATGGGCCTGTACTTACCTGGATCAGTGGTTGGACTTCCTTTGTGCAGGCCAATGATTGTAGCCATTTTTATTCCTTGGGCACAAAAACTGACTGAAGGCTCCAGTTGAAAAGTGAGCCAGAGAGGTCATGTTTCATGCTATTTATTAAACATCCTGGGATGTTATCAGAGCCGATCAATGCAGTGTTTTTGGCATTAGAAAGTGCATTGATGACCTGTTCCCTACTAATGGTTGGGGAAATTGTTTTATGTGGTATTTCCTTTTAAATATCAGGAGGGAGGGTGGGAGAAGAAATTTGAGCTGAACCTGTCAGCCAAAAGGTTGGCAGTGGCCTCCAGTCCAGTGTGGGTGATGCCATTTACAATAAGTTCTGTGCATTGTTGTGTATTTCCTCTGAGGTTACAAACATAGCTGTAAAAAGCTTTGTGGTAGTCTGTTGCCTGAAAAGCTATTTTTTCTCAAATGTAGCCTTTAAAGTATTAATTAAACCTCTTAGCTGCCTACTTAGATTGGTCAGGGGGATTTTAGTAGGTATGGCTTTGTTCCTCCTATGCTTGGCCAAGATTTTTTTTCTTTTGTTCTATAACCAACTAATATTGTGATTCCACCAAGGTGGCTTGTCATCTGATAATGAGTCATGTGCTCTGCTCTCCCCCCAAGGTACGCCTGTGGTAGGGTCATACCTCTCAACCTGGGAAACATCAAAAATCTGGACAAAAGCCCATGAAAAATAAGTACAAATCTGTATGCTGATTAACATAAAATGTGCATACATTATTATGCAACCCCACCCGCTCCAATGGAATTGTGGGATACCAACTTTCAAATGCAAACTGAAGAACAGATAACCAAAATATGACCCCAGAGTCCCCCTGCAGCCATTCCAATGTCCCATTACCTGGTTATTTTGCCCCATTTACAATAAACACTAATGTGCATACTGCTTTACTTCTACAATGATTTGGATTTTATTTCACATTTTATAGCACAATACACAAACACTAATAGACATCTGCTAAACAAAGCAATACTTTCTCACAATGAAAATAGACTTAGCATTAAAACTTCTCTGCCCCTGAAACTCACATTCATAGAAACAGCATTGAAACCCACACCACATCCAATGAAAATGCATCTGGCCAGTGGTGGATAAAGATTACCATTGGGCTATTTTCAAATTATAGGCCCCTTGCACATGAAACAAGAAACGTACATGTTCTTTGATACACCTTCCTGACTTTATTAAATTATATTCCTTGTATAATACAGCACACATGTTAGAGCGCATTTTAAATTTATTATTTGAACATTTTTCCAGTAAGCAATGTAACAAAATGCATGAAGCAATAATGACAAAACTGCCCAATTCAGAACATTTCCATCATAAAAGTATACTTCCACACACACACACACATATATATATATATATATATATATATATATATATATATATATATATTTATATTTGTATATAAAACTTTGTGTAAATAGAATGATAGTAGTGTAAGCCATGGGCATCTTGCACAGCTTCTCGAACTTATTTCCAGTTTCAGTTTTTTGCTTGACTTACTCTGATTTGTGTTATCAGACCAACTCAACAGCTGTAAATGCACAACAAAATAAACTAGGTGAACTGCATGTTTTAAGACTTCCAATTTTTAGTCCCAGTACTGACCGATCTTCTCCTACATTCATGCTGAAGCATCAAAACTATCATTGTAATCCAGGTGCTGTTAACTTGCGGATCTTGCTTTTCCACTGTCTGCAGTGGAAAAATGTGCTTTATCTTGAATGCTGGAAAATATACTGTACTTGTTTAAAAATATTTTTCTTATAATGCAGCACATAACATAATAGTTCTGATTTTCTGTTCCTAAATTTGGGTTAATGATATTTTTTGCTCTTTCCACTTTGGCACAAATGCTCTTGTGCATGACATTTTCTCACTTCTGTTGTATCTGTAGCTTCATCCCTGACTTGTTACACCCACCCCCTTTAAAAGTACAACAACACAGTACAGTATAAGCAATGCAGCTACATACTATGGGAGTAGAACCTACAGCCTTCTCCATCAAAAGCAAGTATTTAACCTGATATGCTATTAACAACGCAAGCAGCATAAGCAACACTAAACTTCTCTTCCCATGAAGCTCGCAGCTCCTTGTAAAATCCACTTGACACTCAACCGTATCTCTCAACTTTGCAGCACAAGAAATTTGGAAAATGCCAAAATGTATTGGGGGGGGTGGCAAAAGCACAAAAACCAGGGATACATTTTAATCAATGCTTTTACCAGTTAGGGGTTGCCACAATGGAACTCCGATCTGCTCATGTTTGGCAGTGGATTTTTTACAGTGCCAAGTTGCCAGCCCAATGCCCAACCTTCAAAGAAGGCAAGCCCATTCACGCTTGCACCTACCTGCATGTCTTTAACGTCACTCAACCACAGGGAGGACATGCAGACTCCACACAGAAGGTGCTCCAGCCAAGAATCAAAAGGGAGAACCTCTTGCTGTGAGGTAACAACGCTAACTGCTGCACCACCGCAGCTCCTGTTTTAAACATTGCTTGTATGGTTTTGAAAAGTTGCTAGAATAAAATGTTGTGTTACCACCATGCATTTTACTGCAAAGTCTTGAACTCCGGACCCTATGCACTACAATCAGAGCAACATACCACTATGCCAAATCAGCAGTTTCCTAAAAGATAGGAAGACTGAAACTTAAATGGCTATCATTTAGTGAATTCAGTTCTCACTTCTCAATATAGCTCTCAACCTCTTAGCACAAAACACCTGGACAAAGCCAAAAATGGGGAACACAGCCCCCAAACATATTCAGAGAATTCACTTCTCAGTGCCATAGCTCTCAACCTCTTAGCACAAAAAACCTGGACAAAGCCAATAATTGGGGAATACAGCCAGAAAACTAGGGACAAGTTTATGTTCAACATCTTCACGGTATTCCAGAAATGCACACACATTGTTTTTGAGCCCTTGAGCTCAATTCCGACAGGCTGGCAGGCCATTTCACGGAGCTAACATTATCGCGCACGTGATGACATCAGCTCAAAAATTTGGAAATTTTTTTTAAAATAAAACAGCCAGGAAGTGTGGAAAGTAAGGAATGTCACTCAGGAATTGTGGCACCCCATTATTTGGACCTCAAAACTGGTAAAAAAACAAGTAATTTAGTATAGTTGGGAGGTATGGGTAGGGGATGTATGCAGTCAAGTGATTCAAGTAACAACTTGACTGCATAAATCAACCTCGTCAACAAAGTTAACAAGGCCAAAAGCCTGTGTTCACCCATTATTTTCAAAGGGAGATTCCATGTTAGAGGTAAGTGTTGGAGAATTTAGCAGAAAGGTAGTGGTGGAGGGTTGTGTTTATGTTTGTATATGTGTGGCAGATGCGTGCTTGTATTCAGAAGTATTAGAGGTCTCAGGTCTGTGCATGCATGTGTGTAGCTGCCAGGGTGGTTGCACTATGGAGGTTTATCTATGGGACAGGTTGAGCGTGTGTGTATTGGTGAATGGGTGAGTGTGTCGAGTAAGGGGGGTATCTGCTCTACAGTGTGTGTGTCTGTGTGTGCATGAAAGTGTGAAAGTGTGTGTGTGTGTGTGTGTGTGTGTGTGTGGGGGGGGGGGGGTTGCCATATCTCTTAATGCTTTTATACTAATGAGCAAAGTCTGTAGTACTGAGGGATACTACACACAAGTTCTTTCAGCATGAAACATATCCCAAACAATAAGTATGAAACACTGATGTCTGGCATTACTGCCTGACTGCAATGTTCAATTAGGAGAGACAAGGTAGTTATAAGAAACAAAGTCATGGATATTGTGTAACATCAGGAACAGTTAAGTAACAGGAAGAGTCTGTGTATGCGAGCACTTGTGTGTGTATGTGTGTAGGGTAGTGAATAGGGGGGTACCTATGCCAATGCAATACATGGGCCTTCAGTTGTGGCTGCCACAGCAAAAGACTTAATTAGCACTTGTGGTAAACACCAAGCAATTCAGAGACATGCAAATGCTGTGATGATGTCCTTCCTCATTGCATATATTGTGCCTGTGAATCTGTTTTTCTCAATCACTTTAATGGGCCCTTTTTGTCACAGCACTTAATTTTCATGAATGGGTTCTTTTTCAGTTCATCCTACAGTATTTAGTCTGGTGAATTCATATGAAAAGGTCTGAGATAATTAAATCAGAAAGTTCTTTTCAGATGTGGTGTGTTGTGTTTTGTGAATACTACAATAATTATTCAATTAGGGATCTATGCATTCAGCCATAAATGTGCTTTTACTGAAATGTATTATTTTCTTCTATATTTCTTTTTATTTTTTTGAAATATGGTAGCCACTCAATTTCTTCTGAAGTAATAAAACATTTCTCTAATGCTCCCTCCTCTTCTTCATGACTAAACATGTTAGCCTCTATCTTTGTCTTTAACAACAGGGTTGAGGGTTGACATAATGGTTAAGGTGCTTACCTTAGAGAAATAGGTACAGGTTAGGGCTCTCACCTTTGAGGGAAATTGGCTAGGCTTAAAATGGTCCAAAAGGACACCTAGCCTAGTACTCACCTATGAAACTATAAACAACTTATGACAGGGACTATACACGTTTTTTTCCCTTCACTACACTGCTTTGTCCTACACTTTTTTGTGTCTCCAAAACTGCACAGTTTACTGCAGCCAGGTTCTTGCTGTAAATACAGAATAGTACTGTCATACTAATGTTGCTATTTCTTACAAAACTCTGTAGACTGACAGCGTTTCTTGCTGCTGTGCAACACAGATTAAATCACTCATGGCACTTGACAAAAATATTCTCAGTTTGCCTTTCCTATACTTCTGTTGTCATGCACTGTGTTTTCTTGTTTCAGAATGCATTACTCTGTACTGCAAATAAGCTGTCAGACATTCACACATTCTTCCAGTCTAGTACAGTCTCCTCACCCTGTCTGCATGCCCTTATCTAGGAAATGCATTGGATAACAATATGCCTTTGGCAAAGTACAGAGCTTTCTTTTCAGATATTATGTTGTGCTGCTTATAAAAATATTGAAAATGGCAAGTGCTTGCACAGTCCTATGGGTGACATCATCTCGATGAACTCCGGTTACTATGGCTCCTTCTTCCTACTACCAAATTAATGTTATAGCTGTGCTATCATTTTTTGTGCTGGCTAAACTGTTGCATTGCATTATGTCATATGCCTCATTACTTCAGTGTAGGCCACATTCTTTTCTGATCCAATGCCATGGTTACCTAGTCACAGAACTCTAGTAAAATGTGTGATAATAATCTTCCTGCTGCTTGATTAAAAAAATGGTATATAGAGATGAGCAAAAGGGAAACTAATAAAAAGACAGTTAAGAATATTGCCTTCATCATGGAAGTTTTCAATGTGTATTTGTAATGAGTACTCTTATCAGACATGTGGAGGTCTTCAGAGAAAGGAAGGCAAGCTTCAAGATGATGTAGTGTGAATCAGGCAATGTGGAGTTCCACTATTCATTAATGCTTACAGGTCACCCGCTTCCACTTACAATATGGAATTAATGATGTGAGCAATTACTGATTCTAAAGATCCCTCACAGAAAACAGGTCTGTCTTCTGGAAAGTACTCTCATTAATATCTTAGGGACTATGCATAAACTGAGCTTGCATGGGATGTAGCAGAAAGATGCAGGATAATACCTGATGTAGCTGATGGAAGGACGCATCCCTGGCTACCATCTCTGCACCACTGTGCAGCAAGCTCTGAGTAACTGCCCCATCCTAGCTTTTCTCATCACTACCTGGTTAATGCAGTTACCAATAGTAATAATCACATCAAAAATAATCATCTTTATATACAAATAAATTAATATATGAATTATATTTGCTGTCTAAAACCCATATTGCTGTTTACATTAAATGATATTGGTCTTGTAAAAGCTTAAGTGATATTGTGGGATTTCCTTACTGTTTTTTTGTGCTGTTTTACTTACCATTTAATCTGCAAGTCAAGCAAATAGATACTGAATGTGCTTAGGTACTACATAGGAAATGTAGTCCAGAGCATCAGTGGTATAAGTTTAATGGAATATATTTAAACACAAAATTCAGATGCCAACTTTAGATATTGCCAGAAGGACCAGCTACTGATTATGTAATTTGTCAACTGGGCACACCAATAGGAAGATATAAGAAAGGACAGAGAGAGCGATTTAAATGGACTGTGGATTTTGTTAAGCGGGGAGGGTGCCAAGGTCTTCAGGCTGGATCAAAGTTGTATAGCAAGATACACAGTTAAAGGAGGTGCAAACCTGAAAAATGAAGATGCATCATTAGTCTTATCAGTGATTCTGTGGTATGGAATTCATTATTTCTTTTAACACCCAAACCCTGTCCTTTTGACAAATATAGGCAAAACAGAAAGAAGGGCATCAAACCTGTACCCATAGCAAAATAATTCTGAAAGTAAAAAAGAACCACAGTCATCACTATGAATAGTATTTCTTTTCATTTTCATGTATGCCCTACTGGAACACCTATGTTTCATTGATGTTCATTTTAGTAGAGTGGTGAAACAAAACACTCAAAACCAATAAAAAACAAAAAAAACTATAAATCCAGAAGGAAGGTGCAGCTCAAAAACACAAGTCAAGCACAGAATGCCTACTTGGCATTCTATGGTTGACTTGTGTTTTTGAGCTGCACCTTCTGGATTTACGATTAGTAGAGTGGTGAAAAAGACGGTAGAGAAGATCAAAAAATGAGCTGTAATCGTTCTGACCAAGAAAGGCGGTCACGACAATTCAAATGTTTTGTAATTTTTGTAATTTAATTTGTTAAATTGATGTACTGAGGAGCTTTTCTCCACGTCTCCACTGAAAACAGTTTCTCTAAGGCCCAGTGGACTTTCCTGGTAAATAAAATGTGAATAAATAAATAAATAAATTTAAAGACTTTTCCATAAATTAAGCATTTTGAGTCTGTAAATGTACTACTACAGGTGACTCTCATGTCTGAGTCATTAACAACCTCTTTCATTATATAAAAATGTTTCTTTGTATTAATAAATGTGTTGCACTCAAAACAGATGCCTTTTGAACTTGTGTTCCAAATGGAAGTCACAGCATTACTTGTCAGATGGCCTGAACCCCATATCATCATTTGTTTCAGCTGGGGTCAGTGCTGGACTAGACACACTGTTCTGGACTCCAGAAAGATGATACAGTCTCCATTCTATCTGGAGAATAGAACAGAAATGGTGTTATGCGACAACTTAATCGGTACTTGGTTACCTTTATTAAGTCTGCTATTGTAAGTCCATGCACTAGTTGTATCACAAAATGGCTGCCTAAACATGTCTACACTCTCTATTTACATAGATTCATGTTGCAGCTATTGTTATCCATACTGAAGGCACACCCTGGAGTCATCCCAATATGGAAACTGATATCAAAATTTCATGTCTTCAGTCCTCAGATGAACCATGCTCTGCTGTTAACTACAAAAAGGTCAACAATCACTACTATAGTTGCAATGATCAGCAGCAACCATTCCCATTTTGCTCGTTTTTCAGCTGGTATATGTAATCCTATCCTGAGTTACTCACTGTTTGGCCTTACTGCAATGTCTACAGCAGTTAATGAAGTTGCTGTGAACTCCATCATGCAAGGGTCATTCAAACTATGTTGTACTCAACCATGGACAACTCTCTATTAACATCCCTCACAGACCTCCTTTGAGGTACACAGATATTTTACAGCACAGGAATACAGGCCTAGCATTTTAAATAACTGAAGCTTAGCTAATCTATGGAAATGTAGATTTCTATCTTCCTGATAAATTACAAAAAAAAGCAAAATCTAACATCAATATATCGGCACACTGTTTTCTAAAATATAGCCCTGTACATGCTAACAATCAGACACTGTCCAAATAAGGGGTTGTGGCCAATTCTCTGAATATTCATACCTTAATTTTTCTCCTTTCACTGTCCCCAGTGGTTGAAGTCCTTCTCCTCTTTTGTGTGCTTATTCCTTGTTTACAAACACCTGTAGTACGACTGTGTTTACACTGTGCTCAATGAACCATAACAATTCTTCCCCGTCAGACTGATGGACTAATGTTTCCTTGGTCTTAAAACCCTGGACCTGTGATGATGAATCAAAGGAGCTAAAGAGCTCACCATAACTGAAATAGAATATCTGCAATTGTTTTACATGTAACTATTGAAAACAACCCCCACAACATTCAATGAACAGTCACCATAGCTTAAATAACATAAGAAATAAAATCATTAATGAATATCACATAACATATATATTTTTGTGACTGACACCCAAAAATTCTTTGCTTTGTTCACCTTACTGATCTGCCTTAATGACTGCTACAAACAGCAAATCCATCTTCAGTATCCACCTTGTGTTTGTCTTTGTGAGTGTAAAAAACAAAGTTTTATTTTTTTAGCTTCAGCTGCCATTTCTCTGACAGCACAAGGTGTCTTACAGCTTTTAAAGCTGTTAGTGCTTTTTAATACAGTTTCCTGGTTGACTTGAGTTCTGTGCAAGACTTTGTGTGGTGGAGTCTTACAAATGAACCAATTTGCAACAGGGACATTTTTCCTAGCTCTCGGTGTATAATCAGAGTCCTCGTGTCTTACAAGTAAGAGCATGCTATCTGACGTTTGGCCCTCAGTGCAAAAGCCTGACATCCCTGGAAACTTACATTTAGGACTTGATTTGTCTTTCCTGCTTTCAATATTTTTAAGTTACCAACAATAAAAAGACAAGATTATTTCCAGAGATTCAGTGGACAGTTCTGTTGTTAGTAAAAACAAATCACTACATGAACTCAGTTGAAATGGTCTACAAATCTGTCTATACTCTTACTTCATTATTTTTGCATGCCTCATTGGAAACCATGTAAAATTTAGAAATGCCCTTGCCTATATACCTTCATCAGCAGCCCCTATCAAAGTCAACTATGGCTGTCAGTCAAGCAGTATAACAATTTTTATACCTCATTTGTGGACACTTAAATCTTCATTGCCCCAGCCCATGGCACTCAATTAACTCCAGGTTCAAAAGATTTTCTTTATTCTAACTAATGCCCCCCCAAGTTCTAACATACCTTCTGGAAATCACACCCTGTTTCCTTACAAACAGTTTTGACAGTTTCACTGCTATGCTTAAAACCAACTTTATGAGAGAGAGAGAGAGAGAGAGAGAGAGAGAGCGACAGTCTTTCTTACCTTTTCATATCATGTATCCAAACAACCTAGTAAAAAAAAAAAAACAGCTTGAGCACGTTTGGCACTTAAGATTATTTAAGGTCTATAAGGCTAAGGATATTACCCCTCGGGGCCTTACGGTTAAGGTCCAACCATTGGTTCATAATCCAAATGAGAATTTAATGAAGGCTTGGGGTGCAGCCCAACATAAGGCCACAATGGGACTTGTTGAGGTTCTAATTAATCATTATGAGGCAACCATTGATCAGGACTCAATTGAGGTTACTAATATGTGTGAATCTGTTAAGAAATTTGAGGCGCAACTTTTATTTATGTCCCTTCTCTACAAACTCAGGGATGAATTGTTGGTACATGAAACACAACTCAAAGAAAAGAAAAAAACAAGTTTTTGAGAGATTTAACTGACTATTCCAGTGGGGATCCTTTTTCTAAGACATATGCTAAACATGTTAGATTTCAGAGTTCACCTCGGTCTGTTCCCAGGAGGAAGAGACCACATTCTATTTTAAAACAATCAGGGTCACAGTATGACACTTCAGTTGAGGATTCTTCCTCTGTTGTTGAATCTGATGTGCAGGGCACCACAGAGTCACCCACATCCAACAGAAATAACAGCACCCCTTTAGGCATACACAAAGGAGGGGGGGAACACAAGCGTAGTGCAAGACATGGAGTGCCTGTTGCGCATATTTGCCCAGAAGTAAACAATTGTAATGCGCTCAATATTTCTTCTCACATCTTGTCATTTACACAGATTAATATTCTCAACAAAGGATTGTCTTTTATTCCTGGTTTCTCTGTCCCTGAGGACAATTTTGCTAATGATATTCTTTCCTTCTGTAGGCTTTTGAATTTAAGACTTTTATTTCAGGACAAACCTACTATTGGCTCTCATGAGAACTTTCGCTACCACAAATCTACATTTTCACCATCTATGAACCCTAATGTTTTGCTTTTTCAGAGAAGTGTGCTTAGGGATTTACATTTTGATGGCAGGGAACACCAAGTGGGCCATAACAATGTCTCAAAGATTGAATTTGAATGTATACAGGAGTTGGCTTCCAATCATGAATTAGTAATTTTGGCTGCTGATAAAGGGAGAGCGGTGGTTGTACAAGACTGGGCCAAATACAATAGGGAGGCACTGAGACAGTTATCTGATGTTTGTTATTATACACATTTGCCTTTGGATCCTATGACTTCCAACAAAAACAAATTGATAACTTTTTATCTATAGCTGAGGAAGAAGGCATTATTTCTCAGTACATCAAACAGCAATTGACTGTCTCTGACCCAGTTTTGCCTTATATCTATTTTTTACCCAAAGTGCATAAAAATTTGGACAATCCACCAGGGAGGCCTATTGTGTCTGGCCATGGTTCATTAACTGAACCCTTATCTCAATATTTAACCAAATACTTAAAACCTTTGCTCCCAATTGATAGATCTAGGATCCAGGATATAACCGAATTCCGACAGATTGTCTTTGATTTCACAACTGGAACCTGATTGGTTATTGTGTAGCCTTGATGAATCATCATTATATATGAATATCCCCCATTGGGCTGGTATTGAGGCTTTGAAATATTGGGTGAAGTTCTCTGAACTATATACCCCAAGTTTTAACACCTTTCTACTTGAAATGACTGAATATGTCCTGACGAAAAATGTGTTTTTGTATCAGGATACCATTTATTTACAGATTAGGGGAACAGCCATGGGTGCTTCTTTTGCCCCGATATATGCTGATTTATTTATGGCTTTGTTAGAACTTCAAATGATCTATGACTCTAATCATAACATTTTTCTGCAGGACATGGATATATGGAGGCAGTTTTTGGATGATTGCTGGTTGGTTTGGAGGTCCGATTTTTTGTATCTTCAGGAGTTTGTTGATTATCTTAATTCAAACAACTGGGGAATTCAATTTATGGTCAACTACAGTAAGAATGAAATGATTTGTTTTGGATGTGTTGGTCAACAAGAATCCTGACAACACTTTAAAAACTGTGGTTCATCGGAAGTTCCCCCACTACAACTCCTACCTCCATGCCAGCAGCTATCATCCACCTCGTATATGTCGAAATATACCCAAGTCTCAGTATATGAGGGTTAAACGTATTTGTTCAGATAGCTCCATTTATTTAACACATTGGGATGACCTCATGGCTAGGTTCATTCAAAGGGGCTACAAATTGGGACAAGTATTGTCTGCGAGGAATTTGGTTGATTCTATGCAGCGGGAACAACTGTTGAATTACAACAAGACTGAGCCCAATAACACTTCAGTTCTGCGCTTAACCACTACTTATGGTCGGAATACCACTAGACTTATCAATAGTGTACAACAGAATTGGAACATTTTCCTGGCTGATGATAGACTATGTGACCTTATTAATCATAAGTGTGAGTTTTCTTTCAGGAAAGGTAGGAATTTGGGTTCCCTCTGTAATCATTATAAGAAGGGGCATTACCCCTTAGGGACTAACATTCAGAGAACATTATTGGGTGATCGTCTCAGTGGGTGTTTCCCCTGTGGCCACTGTGTATATTATTGTAAGTTTAACAAAACCAAGAGTTTCACCAGTCTTAATACTGGTACAGTCTAGAATATTTCTGTGCTTGCTAATTGTCAGTCTGATTGGGTCATTTACTTAGCTATATGTAGTTGTTCTGCATTCTACATGGGGCAGACATCTAGGCCTGTCAAATTCAGAATTGCAGAGCATTTATCTGATATTAGGCACCAACGTACCAATAATGCTTTATACAAACACACTGAAACATTCCAGAGCTCATTTTAATTTTATTATCATTGATAAGATTCAAGGCAACAGAGGAAAGGTTTCTGGTTGGCATGACATCCTTAATAAATTAGAGAAAAGATGGATTATTAATTTGGGTGGGTTATTTCCCCCTGGTTTAAATGAATATTTGTAGCTCATTAACTGTCTGTAATGATGATTGACAGGTGTTCCCTTTATAAGGCAGGCAGCCTTTTTGGTTCTTTTTTGCTTTTATTTCTTCAGTGATGAAGGCTTGATTTATAAGCCAAAACCGGTTTAGATTTTGAACTGTAGGCTTTTAGCCATTTTTATGTGTCTTATGGCATAATAAAGAATATTATTTCTCAGTATACCATTGTCTGCTGGTCTACGTTGTTTTCCTGAATTGCTTTTTGAGACCTGGCAGTTGCCTTACATGCAGGGACTGTGTTTTGCTGATGCCTCATTGGAAACCATGTAAAATTTAGAAATGCCCTTGTCTATATACCTTCACTAGCAGCCCCTATCAAAGTCAGCTATAGCTGTCAGTCAAGCAGTATAATAATTTTTAATACCTCATTTGTGGACACTTAAATCTTTATTGCCCCAGCCCACGGCACTCAACTGACTCCAGGTTCAAAAGGTTTTCTTCATTCTAACCAATGTCTCCCAAGTTCTAACATACCTTCTGGAAATCACACCCTGTTTCCTTGCAGACAGTTTTGACTGTTTCACTGCTATGCTTTAAAACCAACTTTATGAGAGAGAGAGAGAGAGAGAGAGAGTCTTTCTTACCTTTTCATATCACGTATCCAAACAACCTAGTAAAAAAAAACTCAGCTTGAGCATTTGCTCCAAACCATTAACTATCCTTACTCAAAGAAATAATGGACTGCAGCTCTTCTTCATGCAGAAAGACATTCATCCTGCAACAACTGAGTACTATCCAAACAGATTACTATAATTTCTTTAAAATACTGTTTTCTAATACTGAGTAAGGGAGCAGGATTTTGTCCCAGCACATGGTAGCATTGTGGCCCTTCAATACCACGGAGAACACATGAACGATTTTTCAGCATGTATCGTTTCACTGTAACTCCAAGCATACCATTCTCAGAAAGTGATATGAATATGCACCTAAGAAATCCACATCTAAGTCTCCTATAAAATCGGCTGCCTTTTAAAGCATTAGACATTTAAAATTTGTGCAAAATAGAGTCTAACAGATAAAAAAGACATCATCCTTAACACCTCATCCATGCATGACATGTCAGCGATAAAATTGCTTGTTAATTAATGAAGCAGAGGTAGTGCCTATCCATTGGGATGCATTACATCTGTCCCAGTAAGTTATTACACTGTACTCCTGGCCCTAGAGCCGTCTTCATCTCCCAGGCTGTGAATCAGGTAGATAGGTTATACAGCACATTGCAATGCTGTACATTACAGTACAACACAAAGTGGAATTGGTGTCCAGCTGTGATGTGCTATACTGCTGTTGAAATAAATTCTAGAAGGGACTTGTGCTGATTTGTACCATAGAGTTATTTTTTTAACAGCACCCATAATCTTAGCTGCAAGTGGTACGAACAGTGGAAGGAGAACCCTATCTTGCAAATGCTTAGACTAAAACACACAATTTGAAAGAGCAGATTACTCGGTCTGCACTTTATTCAATGGAGTAAGTCATCATTACTGAATGACTGAAAATCTATCTTAAATTATTGTTTCTCTCCTGATCTAGTCACCCCTAAAGTGCCATTTTTAATGAAAGTCAATCATTTTGCATTGTGAAAAAGTGGTAGTTAAAAATGCAGCATTTGCAAAATGATCTAATATTAATGGGATTGAAAAATTACCAAATGAAACTGTTAAAATATTTCCTGTGTTTTTTACATTGAAATTAGCAAGGTCAGACAACTTGCTTAGTTTTACTACATTAATATTTTAACTAATAACGTTTTTAAAGAATTTTATCACTGACATTTATTGCCCCTGCAGAACAAAAGGTACTGTCCACATTTACATATATATTGCAAACTAGATCATCTTCCTAACCCAGTGAAACTGTTTTTTTTTTGTTTTTTTTCCCCAGATTAGCTCTCCAAGCTTCATTAGTGCCTGTGATAGGATTGTATTTCCTTTTTAATACCTTTACACAGGAGCTTAAAATGCATTACTGCAGTAGAGAAAGCCATTATCCATAACAAAATATACTCTTTAATTAACAGAGACTTATTTATCTTCCAGTGTTTCACACTCAGTACAACTGAATTTTAAATTACCATGGAAATAATGTCTTGGGGTCAGTAAAGTCTAGCAGTTATAACAAAGAAAGAGCTAGAGAGTGCTACTTTCATAGTACATGCCCCAAACAAGTTATGTAACCTTGCACTTTGAACTAGGGCTATTTGTACCTTGAATTAATACAGCCCTAGTTCAAAGTGCAAAGGTTAAATAACTTGTTTTGTGATAGATGGGGATTTTGAATACACTGAACATGAAGGAAACTAGTTTGCTATTTACTTCTGTATGACTGCATGTTGATTCAGCAGTCATGCTGAATGAGCATAGTGTGATATACAGAGGAAATCTCAGATAGTACTGCAAAGGTACTAAATGGGAAAATGGTCTACTGACAAATACCGTATAGTAAAATATTTTCAGGAAGTCTTCAAGTTCCTTGCACAGATAGCAACTATTATGCCACTTTTTATTTTATAAAATCTTAGTAGAAGTGTTACACTCCGATTACATGAGACAGGTAAAACCATTAGGAGTAAAACACTACTGTCATATCCTGTGATATAAAATATCAAACATGCACAGCTCTGGACATGCAATGTTTCAATATATTACAGTTGTGTGAGGTAGTCAGGATAGCAGAAGACATTTGATGCATTTTGACCTCTCTGTTAAATTACTGCTTGGTGGTCTTGCACCCCTTGCACCCGAGGCAGTGCAGAATTCTTCCAGCAGTGCTTACGCCTCTCCCTGTAAGGCCCCCACTGACTAATCTGAGGTGTTCATTATTGTGTGTGGGGGAAGTTAATGTATATCCAATCTGTAGGGTAGCTTCCCAGTTCAGCAGGCTTTTTGAGGCAAAGCCCCAGAGATCAGACTAGATCAGGTTATTAACATGAGGGAAATAGCATGTGGACATTGATTCCACAGTATACTGCCATTGGGGTCGGCCTCTCGTAGCACACAGAGATGATGTCTCCCTTTGGGAACATAATGCGTGCACATTTGTTGTCATATACAAAGTATAGTATGCACTGTCGTTTATGCCATGGGACCTATGAACGTGCAGAAGAGGTCGACTTCCATATAATTTCTGTTTTAGCCCTGGACTTGCAAATGAGACATGACAGGCTATAAAAGTTTCCCAATACTAGTGTCATAAGCATATCACAATGTATGTACGACAGGTCATCAGAGCAATGCAACATAGCACGAGGAAAGGAGCTCCTAATTGGAGACAGCTCTCTGGCAGCATTTATTTTGCCAACAAGAGCAGTAACAGAAACTAGAACAACCATCAGGAAACACATCATAGTTGTAGTTTCATTTCATCTAGTGTGATGGTCCTGTTAGTGAAAAGATGTTTAACTGTAACTGTTCAACAATACCATGTAATGTAATCAATTAAAACATGAGGGATGTCATCTAATATGATGTTACAGCTATATTTCAGATGTTGTATTTGACACAAATCAATATAAATCGATTGAGCAGCAACCAGACAACATTTCCAAATAATGGTAATGGCAACCCCCCCCCCCCCCCCAAACCAAGAATTAACAGCAAAAGTATGGCTGAACAGCCAAGTTGTAACCTTAGGGATATCACCCACCAAACCAATGAAATATATAAAACAGAGGCGGTGGCAGCGATTGTGGAGTAACTCTCTCATTTAACTGATTATTTTATATATTTTATTGGTTACAATTAAAAAGAACAAATGCATATTTGATTGAAAAGTTTTGGTGGGTATAAAAAAGACAATGCATAAATGAATGAATTCTCAAGTTAGCAAATGCACAAATGACCAAATGCTAATTTCTGTATTGTAGGTAAATAGAAGTGTGCAGGAAATTGAATGTTTCACTGAAGAGGATATAGCAGTTAGTATATATGTGCAAGTGTTTGTGGATTAGGGTCGGGTAAGAGGATATTACATTACATTTGTACATTCGGTGTTGGTCATGTTCTGTTTCATTTTGTCTAGTGTGATGGTACTGTTAGGGGAGGGTTTTAATAAATTATATGGTTAGAGCTAGGATTAGCATATATAAGTAAGGTGGGAAGAGCACTACCACCAGTTTAATGACCCTGAAGTGCTGATTTGTGGTTGGATGAGAACAATGTGATTTTGCTGTAAGTGTGTTTCAGACTGGTAGATACAGGGTCTGATACACTGATTACTGCAACTCAGGGGAAGAATATGAAGGAGCTAGGCAGTGGATGTGATTTTCAAGTGAAAAATATGACATCTTTGTACAAGGTAAAGGGGTCAAGGTTGCAGGGTTTTTTTCTGTTGTGCTTTGTGAAACTTAGTGTGTGTGATATCGAGCAGTTTAAAAGAAAATACAACTTCAAGGGGAGTTTATCCAATACTGTTAAATAGTTTTTGTCCTGTGATTGGTTTAAACAAGGGTAGAAAAGTATGCCTTTTGTCTTATTTGGGTTCAGTTTAAGTTTAGGTAATGACACCCCTGAGTGAATGCTCCTGTATGCAGTTTGGAGTCATTTTTGTATGAAAACACTTTTTGGGATTAGAATGCGAATGTTCCCATTTGACTGCATTAGTTTTATTGGCCAGTTAGCTTGAGAGCCAGGTTGGAAGTATAGGAGACAGCCTGAGTTGTGATAGTCCTGGCAGATCTAGTACCATACATGAATTTTAGGACTGCTTATTCAGAAATACTTATTTCTATGATCATAATCACAAATTATTTATATTGTAACTTTACATTTTTGCATGCCCTATCATTTTGTTGCAGCTGTATTACTTTGTATTGCCAATGTACAGGCTTAAGTTTTCTCTGTTATATTTACTGTCTTTCCCAACTGAACTGGGAAATGACTTAGAAGGGTGTTGTACCAGCTTATTTTCCCACTTAAAACACAAACAAGCAAGCAAACAAATAAAAATAAAGACTGACCCATCTAGTTCATTGCTGCTCAGCTTTTCTCAGTGTCACTGGTGAAAATTAATAGTGCAGATTTTGGGACATTCATGTTGTTTATTAGAAAGGTTTTGTAATAAGGAATCTGAGTCACTGGTGGTCTGCTTTCTTTTTCAGAATTTTAGTAAGGGGGCAATAGATGTCGTACATCTGTATTGGATAAGTCCCTTTGTGAATCAGTACCATGATGATACACTTATGGACAGTGGGGGCCTAACTTTCTTTGAGTAATATAACATAATGTAATCATTATACAGCATTTTACATACACAAATTTGTGTTTTAATTAAACATAAAAATGTAATTTTTACTTTACTAAAGTATTTTTGAAAGTACTGATCCTGTTATCCTTATTGACAGATACCAAGTGCCTACCACTCAGTCATATACCCTCAGCAAGCTATTAATTAGCATTAAGCAGACCTATCAGGTGACCTTAGCTTGTGAAACAATTATTCTCTGTTCTGCTTTTTCATTGTGTTTACTTTGATGTGTCCCTGCATCAGTTTTCAGCCATTGGTTTGTTTTGATGTTTATCCATCGTCACCGATTTGCTTTTGCCCATGTTCTGACCACCTCCGACAACAACAGTGCCACCCCCACCCCCTTGCATAGCTCTCAACCAATCAGAGACAAATCCAGAAATAATTAGGGACACTTTTAAAATATTAACACTATTAACTTGAAACACTGACAGAGTAAGAGAATGTGAATTAATACACTGTCTGAACTATAATAAGTCTATAACTCTAATCACTGTCATTATTTATCAAGTGCAATTCATAACCTTTTCTCCAACAGTCACCAGTTTTAATAGGGATTAAGAGGGACAGACCCAAATTTTGAGTCAAAATCAGGGATGTCCATAAGAATTCAGAACAGTTGTGAGGTATGCCCCCTGAGTTTAGTTCTGATTTCAGTGGCTTCTCTCATATGCTGGATATTAGTTATCTTGTCACATACAATCCAGATTCAGTTTAGTTCTATGATTAGACAAGCTCTACTTTGATGTAATTTATTTTTGTTCTTCTCAAACTAATGTGTGTTCCTCATTCCAGTACCTGGCCAATCAACTGACTTCTGTGCTTCTGGCTATATACAGATTTATGTAAAGACAGGGATTTCTTTCAAGTTTGTTGTCTCAGTCTGACAGTTCCCTCGCTAGACTTACTACAGTTTAAGGCATCTCCTCTTTCTCCATATTTTATGAATGACCATAAATTACATTTAATTTGTTACCCCTTTTTGCTTGGATGGCCACATGCAGGGATGAGCGGCTCTGTTCCCCTCATCTTTCCTTTGATGAACTGTCCTGTAAGGCAGACCAGTGGCATCAACTAGGCCATATGTGTCAGCATTTTAATACTTTCATAGAGAGAGTGACAAAGAAGATTGAGGTATTCCAACCATGTGGAATGCATTCTTGAGTGCAGGCATTTTTTTTCCTGGAATGCACTAAATTTCTGTGAGAGGAGGGGCATACAATGGCACATACATGTACACATGAGTGCTACCATCCATCCATGACACACCGATGCCTGCAATCACTTCAGTGCACATGTACACATTGCAAGGCACTAATGCTACTTTATTAGCCTCTGGTGCAAAAACTAATGCCCTCCCTTAGCCATTGGGCACTCAAGTCTACCCTCTCCCAGCCTGCCCTGCAGCATCTGTGTCACTGGTCAGTCCTTACCTTAGCATTGCAGGTGGACACCATTCACCTGTGCTAATGAGCTGGTTTAGGCACTTTATTATTTCGTAATGCCATCAGATGTACTTTTTCCAAATAGACAGTGTTACCATCATTTTTGTTAACTTCATCCTTGTCAAACTGCAGCTCATCACCCTAGCCTGGAGTACACATCAGATGAACAACTAATCCTTACTGATGTTTGCAGCTGTACTTTGACTTACATCACTAAAATGAGTGCATACTCTGGTCCAACAATGTGTCTAACTTTCTTGCTTATACCTTAAACCATTTTCTTCAGCATTGCAATCATCATCTCTCCTTGAAAAGCCTTGTCCTAAGCACTCCACAGATGTAAGGAGTTTTTCTTTCAGATACCACTGAGTCTGAAATTCCTTATCTCCTTCCATGAAGCTTACGCCCCTCATAGCACAGTCATTCCTCCACTAGACCATCTATAATGCCACTAGTTCCTTATGCTGGCAAGCACAATATTTTAATAAAAATTGCTATGACGATTTTTGCATCATTCCAGAATGTTCAAAATAATGTCCTTTTTAATGTTTTTTTTTTTGTCTGCTAAGCAACAGTGCTCCCATGATTGACTGGCTTATTCACTCCCCCTTGGGAGAAGAGCCAATCACAGAAGACTCTCTCTCAGGCAGCCATTAACGTTCTTCTGATGTAGTCTAAGTCTCGAGCCCCAGGTGGCAGACATACATACCTGTCTTTGGAAGAACTTGCTATGTTTTCCTTCCACTGGGATGTACACAGTTCCATAGGACCCTTCCACCTCCCCAAAAGGCTGGTACTTATCACAGCTTGGCAAAGCCACTCATGTAACCCTGGCTTGCAAGATGGATGTCATGCTTCCATTTCACTGTGACAGTCAGCATTACTTAAGCCCATACAGCCTCTGTCTCTCCAGGCTGGGTAAGCAGTCATTGGCTACTGACTACTATCTTCACCTCCTCCCAGTACCTGAACAGCAGACTGAACCCTGGTCATCTGGGTCATAGTCACTGCTTCTTATCTCTGTGTCAGGGATGTGACCTGAAAGGATGCCCTATTGGTAATGGGGACTATTATGCTGGCACCCTGTAGGATCAAGGACCCCTTACAGAGGTACTGCTGATCATACCCCCACACATCACAGCCCATCTATTGATTGACCATAACCACAACAAAAAAATGCCTCCTAACAGAATGACCAGGAAGACCTTCACATCATAACCTTGTCTTGTCAAGCAACCACAGAAATAATCTGAAACAAGAGAATTAAAATAACTATGTGAGCATTTCTATAGGGACATGAGCCTTCCTCCACCCTTTTTGTAAGGTGGAGGGGAAAGTTCCGCATATGCCTTGCTACTTACATAATAGCAATTCTAAGATTGCACAGACATGCACAAAGGAAAACAGCTGGCACCATGTAATATTATTTCCTCATTCTTATCCCTCCATAATCTCCATTTTGAACATTAGACCATCAATAGTATTAAATAGTGATTAGATCTTTGCTCAGTATTAGTAAATGAAACATGAGTTAGATGAGTGAGACAACATCAGTGTGACTTTCTCTAATGGTCTCAGTGTCAAACTATCTTGTTAGCACCTTAGAATATGGTAAGCCAAATCTCCAGCACATTTACTGCCTTTTTAATTATCTTTGGTTCACTGCTTTGCATTAACATTAACACTATTCATTCAGGAATAGTACTGTGATACAATTACTTTTAGGCATTTATCCTGCAAGCATACATCTGTATTGTACCCCTCCGGGATGTTTGAACTAGTCATTTTGTGTTTAAGTAAGTGTACTTTTCAGGGAAAATACTAAAGAGTTATTAATCTGGAGTGTAATCATTCTGGATTTAGGGGAAGGGAATCATACAAGCAATCCTTTACCATTTCTTAACTGTTATTGCTGAAGGACACTGTTTTAAAACAAGTATGGCAGGACTAAGGGTCAGTTATTTGTAAGCAGAAATATGTTTTAATTACCTGACATTTATAGGTTCATAGGTGTGTACTAGGCTAATGGCCCTGGAGCCTTTACAAGCCTAGCCCATAGGATTACCCTGGCATCATGCCACCCAACCTTAATTCCTACTGCCTCTATCAAGTAGAGCCACTGGAGTGATCCCCAGGGTAAATTTTCTATTTCCCATCCATTCATCAAGATTTCTCTTGAAAAGGGCCAGTGAGGTGCTCTGCTTGACATGTATGGGAAGTCTATTCCACAGCATGGGTAGTCTCTGGGTTATGAATCTGTCCCTCCAGCATGTTCTGTTAATTGTGGTAGTGAGGTTGAGGTCTCTGGAGCGTGTGATGTGGAGGGATTGTGATTTCTTTAGATGTAACATTTCTAACAGAGCTGGGTCAGACATGACTTTGTAAGTCAAGCAGAGATCGCCTCTAAGTAAGCGATATGAGACAGAGAATAGTTTGAGTTTTTTGAGTCTGTCCATATAGGACAAGTGTTTAAGGCCTAGGATACTCTTTGTGAGGTACTTTTACGGCCTCTCCAGTTGTTGCAGGTGTCTAGTGAGGTACATGCCAAATGGGGCGTTGTACTCCATGACTGGCCTAATGAGGGAAGAGTAGAGGGAGACAATGACCTCTTTCTTCCTGGATGCAAAACCCTTAGTAATGAGATGTGCCACACAGAAGGACTTTCTGACCACAGTGGCAACATGGTGGTCAAAAGAGGGGATGTTGTCAACCTGTGTTCCCAGATCTCTTATAACGCCTTCTGTGTTCAGTGGACTACCACTAATGTGGTAATTCAAGGGAACTGGGTTTTTCCCAAAGGGGATGAAGACACATTTTTTGGCATTGAGCTTAAGGCCATGGTTTTGACACCAGTCGGTCTCACTGAAGCCTTTCTGTAAGATGTCAGCGTCACTTGCGGAGTTAATAATAGCTCCCAACTTGCAATCATCTGTGAACTTTGTCAGCCATAATCCCTTCGTTTTGGCCTGGACTTCAGAGAAGTAGATAGCAAACAGGAGAGGACCCAGGACTGAACCCTGTGGGACTCCACTTGTGACTGGTCAGCAGTCTGACTTGGAGTCAGCTACTTTAACACTGTGGGTAATATCTGTGAGCCAGTTTGCAACCCACCTAGTGATATAGGGATTGATGCCTAGCTTAGTAAGTTTTTCTATGATTCAAGTGGGGAATGGTATCAAAGGCCTTTGACAGATCAAGGTAGGCTATATGAACCACCTTACCTTCATCCACAGCTCTGGTGACTGACTCAAAGAAGTCAACCAAGTTTTGCAGGCATGATCTACCCTTTACAAAACCAAACTGTGTAGGATCCAGAGTTTGGAGATTCTCTATATCCTTGTTTATTAGGTCCATGATGATGCATTCCATAGCTTTACATATCAGACTTGTCAGGCTAATGGGGCGATAGTCGCTCCTCCTTTGTGAAGAGGGATGACTGTAGCAGTGCATCATTCAGTCTGGACAAAGCCTGAGGTGAGGCTGTGATTGAGCAGGGTACACAGGTGAGGTGCCAGTTCACTCTGTAGTTCATGTAGAACACATCCAGGGATACTGCCAGGTCCCATAGAAGCTGTATTCTTGGCCTTGGGCAGTGCTGTTTTAATCTGTGCAGCATTAATACTGGGTGCCTGGCAATCTACTGGTATTGTGATTGGTACTTTGGTGGGGGGAAGAGGGGTAAAGTTAGCACTGAATCTGTTCACCAGTATATTTGCAATATCTGTTGGCTCGGTATAGGAGATACCGTTGTGCAGTAGCTCAGAGCAAATCTGGGTGTTGCCATGGAGATTCTTTACATAACTATAGAAGGCCTTGTGGTTGTCTTTACTATCTGCTGCAATTCTGTTTTCATAGCTAGCTTTACAGGATGTGATGAGGGATCTCAACCTTTTGCTGAGGCTAATAAGAGAATCTTTCCAGTCTTGGGTCTTCACCTTATTCCGCATCAGTTTCCTCCTTCTGTTGTAGATTTTGTTTATGGCAGGGGACCACCAGATTGGCTTCCTTTTTTTTGAGGAGAGTGTCTTAGTTCTATTGGGTATGGCAAGATCCATGCATTTGTGTACAGTGCATTGATGTATGATATGGCAGTCATGCAACTATTTTCCATTTGCATGGGTGCCATGAAGTTAGCCACCTCTGTTTTTAGGAGCTCAAAGTTAGCTTTGGAGAAGTTTTTAATGGTGGTTACCTTTGTGGGGGGTAGGAGGGATGTGGATTTCCAAGGTGATTAGCTTGTGATCGGATCAAAAAAGGGAGGAGTTGACTATTGGTGTGGAGCAATGGTCGCCCATGTTAGTAATGACCAGGTCAAGGATGTTGCTACCTCTAGTAGGGGTAAGAATGAGATGGTCCAGGGCATTGGAATTAATGAATTCCAGAAAGCGTTGGGCAAGTGTATTGGTACATGAGTAGTTTTCCCAGTTAATGGAGGGGTAGTTGAAGTTTATCCAGTATGTGTGTGTTAGGTTGGACCCTAATATTCTCCAGGGTGCTTAGGAATGTGGAGTTTGAATCTTGGGACATGGCTGGGGACCTATAGCAGGCTATGACCTGAATCGCTGTCTTACTCAATGTTAGCTGCACCTGAAGTATCTCAGATGCATTATGTTGGGCTACCAGTCTGGAGGTGTCCGCATCCTTTATCAATATGGAGACACCACCGGCTTTGGAGCTTCAGTCCAAGTTCTGGGGCCAAAAGGTGTGGACTGAGTTGTAGCCTGGTAGTGCAGGGGTGCTTTCTGCTACCTTGAACCAGGTCTCTATTACAGCACAAATGTTGATGTTCTCCAGTTTAAGGAGTACTTCAAGTGATTGCATTTTGAGAGTTAGACTTCTAGCGTTGAGCAGCATGACCCTCAAATTGCATTTGTTTCTATCTGTTACAGTGGTAGTTTGGTGTTTGGAACACCGCCTAAAAAAGGCACTATAGGGGTGGCAAAAGCCTTGGCCAGTATCCGGAACCCCAGGGGTGACAGATGCAGGCCATCTCTGGCAAAGCATCAAGGCCTGTCAATCCTGTCATCCCAGACTGACAGATACTGGATCCCCTTAGAATGACACCAGAAACTTAGCCAATTGTTGAAATCAATAACTTTCTGCTTGTACTGTAGTATCATTCTGGGTGATGGTAGGATGCTGCTCAGGGCTAGAGTCATTCTCGCCTGGGCTACATAATCTGAAAGCTCCTCCATGTCTCTTTTCATATAGTCCAGGGAGGTACATCTCAGGTCATTCACACCCACATGTACAATGACAGTCATATTTGTACCTGTTGTTGAGGGAACTGAGTGTGTGTGTTATGTGGCGGATCCTGGTGCCTGACATGCAGCTAACTGTTACTTTCTCCTTATTTAACCTAGTGAGTGGGACATCAGTGTGCCTCACTATCGAGTCTCCTATGACTAGTGTGTTGGACATGCTGTTTTGCCTCAGGGGCTTTGGTTGAGTGGCACACTGTTTAGGAGATTTATGTGTCTTATGATGAGTGTTGTGTTGTGGTGGTCGAGTGCATTTCTGCCTTGGAGGTCTCTGCTGTTCAGTTAGATTTTTATTGAGATCCTCCACAAATGTGGGTGTGTGGTTTGTGTTTTTATGTGAAGGCAATGCTGGTGTGTGTTCTGTAGGGCTATGTGTTCCATTTGGTATGGTGCAAGTGTTAACCTTCTCTTCTTGACCAGCTATTCCGGTCTTGACTGGAGAGTGCATGGCTTCCAATTTGGATATATAAGTGCATCTCTCACAAGTCTGAGTGTCGGGGGGGGTAAGAGGAGAGGGTTGTCAGTGTACATGAGGCAGTTGCTACATTGCCTCGGGATGCCCACATTCACCAGGTTAACAGGGGAAAGCAAAGGGAACTGACCTTTAGACATGCCTGGAGAGGTGGGCATTAATAAGTACTGGAGCTGTTTCTTTGTAGAACATTTAGTGCTGACAGCACTTTTGTGTACTACAATAATTGCTACAAGAAGTCTGGTAAAGTGCTAAACTAACAAGCTAGTAAAAGTGCAGGAGAGGAGAGAACTAGCAGAACTAAGGGAAAAATTAAGAACAGGCTTAGGCACTGCTCAGAAGTTTACAAACAATCCTGGTTACAGCAAATCTGTATCTGGACTAGATTAGTTACAGGAAAGGTGGGAAACAAGTGCAGATGTGGGCTTTTAAAACAGAAAGTTGAAAGAGATTGAGAAACTGCCCAAATGGTCAATAAACTACAATTTCCAGGCTAAAAACCACTCCTCTTGTGGTAGATAGTCTACTTAGTGCTTACCACTCCCACCGATAAGCTAGATGGCTTCCCTCCAACACAGAAGGCTTGGGGGGCTTAGAAGCTTACCAACAGTCCTGGATGCAGCAACTCTGTATCTGGACTAAACTAGTTACAGGAAAGGCAGGAAAGAAGTGCAAACACAGTCTTTTAAACCAGAAAGTTGAAAGAGATGGAAGACTAGCCAAACGGCAAATAAACTACAATTTCTGGTCCAGAAACCACTCCTCTTGTGGTAGATAGGCTACCTAGTGCTTACCACTTCCACTGATAAGCTAGAAGGCTACCCTCCAACACAGAAAGGCTTGGGGGGCCCAGAAGCTTACCAACAGTCCTGGATACAGCAAATCTGTATCTGGACTAGACTAGTTACAGAAAAGGCGGGAAACAAGTGCAAATGTGGGCTTTTAAACCAGAAAGTTGAAAGAGATGGAAAAACTGCTCAAATGGCCAATAAACTACAATTTCTGGGCCAAAACCCACTCATCTTGTTGTAGATAGGCTACCTAGTGCTTAACACTCCCACTGATAGCTAGAAGGCTTCCCTCCAACACAGAAAGGCTTGGGGGGCTTAGAAGCTTATCAACATTCTGATCAACCTGATCGACTTCTTTGAGGCAGTCACCAAAGCTGTAGATGAGGGTAAGGTGGTTCACACAGCCTATCTTGACCTCGCCAAGGCTTTAGACACCATCCATCATTCTGGAATTATAGCTAAACTCAATAAACTAGGCATAAATCCCTACGTCACAAGATGGGTTGCTAACTGGCTCACTGACAGAACCCACACTGTAAAAGTTGCAGACTCCAAATCTGACATCAAACCAGTGACAAGTGGAGTACCACAGGGTTCTGTCCTGGGACCGCTCCTGTTTGGTATCTACTTCTCTGAAGTACAGGCTAACACAGAAGGCCTCTGGCTAACGAAGATCGCAGATGACTGCAAACTAGGAGCCATAGATAAGTCCCCAAATGATGTGAACATCCTACAGAAGGGCCTCTCTGAGACAGATGCCTGGTGTCAGAGCCATGGCCTCAAGCTCAATGCCAAAAAGTGCAGTGTCATCCCCTTTGGTAAAAACTCTGTACCCATGAACTATCACATAGGTAGCAATCTACTTAACACCGAATGCATGATAAGAGACCTTGGGACCCAGGTGGACAGTAGTCTCTCCTTTGATAGTCACATTGCCACAGTAGTCAGGAAGTCCTTCTACGTGGCACACCTCATCGTAAAAGGGTTCTCATCCAGGAAAAAAGAGTTCATCATTCCCCTCTACTCGACACTCATTAGACCCATAATAGAGTACAATGCCCCTTTTGGAATGTACCACACAAGACATCTGCAGCAGCTGGAAAGGCCACAGAAGTACCTCACAAACAGGATTACTGGACTCAAACAAATGCCCTACACTGACAGTCTCAAAAAACTCCAGCTTTACTCCGTAGCATATCGCCTACACCGAGGTAATCTCTGCCTAACATATAAAGCTGTGTCAAACCAACAGCTGTTGGACATGCTACACCTAAAGAAATCCCAATCTCTCCGAGCTACACGCTCTAGGGACCTAAACCTTGTCACCACAATAAACAGGACATGCTGGAGGGATAGATTCCTATCCCAGAGACTTCCCATACTCTGGAACAGGCTACCCATCTATGTCAAGCAAAGTTCTTCATTAGCACTCTTCAAGAAAAATCTTGATAAGTGGATGGGAAATAGGAAATACACCCCGGGGATCAATTCTGTGTCTCTGCTTGACAGGGGCACAGGAAAATAACTTTCTTAGGTGGTGTAAGCCAGGGAACCTTGTTGGCTAGGCTTACGTAGGCCCTTGGGCCGATAGCCTAGTACCTACCTATGAACAGTCCTGAATACATCAAGTCTGTATCTGGACTAGGCTAGTTACAGGAAAGACAGCGAACAAGCTTAGAATTTTTTTATTTGTTTATTTTTTACAGAAAAGAAGCTAAAACAGCAGTAAATGTAATTCAAATGCAGTGCAGTCTAACACACTTGAGTGTGTAGCAATATTACGGCAAATACAGTTTAAATAAATGGAATTAAATTAACAAATGACTAAAAACAAGTGCAGAAGGCAGTCAATTAGAAGGCTACTAACAAGCAGTAATAGGTTTAGAGTAAGAACAACTGAACAGATAGCACGCACAGAACAGCAAACTAAGACAGTTACAATAAGAACAGCTGAATAATATATATATATATATATATATATATATATATATATATATATATATATATATATATATATTTTTTTTTTTTTTTTGAGGGAGGAAGCAGAGCAGGATTAAGAGGTTACAGGGGTTTTCCTTCCCAAATGCTCTCTTTGTACACAGTGGCTACAGCTGAAGAGATAGAACTAGTAGGAGTGCCTGCAATCAGAATATGATCTCACTGCACTCACTTCAGTGAGCAAATGAGATGGGCCTGGGAGGAGTATCCAAATACAAATTTACAAGAGGGACGGGCAATTTCAAAGCCTCAAGATTAATACCAAAACAAGAACAGGGAGGGGGTGTGGGGAACTAACTGTAGAGACACAGAGACCAACATTTTCAATTCAGTTAATATTCAGTGAAAAAATAAATAAAATGCAGTACTATATGAAAAAGTGCAGATAAAAGTGTACTTAAATTTGCTTATACGTCCAGTTGACTGCAAGTATATCCTAGCCAGCCAAAGCTCAGATATTTTATCAGAAATAACACAAGATGTAACACTTATATGGTAAGAGAATCCTTCTAGGCTAGGAGCTAAACACACAGAATATCAAAGAAATGAAACTACCCCCTACTTGTACCAATGGCTAAATTCTAACAAGTTCTCTGTAGAGACACAGAGACCAAAATTTTCAATTCAATTAATATTCAGTGAAAAAATAAATAGATAAAATGTAGTACTATATGCAAAAGTGCAGATAAAAGTGTACTTAAATTTGCTTATACGTCCAGTTGACTGCAGGTAGATCTTAGCTAGCCAAAGCTCAGATATTTTAGCAGAAATAACACAAGACGTAACACAACGTTCCAGTTCTTAACACTCGCAAGTTTAGTTTTCCTGCTAGGATCATAACTTCAGCATTTTTGAAATTGAGCCTGTTGTCAATTTGTCCAGATACAATTGTTTCAGGTTCTGGACAGCAGTGAAACTCAGAGTTAAGGCACCAGGAAGTGCACTTGGTGAGAAGGTACTGCACAGCAATACATTTACATTCAATAGACTAGATCACAGCTTAATCTGTTGTTGAAAAACTGAGGAGATTAATGAGAGCCCTAGGAAGGGAAAACATTCACCCGTTAATTCTAAGTTAAATTAGTGGTTCACAGTGAAGGTATGATAGGGATTGATTACTTGCCACGAAAGGGTGTGTTAGGCACATGTAATGTTCATTAGTAGTAGTCATGACCACTTGGACACCATACCAGCAGGGATGGTTGTATAAAATGGCAGAAAGAGGACCAGGAGACTGGAATGTTTCTAGAATCCTTGCAGTGTTGTTACTGGTAAGGATAGGAAAAGCTAAAGAAGTACTAGACTCAAAACACCAATTTTGTGACATAAGAGAATAGACAATGAGGTATCACTAAACTGTCAGAAGTTATCATATTTCTGATGACACCTATTACGTATTTCATTATCATTTAAACAAGATGGACTTGCCCCAAGAGCTCTTTTTAACTATGCCCTTGTTACATAATGCATCAGGATAGCAACAGAAGTACAATCTGTACAATGAAGTGCGTTGCATTAATATACACCAAAATATAATACATGCTTTAGTATCCACAACCTGAGTTATATATGGCTTCAGTGATACAATCCTGAAAGAATACAGAGCCATAAAGATTCCCACAACCATGAATGCTGCATTTCACACTTAAAAGAGGAGAACTAGGCTATTTTATAGACATTTACATGTACTATTTGTGAAGTGATGCCTGGCATGTTTGGACTGATGAAAAGTGGTGGGGACCTGATGATCAGTGGAAATAAGTTACGTACTTTACTCTCAAAATAGGAATGCTTTGGTAAAAAATTCTAGAGAGTAGTTAAAGATGGAGTAAAGTGAATTGACGATGATACAATGATAGGAGGCTGAAGGTTAAAGTATTGCATTTTGAGAAGGGTGCCAAGGATGGGACAGCATCCATGTTGCAGAAGTCTGCAGATAATGAACTGAATGTTTTTTATAATGGATAAAAAAAATGGTTTAGTAAAGATGGTACAGTGATGCATGACATGTGATGACTTAACAACAGATCTACAAATTCTGGTTAACAGGGCCAGTAGCTTACTATACATGATGAAGGACTAGTAGAAAGTGGATATCTATATTCTAAACATGTAATTAGAATACCTTTTGCAGTGGTGGATTTCTCATCAGTGTTAAAAGATGTGAAATTTTCTGACAGGCGGCCAGCAATACAAATTTTACAGATATGGATTCAAGGTAGAAAGAAGGTGCATTTCTGATTAACAAGGAATCAAAAAATTTAAACTGATGCATTGATTGTAGGTATCACACCCAAGTAGTGTGACTAATGACCACGTCTGTGGAACCTGGGACAGACATTGGGGCAGCTCCAAAAATTATGACTTTGTAATTTTGATATTTAGTGACACTTATAAGTAGTTAAACCATGAATAAATAGCAGTGCAGAAGGTTCCAGGTGTGGAACTAATGTTAGTTGGTGATGAATCAGAGGACTCAATAACATTATTAACAACACAAAAGATAAGACAGATATCAGGAACTGACATGTTAAATGCATTAACAAAGGCAAAGAATAGTATGGAGCTAACAACAGGACCTTTTGGGAAACCTTGGATCACCTATTTTGTGATCTACCCTGACTTTAAAGACCATTCACTAAGATAACTATATATCCATTCAGAAGAGGAAGGTGAAAGTCTCTACCAGGTCAGGTCAGTCACGTTTGGGGTGTTGTACTAAATTAAATATTTCTGTCAGGTCAATAAGTACTGCCACTGTCAGCTTGCCTTTGTCCATGTTTTACAAGCTGTTTGTGAGACAGAAGATGGCAATTAATGTTGTATACTCCTTCTGAAACCTATATTGTTAAGACCTAATGTTACTGAAAGAGATAATATGAGATGTAAGTGAAGATATAGCTGCTTAATGTATTGTTTGATATGATAAAGGACTGACATGGGACAACAAGTAACAGTTAAGAATTAATATTAACCAAACTGACATTTGAGCATGAATAGCTGAGCAGGGGGTTTATCCAAATGGGATGGGTATGCCCAGCATATTTAGAGAGTTGTTACAGGTATGTGTTCTGCAGTAGCAGAAGGATGTTTTGCAGAAATTCTAGTGTAATGTAACAGTACAGATGTACTCTTTCCATATGTCAGCAAAACTAAATTACTGCCACAAAAACTAAACACCAAACTTTCAAAACGTAGTAAATTCCATCCCAGATTCATAAATTAGCAGCAGAATAAATATTTCAAAACTACTCACATTTTTAATTGGTTTCTAAACACTGGTCTAGTTCTCTCATTATTTAAGCATCTTGTCATTATTTCCTTACCAAAATACATATCAACAACTGAAATGAAAGGCTACCACGTCATAGCATACCTGTGCTCCATAACTAAAATATTTGAAAGACTGCTCTGTAAACAAATTTTCAAATATATAAATAGATATAAACTTCTTTGTGATAAGCAGCATGGATTTTGTAATGGTTTCAACACTACAGCCACCCTGTTATAGCTGCAAATGCCACCTATAACAATATTAATGATGGAGCTATTGCAGCTGGTGTCTTTACCGACATTATTAGATAATTTTAGACAGTTAACCACACCATTGTACTTCATAAGCTAGCCAAACTTAGCTTTGATGATAATGTACTACTTTGGTTCCAAAACAAAGTGACACAACACTTCAGGTACATGACAACAATGACCTCTTGACTCAAGGTGTTGAATACAATGGAGTGCCCTAGGGCTCTGGCCTAGGCCCACTACTTTCTTCCCTTTCATCCTGTATACAGCTTATATACTTTTACTCGAATCTATTAGACTATATAACACTCTATAAACCAACCGTCAATCCCATTTCCTTAAAACTCTGCAACTGGACTATGGCAAACAAGCTACCGGTCATTCCCAAAAATATGGCATTTTTCAACACAAAAAAATGACTAACAATTCAACCACTGACTCTTAAAGACCTAAGATTTAACCTAGGCTCATTCTTAAAAATTATATTTAAAAAAATCTTCAGAAGAAAGACAGTTGTAGCTGGTAAAAGGTGCACTAGATAATATTCATCATTACAATTAGTGCATAGTTCATTCTTATGGCTATAGAACTTCTGAAATGTGTAAATATAGTACTATCATATAAATGCACTATTACTGTATTCCAACCATCTACAAATGTATACACCCAGACCATCACTAAGCACTGTCAAACAGCCTCCATCAACTCCCAGAATGAACAGAACATAAACATGGTATTGTCAAGATAAGATCATCCTCCACTGTCTAGGCCTTCCAATGCCAGTGCCACTAACTGAACACAGGTCACATGATTGATATGCTACGTCCATCTATATTGGAGGGGGAGTGGGGGCTGAATGTGATGCTGGGATATTTTAGTAACGTTAGCAGGGAATAATGCAGAGATACTACAATGATCACTAAAGAATGGTGGGAGGATTACACAGGGTTTGGATGAAACCATGTGAGGCATTAGTAAGGGCTGACTTACTACTGCACTGAAGGTGTCTAATCTGAGGGAAAGCAGTTTGCTGCGAGGAACAAGTATATTAAGGCTATATTTCACCAGCTTTTCTGAGTCTGAGCACCAGTGAAGCTTAAATCTCCTTGCAAATGATACTGTCACCCTTGACCTGGTTTACAATGGATTTCCTTTACCACAGCTTCATTGATTGGGGTGTGCATAAGAGACAGATGAAGGGTATCAGATGTTCAGATATTAGAGTGGTGTAAATGATCCAAGTACAACCAAATTCTGTGACTTTAGGGGAATGTGGTATGAATCCAGCAGGAACGTGTTACACGAGTAGTAACACAGTTGCTCCTATTCTTGTTACATGGCACTAACCATGGAAAGCATGGCAGAATGAACCAGTGTTTGCTGGGAGGATATAATTTAAATATACCAACTCCGAGATCGCGCTACAGTGGGGAAAAGGGAAATCTCCCATATTGCGCTGTATGCGGAAGCACAAAACGGGAGATCCACTTCCTGTCAACACCGCAAAAAAGATAAAAAACATTACATACACACAGAGCGTACAAGAAGCCTTGCCTCTGTGTGCACATAATGTTTTAAGGTAAGTAAAGTGTTATTTTTTTAAAACTTTACATATTCGATTTACTGAAATGTCGATCATATGGTCTCGACCATATGACATTCGAGATTTCAGTAATTCGATTATGTAAAGTGCTTATATCTATATCTATATATATCTATATCTATATCTATATATATATATATATATATATATATATACATATATATATTCAATAAATAATCTATGAAAACTTTTAATTTAAAAAAAAATCGTATCACATCAACACACTTTCCCATATCAGTTTTACTAATTGCCCCAAATCCTCTAGGCAAGATGTACTTTTTCATAAGTTAAGTACACTGGATAGTAGGACTGGTGTATGCTTTACATGATGGGTCTGCAATCTCCTGGACTGTGAAGAATGGGCAGTCTATTATGTATGTTGATTTTCACTATATTCATGACATCAGAGCAGGGTGCCATATCCACCTTCAATGGTTCATCCATCTATTCCAGTTGTCATCAGGCTCTGACATGTGTTATTGATTCCCTTGTGGACAGTAGATCAATCAAATCCTAATTCAAGGAACCCTAATTCCACAGTTTAAATGCATGCAGTACCATACTGCAATAAATAACCAGCACACAAGAAACTAATTTTTTTTTTGTGGAATACAAGACCACTGCAGATAAAGCTCCACACCACTCCTTTTTGATTTGATATATATATATATATATATATATATATATATATATATATATATATATATATATATATATATATATATAAAACACCACAGTCACACATCTGTCAAGAAAGGAGACCCCCCCATAAGCATTGTAGAGATGGCAGCCAAAGTACAAACCTAGACCAGCAGTAATACCACACTACACTGTATCACTGAAATGTAACTCTCACAAAACAAGATCAAGGAATTACACTCATGAAACTGATTCTTAACAAGTAGGACAACTTTTCTGCACCACCGATGTCAAGCTGTCAGACTTCCTTAAGATGGATATTACTGCAGCATTATTGATTTCCCCATCTAAACTCCTTCAGGAGCTGTACCTTTGGAAGGGACAAGAAAGAACTGGATGTGGGAATCGAGAGGCTGCCAAAACAGAAGTACATATGAATATAAAGTAATATTCCATGGGTGGAATAATGTATAGCAACAGCAATACAAATGCACGCACAGACTTTTTGACAAAACCTGCACCAATGACTGTTGATGCAGAAGCATTATAATGACTGCTGCTTTCCTGGTTTGCATGATGGCACGGCCCAATATTGAAAGAACCTTTGTCCCCACCACTGTCCTTCTGAGGCTATTCCTATGACACTAAATGACATGGGTTACCAGCAGCAAGTTTGGTTGTTCTGCTTCCATCAGGCTGATTATAAGAGGAATATAGTAACAAGTGTAAACTAAATAATCTTACTAATTTCTGAGAACTTTCCACAGTTGTGGTATTAGGACAGTAACATAACCTTAAAAAGGTTTGATACATGCATCTAATAACTATTTCATAAATTAATGGAAATTTAAATTATTTTCAGAATATGGAGTAAAGTAAACTCTTTGCAGCTTAGTATTCCATCTTCATGTGTCCTTTTCCTCCCTATACGATTCTTCAGGAAAAAGAAATAATAATCTAAGAATTGAAAGTACTTAAAATAAGAAGTCTGCATTTTTCTGTTGAATTTAACAGCTTTCTATACCCTCAGAAACCATCATTTTGTTATGTAGCTGAATGAAGAATGCACTCCATTAATTTCATTTTAGTTTTATGCATTAAGTGTACTGGAAGCTATGAGGCTTGACCGGTTTGTATAATCCCAAGTAAGTGATGACAAGATAACCTTCCAGCCTCTAAACTAATCTCTTCTTATAAATAAGAACATCATTTATAAAATGTGCCTGTTACTGCCATCTTTTGTATTTAGTCACTTAATATTATTTTATGCAGATGACATGTAGATGTCTCTCAGGTTGCAGGCCAGTCACTATATACATAAAATGAAATTATTTAGAAGAGAAAATTAAGACGCATATTACACATTACCTTAAATATTATACATTTCTACAAAGCTTGTTTTTGTGAAATGCACAAAATGCTACCATTAAGTGTGCAGCTAATAGAAGCCACACAGATTAACAGTATCTGGTGTACCATCCAAATTAATTAGCGTCTACAATGGACAAAATATACTACAAAATCATTAACATTTCTGTGTTATAAATGAAAAGGATAAACTCAAGTAGGTAAATTATTTGTTTCTTTATGAAAAAAGCAAAACATCAGAAGGGAGACATGAAGCAGTAGCTACATTAGTCGGTTGATCTATGTTGATCCAAACTCTGCAGTGCCAAATATCTGGAAACTCATTACATTGTACTGTAATTTTGGGCGGTTAAAGATGCCATGGTACAGACATGGGGCAGTGCAGTACATTATATTTTAGTAGTTCCATAATACATGGCTTAAAGATGTATAGTGAATTCAACACTGTTTTATCATTAAACTCTCATTTACCTATCACCTGATCATCATAGTTTATGTACATTTATGCTTTACTGTTCCACAATTATGGTGAACTACATTATGCTTCTCCTAAACATTTCTGTGCCTTCTCCCATGATGATACTACATCCTGCTTTGGCATTCACATTTGCATGTGTGACACTGACTCACCCCATGGTCATTGTACTGCACTGTAAATGATCTTCATGAGTTGTACCCCTATCTATCAAGCATCTTGCAACAAAATGTAGAACGTGCAGCTAGCTAGTGATTCATAAAACAGCAGTATTATTTAGTATTTTAGTGCAGTAAGATAAAAGAGGCAGAGAAAGGGCTAAGCAAATGGCATATAATTACATGCAAATTAACTGAATTCTAATGAGTGCATAAATAAACAGAAATGAGGATCAGTGAAAGCAAGTTGTAATTTATAGTTATGAGGTATACAAAGGTCACAGGTGTGTGCACCAAAGTATAAAGGCAAAAACCATGCCAAATAGCTGCACTGTGAGAGCAAACATCCCTGGAACAATGGCTGTTTTGCAGCAGCATTTATTTAGCATGGCTAGCAGCCATCCACAGAGACAAAGCAGCCATATGTGTCAACAAAGGTTGTACTGTCAAAGGACTACAGCACACCAAATGATAGACCACCAGCTACTGGACCCCTTTCTTAGGAGACATAGACATTATATCGAATTAGTTGACTTGTGTAGCCAACAGGCTGGAATGGGAGGAAGCTATGGACTTCCCAAATCAGAGGATACTTAATGTATGGGTAGTGGTTATTAGTCCAACTTCAACAAGCAAACTGTAGACATACTAGGTATCTCATAGGCATAGGCCTGTAGAATATTTAAGACATTCCTTAATAAACTATTTTCACATGTGAACAAGTATGTCAGCTTTCCCAACAAAGTAGTAGAGAGCGCACCTACTTTGCACGGCTTTCATGATATCACCCAATTCTCTGAAGAGCTATGAGACATAGACTGTATCTATGTGACAAAAATGGCCCTAGATGAAGTCCATGAATAGCATTATATGAACAGAAAGTGTTGCTGTTACATCAATTGCCAGGTAGTGTGCAACACAATGGAGCTCATAACCCTTGTTTTGCACTATATACTTGCAGTACCTATAATTCTAACATACAGCATGCAAATCATCTCCATCACCACTGTCTGCACTGTTTTATCCCCCAGAGACACCTAGTAGGTAAGTTCAGATACACTGATGCACCCATAAACTTTAAGCCACCGATAGTCTATGTGTCCAGACTCTTGCGGGCAATGCAGGATATCTCCTGAATCCTAGTTAGTGATATCCATATGGAACCCACAAAGCATGGCCAAATGTCAATATAACACCACCTGCACCAGATCCAGGGATACCATAGAGTACCTATCTACTCAATCTACTAAAATCTTGGTTTCAATGCCTGTGCATGTCTGGTGGGGCACTACAGTATTTCACTGTCACAGGATGTCAGTGGTTTGTAGCACACTGAACTGCTCTATAATATGGTCCACAGGAAGCAGGAATTCCAAGTGCTGATGTGGACACTCCATACCCACAACAGCAGGACCAGTCAGAGCCACCAACACAATATCATCTGACAACAACACTAATGGTTGCAGAGAGCATCCAACTGCCACAACACATACCATGGACATTGTCATACACAGTATACAGCAGTGAAGGAGAAGCAGCAACATCTAGGCCCTGACATGTACACAACAGCATGATGGATGTAGTGCTCTGTACTAGCTGTGCTGAGTAGTGCATGGATGAGTCATACCATGCATCAGATTCTCTACATAGACCACACAGGAGGAGGATGGTGAGAGTTACAGTTGTCATCATCTGTACATATGCTTACGGACACAAAGAAACACAGCTGTCTACAAAACCAGGGGTTGTATTGAGGGTCATGGGAAGTAAAGTCATCAGCATTATAGATAATTTCTTTTGTTGACATAGTGAGAAAGCCAGTATAGGCAAAGTGGCTGCCAAGATGGTAGCTCATAGAGGAAGCACTGTATGCCTGCGTAGTGGGGCCCTGCAGTGAACTCATATAGCTGTATTAGATAACCCCCCCCACCACCACCACCTGGGACACTGATACAGTAGAACTGGTGGAAAAGGAGTTCTATGTAGTGTGCACCTGAGTTCCCCACCAGAAGAAGCTCAGCAGTATGGCCATCCTCAGTGTGGGGTGGAGCATGGCAATATCCCATTTGTAGCAGGTAAGCATAGAATGACCTTTGCAGGGAATGCATGGTGCAAACAAGGACAACACTAGAGTATAAGATGTCAATTCTGATGCTCGCAAACATCTGCATGATTGTGGTCATGAGTACATGGTGTGGCACCATAATGCAGTAGTGGCATCATTCCTGGACTTCACAGTCTCTACAAGCATTTGGCAGTGCTACATGACAACATCCCAGAAGACATGCAATGCACAAATCCTCTCCTGGTTGATGCAGGTAGCTGTAGACTGTGCCCAAGTTACAGCCCTGTACATCTGTTGATCAATGCCCAGAGATGCTTACATACCTGATATTAGTTTGGACAATGGCTTCTGCCCTGAAGTATTGGCAGACTGCAGCACAGTGGGTGTCCATAAGACAGATGTGGTATGCTAGTCTGTCATCACAGTCCTAAAGGTAACAGTGGCAATGGTGCCAGTCACTGAGCAACAGAGCTGTAGCTGGCTTACTTGATGCCTGGTGTTGCTCTCCAATCTGGTGTCCCACAACTCTAAGTTGAGAAACAAAAAGCTCTTTCTCTGATATGGTACTCTTCACCTCTTTATGGAGAAGTACAAGGTCCTAAAGCCATACCTCTCATACCACCCAATGCCCTTATGCCCAACATGTTCTACATGACAAGAAAAAGGTCACTTCTCCCTCAGATTTTAATGTGCTATGCCCTCAGAAAAAAAAAAAAGAAAGAAAAGAAACCTTCTCCAATATGGAACTTGTACTTTCTTTAAAGAGGAGCATAAAGTCCTAATGAAGTCACACTCTCCTCTCCCATAGAGAAATACTGAGGAGTGAAAATTAAAAAAGAATCTAGTGATCGTGCCCCCCTAATAACTTTCAGCCAGGCCAGCTTCCCCCTTTGCTTCACCCTAACTACATACTGGCAGGGCAGCCTCCCCTTGAAAAGCATAGTAATTTCTCATGTAGTGCATCCTGTATAGCAGGAGGTCTGGGAGAAGGACACTGTATCTCCTCAGGTGATGGATGGAAAGTCACCAAAGATGGAGACAGTGACAATGTGTTGTGAGATTGTGACTCAGTGTGTTGGCTGGCATCATTATTAGACCATGTACTGGTACTACCTCAGCCTTTTGTCCTTACTCAGGCTTTACAGTATAACTCTAACAATGGCCTGTCCTGTGAATGCACGATGCCTAAAATATCAAAGTGACAATGATAACCTGTCATGTCATTACAGGTGGGTATGTGCAGGTAATTACTGGTCATTTACTTACACTGACAGTGCTCTGCATCTGAAGATTCAACGTACCTATGGATCACATTGTGTATGTACTCACTGACATCAGTCTGCTTACAACTGCTGTACAGCATATGCAGTATGGCTACTAATCTAGAAAGATACATAGTGTCTAGCTATTCCCAGAAATATGTCCTGGCCTCTTGGTATGATACCCAAGGATGCCTTCTCCAAGACTTGTCATGTCAATTTTGCAGCCTTTTCTTTTGCTATTATGGTGCACACCTTCTCAAAGACTAATTTTATCATGTCACTGACATGCTTCTGGCATAGCAGCATTTGTGCATTTCACCCCACCCAAAGCATTCACTTTGTGTTTTAGAGTATCATAGAGGCTGGATGTATATTTTTTCCAAAGCAGTTGATATCCATGGGCCTGAGTGACTGTAGCAGGACTTCATTCTATCTAGGGCTGTACTTGCTTAACCTCTGTGATAAGCTAATGTTGGAGAAAGTGCATTCACCTAGGAAGCAATTAGACTGTATTACTAAGCAGGCAATGTGCCGTTACAATAAGGTATCAATGTCATATATATGTGGAATTCACTAATGAGCACATGACAGGGTTGTCAAGGAATTGTAGATGGTGTGGGAGCAACAGATATGTCAAACACTTGGGCATCCCACAAGTTAGCAAAATATGTAGTGGTAGGGGTGGACCTTTGCAAGGATACTAATGTTTCTTGTGACACGTAGTGGTCCACGGTGTGCTCAGGGGGGTGAGAGCTTCAATCACTGCAGATGCGGTGACTTATAGGAGAAAAATGAGAGAGAGAGGGACAAGAATATACCAGAGGGTAATATGTGTGTTGAAGGAACACACACTGGAAGGTGTAATCATGGCAGATAAGCACACCATGGGAAGAGCAGGTGGGGGTATAAGAGAGTAGGTTTTAAGTACTCTGCAACTGTCCATAACAGGACATCAAAGCTGATACCAGAAATGTGACCTTACATCCACTTGTTGTACCTGTACCTAGTCCCAAACAGGGTCATAAAGGTATGTAACAGTGGTGTAATATAGACTAGGGTAAGACCGACAGTCCTGTGGCAGTGGGCTGCCATCCCTTGGATACAGTTGTAGGTCTACAAATGCATACCCTACAGAGCCGAGCCTAGAGCAGACTGGAGAGGGAAGTGGGTGGTAGTCCTAGTGCAGTGCTCTATCATCCCTCAGGCACAGTTGTAGGTCTACAGATGCATACCATATACAGCCTTGGACAGACTAGATGATGGCATGAGGTTGACCATGCATCATCCCCTCCTGCAACAGGTATTAGACTCAGCGGATTGACTAGATCAGGTGACCATAAGTATTACCCATGTGACTGGCCATCTGAACATAGAAAGTCCATCTGCTTGGCCTGAGTAATGTCTCTCTGGGCTTCTCAGCAGGTGGAAATGTCCCTGTACTCTACTCTGTCCCCAGCTACTTGCTAACTTTTGTTTACTTATGCACATTCTTTGCCTTGCCCTTGTGCATACATGTCCACCCTTGCTCATTTGTATTGCATTATGTGTGATTTTGAGCTTCTGCTGCCTACCCCTCTTGTTCGTTTTATTCCCCTTCATGTCTTTTATCCTCCACTTTCCATTTCTCTTCCTATACATATTGACACAACTTTTCCCTCAAATAAAAAAATGTGCTCTACATTCCCTTAGTCCTGCTTTAAGTTATCAGACTCCTGTTTTGTGTTCGTCTGCTGGCTGTACCCCTTCTCCTACTTTTCTGCATGTCCCTTCCATGGAACTAATAAGGGGTCCAGCTGTCTGGGCACTGGCTGACTGTTCCTTCACACACTTACTTTATATTTTTTTCTTTGAAGCACACACAGGCAGTTTGCCATCAACAGTGGCTACTTGCATGACGTGTTCAAGTGTTTATACCATGTTCTCATGGGTTTTTGTTCAGATGCACTAGAACACTCCTTTGACCCTCTTCATAAGCTGTCAGCTACGTCAATTTGCATCACTTATGTCTACCTCCTTAAAGCACAGCTTTCTGCCTTTTCTCACTGTGCATCTCTCCTGCACTGCAGTATATTCTGTCGATGTAGCACAAGATGTCACCCTGAAATGCATTTATTACAAAATCAAGGGACTTTCAGGTTTGAAAAAATAGCTACATGCGAAAGAAATTATTTTACAATGTAAAGCAACCAGAAACCCTTACGTTACAGCATACAGACATGCTCCTGTAGGAAAATAAAAACAATAAACCAGTGTATCAGCTCTATAAAAGAATAAAGCAGCAGCAGCAGTCTCATGTATTTCAAATATGTTCTAACGCTGGTCAAATACAGACTTGCTAGTTTTTTTTAATATACTGTTTACTAAAACCATATAGAGGAGCAGAACTAAAATCTTAATCCGTGATTTGGTATGTACCTCACAAGACATCTACACCGTCTAGAAAGACCACAGAAATAACTCACAAGAGGATTACTGGCCTCAAACAGAACTGCAGCTTTACTCCATCGCATATTACCTACTCTGAGGCGATCTCTGCCTAACATACAAAGCTATGTCAAACCCAAAGCAGTTGGACATGCTCCACTTAAAGAAATCCTAATCCCTCTGAGCTACATGCTCTAGGGACCCAAACTTTGTCACCACAATGAACAGAACATGCTGGAGGGATAGATTCCTGTCCCAGAGACTTCCCATACTCTGGAACAAACTACCTCTCTATATGAAACAAAGCTCCTCATTAGCACTCTTTAAGAAAAATCTTGATTGGATGTGAGATAGGAAATTCACCCTGGGGATCACTTCTGTGATTCTGCTCGACAGGGGCACAGGAAAATAATTTTCTTAGGTGGCGAAAGCCAGGGTACCTTTTTGGCTAGGCTTATATAAGCCCTAGGGCCAATAGCCTAGTGCCTACCTATGAACCTATAAAAATACCAAGAAGAAAGACAAGGTCTTGAGAGGAAATGCTTGTGACTTCAATGTATTCTGAATTATATCACATGATAAGTTATTTACTGCTGTACTTCAGGCAGCTCGTAAAGAGATGTCATCAGGCATACATAGCAAATGGTTAAAATTAATTTGTGCTCATCTGTGGAGAAATTTGCAGTGTTAGTGGTGCAGTAGGTAGCACACTTGCCTTTGGTGCAGAAGGCTGTGGGTTCTATTTCCACACTATGTAGTTTAGTTTAACACTATACTTCAGTATAAGCATGACATGGCATTTTTTACTGCATTGTCCTTTTAATGTGTTAAGCTATGGTCCCACCTGCTTCAGTTGGTGGTAACTTTGGCTATGAAAGATCTAACAGCACCTATTAAAAAGAGTAAGGTGGGGGTGGGGGGTTCAATTTCTGCTAGTAATATAAATACCACCTCAAGTCTTCCCTGCAAAGAGGTCACTACCCTAGTGGGTGTAACCTGCTCTACAAAAAAAATAAATTAGTAACACTGGTCCCCAATAGCATCAGCTTCCATGTTTATTCCCACCTTCTTACTGATTTTGTGTATAACACAGGATTTCATTCACTGTCCTCAGAATCTGTAATTTAATTTGACATACAGTGCAGATTTCTTGGCTGTTTAATTTGTTTGCAGAGAAAATGCACATTTAAGCAACTATGTATATAATGTTGCTTACATACCTTGCATGAGTGATATGAAATGCATTTTTGTGATTAAAATAACATGAAATATGCCCTAATATTAAATAAGTGTTTATAGCTTAAATGTTTATAATTTATTATAAATAAATATATATAAATGATAAAATACATATTACAAATATATATGTATATATATATGTATATATATTATGCACACACATATAATTTTAATTTTTATTATGTTTTTAATGTTTATGACTTAATATATTTTAATCAAATGTACAGGCAATATACTTGTAAAATGGTAGTAGGGATCTGCCTGAAAGCAGACTTAGCAGTTTAAAAGAATCTTTTGATGCAAGTTAAAGACAATTCGAGGTTAAGGAAATGAAAAGGGAATATTTGATTCTCTGATAGGCAGAAGCAGAAATGATAACATTTCTTGTACCAGTTTTCAAAACATGTGTCAGCCCTTGAATTAAGAACTGAACTCATTCATATATATATATATATATATATATATATATATATATATATATAGGGGTAGTTGGGATGCTGTAGTACAGAAACCATCATATCAAAAGCTGATGATATTTCTTCACAAATATAGTACTTTAAAAACTGACGGAACTTTATAAATGGAATACAGTTCATTTGTTGTAATTTCAAATACTATTTAATTTCATATAAGACCACTGCCTCTTTTTTATGGACAACTAATCTAAAGCATTTTTGAAGAGTCATCTTCTCAGTGAAATCATTTATTAACACGTCACATGGCTCAGGGTGCTTTATAAACTTGTTGTAGAGCTTTGTATCTTGCATAATTTAAAAACAGAACACTTAGACCTGACATTTAATCATGTCATTACATATTCCCTGTTAATCCTCAAGGCACCATAAACCTAATAGATAAACAGTTAAATGTAATTGCACATGATTAAATTTAAGCTTAAACATTTAAAATGATGTACCATTTTCAAACAGTAAACATATGCTTGAGAAACATTTCTTGTTAAATGTTCCAATGTAAAACCAAGGAATGAGGCATATTTAACCAAACAGTTGCAATTATGCATAGGTAGAAATGCTGGAAGATGCCTCAGGGAGTACTATATTACTGCAGTAATTTAAATGTTAAATGTAACATTTCCCACACCTTTGGGAGAGGTCAATGGTATACTATGAAATGCTTTGAATGTCACTTTCCATTATGTTACTGAGACAATGATCTTAAAACATTAAGCAAATTTTAGATGCATGTTTTAGTATTTAACACGCAGAGGGAGGGGATAGAGTAAAAAAAAAAACTGTCTTGACTATTGTTTTTGCTATATGAAAATGGCAGTTGCAGTTCTCAGACCAGGACTTCCTAAGTGATGGCATAGATCATAGTTCCAGATATCCTCTCAACAATTTGCACTCCTTCCGAACTCATTTGTATGATAGAAACAATAGAAACCTGCTATTTTTTTCTTAGGAACGCCATCACCTTTGATGTATAAAGCTAGGGTGTCAGAGACAGGTGACTGTAACTCATGTAGGCTGAATTTGACTATGTAGATTGAGTTAATGGATGCTGATTTTTGTAATTTGACCTACCTTTAACGGTTTGGATCATGTCTGTTCGAAATTGATACGATCTTGCTTTAGTTCAATAAGTTCAATTATTCTGCTTGTTTCTACTTCACTAAGGATTGGAGTAGTTTGACCCAGAATAAAAGGCTTTGCTTACTCTTGTCGTCGTGAAACCATCCTTGCATGCTATGCTTCTAAAATTCAATGTTGTCTCTCTAAACTTCCATGTATCACAAGGGTTCTTTAGTTTAGACAGCTGTATTCATATCTGATATTCTTCAATGTTGTCTCTCTAAACTTCCATGTATCGCAAGGGTTCTTTAGTTTGGACAGCTGTATTCATATCTGATATTCTTCAATGTTGTCTCTCTAAACTTCCATGTATCGCAAGGGTTCTTTAGTTTGGACAGCTGCATTCATATCTGATATTCCACAGCTTACTGGATTCTTGTCAGTTTGATTTTAGATTAAAACATATCATGGAAACAATCATTATCAGACTGGTTAATGATGTCTTGATTGTGAGGGATTGATGTAATTATTCCATTAAATAAATTGCCGTTTAAAATGTTAATGGTATATAAGTGGGCAAAAGAAATAAAATGTCACTTGGGAAGTAGAGATGAAACAATTCAACATTTTTTTTTTACATTTCAAAATACTTCAGGTGATCAGTGTCCTGTTTTTAAAGATCAAGTTTGAATACATAAAACAGACCTTATGCATGCAAACACTTTTTTGTCAGAGCATTTTATGAAAAAAATAGTCTTAAAATTGCTTCTGAACATGGAAGACTAAACATACAGAGCTGCACTTAGGGCATTAATATTAACATGTGGGCAGGAGATGTTTATGTCACTTTGTGTGTCCAGGTCTAATCATGCTGGATTATCAAGGGGAAGTAACTGTCAATCAGTTATTTAACTATGAGACAGAAATACGTTTAAAATATATTTATTTATAAAGGGATGTGAAACGTTTTATTTTTGCATAAAATGTGTGTGGAGTCTGCATTTGAGTAGTTTTTTATGGAAAAACTAATTTCACATCTCTACATGTGATCTTTATGGAGCTGTATATTTTACATTTTAAAACTAATATAGATATTGTGCTTTATGGAATGTATGGATATGTAAGAGGAAGAAAACTGATAAAACAGATGACATTTTGTTTTGTGTTTATGGTTTATTTGGAAAGTTAGAACTGATGAAAATTTCTTTAGTAAGAAGTAGGATATTATGAATGTGATTAAAGAAAAATACATTTGGATAACACAAAGGATAGGAAATGAAAACTGCATTTTTATATGAAGCGTGTTTTGTAAAATAAATTTATTTATATATATATATATATATATATATATATATATATATATATATATGATTTTATAATTGTATATACAGCTTTATTATTGTGTAAATATTTATTGAAGTTACCCTACTGTATTCAATAATTCGATGATCTGGGTTTGTGGTTAGTACTAGGCTAGCTGACATTGTGGGCCATTTTAAGCCTAACCAGTTTCCCTCAAGGGTGAGAATAAAACCCTGTACCCTGTGTCTTTCAGATAATTACCTTAACCATTATGCCAACCCTGAGTGGCCATGGGATCATTTATATCAACTTCAGCTACTTCCGACTCAGGCAGACAGGATATCAGTTTAACATATCATCCTAAGGATCTCACAATCAAGACTGCAGCACCTCATCCCTTATCTTACATTTCAGGGTCAGTTACTGTAATGGAAAAGTACTCTAACCACCACCACTGTATCCTAATGATCACTGGGGATTAATAGGACATGTAATTACAAATGGGAATGTATACATTTGTAGGCCTATTTATCATTCTGCTCTGAGTTTAAGTATGGTAGCATTAAAGTCTGAGTCTACTACTGAAGAAGCATTTTTTGATGGGTAAAACAAGGGGTCCTAAGTCCATTAGCAAAGAAAATATCATCACATAAGCAAGGACAGTTTCAGACTTGTAGGCGCAGCTTACATTGCTCATAAGCTGAAATTTTAGTGGAAAATGGTACATTTTTTGGACAACATCAAAAATGAACAAAGATGAGCAGTATTTGTTGAATTCTTGGAGTTATATAGTGAGATATTTTAAAAATCTGTTAATTTCATATTGTACCTTATCCATTTTCTGTAACTGGCTTATTGTGTTTTTTCTTGAATTCATTAATTTATTAACTGATTTATTGTTAAAGTCTTGTTTACAGAAGTGCACTACACTGTGCATGCTGACATATATAGACATGGCCAAATTGTCTTAGAAAGGCACTTCAGGGACAATTCAATCCAAATATCAAGTTTAAAAATAGACCAGGAAACCAGGAGGTGAGATTACAACCACTTTAATAATTCACAAATAAACAATGAATGAGTGCTTTCATCCATTACAACTTCATCAGAATAAACCCACGATGTAAAATTGATCTTTTATATGGTTTCCTATGAGCTTAACTGAATCTAGATTAATTAATTACCAATTCCAATACATCACCATTTTGAAAGCCACATGCACAGAAGTGCAACATACATAAACATAAATAAGTCAATGACAATTTGCATGAATCTCGCTCACGTACCATATGCAGTACTAGGCAATTTCAGTTTTCGTTATAATCCTTATACTGTTATTACATACAATTAAAAATCTCATTTTTGTTTTTATATGTTTTATATAGTAAAAAATGATAAATAGAACCAATGAAAGTAGAAACGTGTGGTAATATTAAAACAATGTTAATAACATCTGACCATGAAAATTCACTGCCAACTCTTGTCTGGTATATTAGTTCATTTTATAAATCTGCTGGTAGAGAAATTATTTTCCTTTAATTTTGATATACAATATTGTACAATGCAATACAATTCAATATGGCATTCAGGAATGGGTTCTAGGACCGTATTTGCCAGTCCTGGTTTTATAACTTTCTGCTTCACAGAAATAATTTATTACTTTTTTAAATGTTGTGAAATTGTTATTTTTCTTAATTCCATTTGGTAGCATATTCCGTTCATCCAATGAACAAGTCAGACTGCTGAAAAAGCAATGTTTTCTGCCTTTTTCTTGGCACCAAGCATTTCCATAAAAAGGGTACTCTATACCTTTGAATGCTAGGAATGCACTTCCTCTCAGCATTCTATATTTTATGAAAAAAAAATCACAATTTAAAGAATCTTTCATTGTAAGATAATTTCTCCCTTCCAGTTATCAACATAGTGAATTTCAATTTTCTAATTTGCATTTCTGGTGTTTATTGTGCGACAACAACAAACTATTCTAGTTTTGGTCTAATTTTTTTTGTATTACAATCCCATTTACTTGCTGTGTTATTGTTTAATTTCATATTCTGCAAAAGAGCAATCCCCTAATCCCCATAAGCCTTTCACTGTCCCATGTAGCATTCACCGGATAACCCACCAGTGGAAGTCACCAGTGCCCTCTCCACTTGTGAAATTAATCTGATAAGGGAAGGCTGGTGAGGCACCATAGCTACTTTGTGGAATTGATTGCTTTTTTGTTGTGTTAGCTGTGCCCTTACCTGCACAATGGTGTTATTTAAGGCTATACCTGTCATAAGGTATAGCTACTTGGGGCCAAGGAAGTTGATGCCTCCAAGTCTAGCCTTAGGCTCTAGCCCAATCTCTACACACAACCCTGACCACTCAGAGCCAAGAAGGTGGCTACTCATTTGCCACTTATATTCCCACCCCCAGCATAGGCATACCCACCCCTCCTGTCAGCACTACCGGGCCCCCAAAATGCTGATCAAAGTCTAGCTGCTTGGGTTGCAGTTAGGGCATTCGCTCTCTACACCACTGGGTTGGTTAGTTTACGGTCTAATTAAGTTGATGTAAAAGGTTTTCATTATGTGTACTATACACTGTTTTGTACATTTCTTTATAAAAATGATTATTGTTACTTCTGTAGCATTTTCAATATAATAAGTAAAACTGCATATTATTAATGCAGACTCCCAGACCCTTAAATAAATGTTTACCTTATGAATGTCTATATTTGCAATCAGGTAACCATAGTTTTTCAATGAACAAAAACTCAAATGCTTCATTTTTTGAATATTTATTATGACACCACTACCTTCTGCCCATTCTCTTAGTTTTTTTAGACACACTGTAAGAATTTCACCATTTGGGCTTCTTTTTAAACTTACTGTGCTACTTGTATTAGATGGGAACAGAAACATTAGTGCTGTTATTTAGAAGCGAGCAGAATTTAGAGAAATATGACATGGGGTCATTGTGGGTACCATCTGAGGATTTATCTCAGTTATGATTGCTAATGGTCTCAACAAATAATACAGAGTTGGCATTAGAGGGGACTTCTAATACAGGTGACATCTTAAGGCTTGTGGCAGTAACAACCTGGTACTTTGGTGGTTTTACCAGGAAGGCAAAAACACAAGAGGGGCACAGAGACATGATATTCTAATGAAGTCAATATGGGGAAATGTACAGCTCTATAGGGGAGTTTACCATCTGCCATTAAAAATGTCAAGGAATCTTTATGCATATTTGTTTCTAGTGTGATTGAAGGGTAATTAAAATCCTCTGTAAGTTGTGCATTCGGTTTGAGTTATTTCATTTCAATCTGACTTCATTTGAAATTGTGTGACAATTAGATTCTTTCAGTGATCCGAGAACTTCAATAAGGTCCAGGATGATATCATGCATGATTTAGATGATTGGGCTACGAATAAATATCAGTATCCCAACCTTACCCAGAGAGCCTGAATATCGTATGACAGGCATTAAACCCTGGTAAAGGAGGAGCTCTATTACAACATAGTAACTAGATTTCAGAAATTAGATCTTCAAGAGTTGGGAAGGTCTCAATTTTTTGCTTTTTTTGTTCAAGCCTCCAGCAACAACCAACACTGCTTGTTGTTGTCTGGACTACACTGGAATGTCCATAAGTTCAACCTAGCCTAAAATGGCACTAGGGGAAACAATCAATGTCTTAGCCAGAGGACAGATGAAAATCAGCCATAGTAAGGCATGATGGACTGTCAAAGCACCCCAGATCTCCTTGGAATTACACCATTTACCATGCAAATGTTATAAGTAATTGTTATCTTTACACTTTGGCAGCATTGCTACTGACGATAGAATGCAACTTATCACTAGGGCCTTGTGAGTCAAAGATATGGGAGGAAATCTCACTTTTGTCTCTATGCACCTCTTACAAGCTAGAGGTTATAGGTGTATTTGGGGCAGTGGAGAATTTCAAAGGCCCTATGACACCAGAGAGACAGTTTACTATTATCGCATCATTATTCAGCCTAGTGGATGCTATCCATTTGTACTAGACTATGGAATCACTAATAAACCAGGATACAACAAGAATTAGCTGTAGGCTTTAATGACCTTAAGGATGTAAAATCACCACTCAGGGATTCCTCGTGGATGTGGAACTAGTGGAAGGTATAGTTATAAGTACAATCAATAAAGCATTTCTAGCTGGCTGAGATTTGCTACAGAAGTTACATTGAGGAAGTATAGAAAATGAAGGCATTTTCTTCTTCTAAGATTCATACATTCAAACAAAAAAAAAAAGAGAGAAGTATTTTTAATGTATATACTGGGAGCCTGTGGACTCCCTGAATGAGAAATCTTTTTCAGGTGGCCCAAACTCCAGCAGAAAGCTGTTCTTACAAATCTTTATCAAGTGATCTGAATCACTGGCGTGGGTCAGGCTTAAACAATACTCAAAAAGTTAAGAAAAGCTGTTGGTTAATAAACATTTTGAATTGACTGAACCAAAACAGATCAAGTAATCCATAATTATCTGTGTTATCACCATCATCAGGAAAGTAAAATGTAAGAAACCTAACAATATGTGGGCATTCTCTTGTCAGTCAACAATTTCTAAGCATGACAAGTTAATGAGTTTGTACAAATACACTATTATTGTTATAGTTGCACTAAACATTTGTCCTCTTTAGCTCTCAATTGCAATCTTGGTGCTCAAAATACCGAGTGCAGACAAGCTAGAAAAAAAGATAGAAAACTCAGAGGAAGAGCAAATCTTGAACATTGTTTTTCTCCTTTAAACTTCTCTTTCACAAGGATGCTATTCCCTACACCCCAAACTTATATGTACCACCATACCATGGAGAAAAGTGAATGTTCTTGGAAATGGCCATCTCAGACTTAGTATACATAAGCCGTTATTTTGGCTATTTAGTCTCCCTGTTTTGGGATTTGCACTAGTGGGTCCTGATATTTTAAAAGGTTACCTACTTACTCTTCTTTCAGTTTGCATCTAACATACATATGGTTTGCATTAGTCCATAATTTTTCAGAACATCTTAAACTATTTTTATTTTATTTAACATTTGTTTTACCAGGATAAAATCCGACTGGAAAACAGGTGACCCTTTTTCAGTGGAGTCCTAGGGAGGAAAAGCTCTGAGGTCCGAGAAGTTAAAGGAAAATTACAAGGAGAAATACAAAGGTTAATAACAAGTGGTAAAAATGCTAACATGTGAGGCAAGCAAACTCGTAATAGAGTCAGATCATCACAAATCTTGCAGCAATAGTACAATAATAAACATAAGATACCCAGAAGTAGGTACATATTTGCAATATTTATAGTTAAATGCAAGAACAAACTCATGATGCAGTCAGGAGATCCCAAGTCTTACAGTAACAGTACAATATATGAACATGAGGTACCCAGAAGTAGGTACATATTTACAATATTTACAGAATGTACAATGTATATAGGTGGTAGTATAATGTGAGCATTGGTGGCTTCAGGTGTTAGTCGGCCTATAGTCCGGTGAGGATTCAGGGGAGGGTCTTTGCACTTGCAAAGAGGGTTAGCACAGAGGTGAGTTTCAAGGAGGTCCTTAAATGTGGTTGCACGATTTTGTATCCTGAGGTCAGGTGGGAGGGTGTTCCATGCTTTTGCAACCTCATGGGAGAAAAGGGCTTCTCCAGAGCTGTTCTTGCATAGATCGACTTCAATCAGGGATTTGTTACTTGATCGTAGTTCCCTGCTGGAGTTGTGGAAGTTTACTATGCCAGCTAGGGCAGGGGTTCTCTCTGGTTGGTGTAGAATTTGGTGAGCAATGATGAGTTGATGGTAGCTTAGTAGGTTTGGGAATTCTAACCAGTGTAGCTTAAGTAGGGATTGACAGTGGTGGGAGTGTGATTTAGCATTCACAGTGAACCTAGCTATTTTATTGTAGCAAGTGAAGAGCTTGTTCAGGTTGGTTTTATTGATTTTGGTTAGAACTGGGCAGACATAGAGCAATGTTAGTAAGAGATGAGTTCTGGCTATGGTAGTTCTAGACTTTGGGATAAGGAATTGTTTGCTACGATACAGGCATCCTAGCTTTTTATGGACTTTAGAGATGGTTTGGGATATGTGTTTATTGTATTTAAGTTGTTGGTCAATAGTGACACCTAGTAGTTTAGCCTCAGCTACTGGGGTGATGAGGGTGCTATTGGCTGAGATCATGGTGAAGGTGGGTCACAGTGTTTAGTTGGGTGGAATAGCACTGGCTGTATTTTTTTGGGTTTAGTATCAGTTGGTGGTTGTTTAGCCAGTCTCTATCTCAGTGAAGGATTCTTGGGTGTTACTTTGTAGTAGCTGGGTGCTAACAGATTAGGGTTGTGTCGTCTGCATACTGAACATCATCATCTTTAGTGGTTGCTAAGTGGAGATTGTCTGTAAATATGTTAAAAAGAAGGGGGCTTATGATTGAGCCTTGTGGGACACCGCGTGTGACTGGGAGTGAGGGGGATAGGGAGATGGCCCATTTTTCAGATTGTGAGAGGTTGTTTAGGTAATTGTTGAACCACTGCAGGGAGGGGTTATCAAGGTTGAGTTCAGATAGGCAGGTAAGTAGTTTGTTATGGGAAACTGTGTTGAATGCCTTGGATAGGTCTAGGAAGGTGGAGGAAACCAGTTTCTCTTGACTCCTGTGTGAGTTTATGGTATTGGAGACATTAATTAGGGCAGTGTTGGTGCTATGGGATGGTCTGAATCCATGATGAGTTTTAGATAGGAGGTTATTGGTTAGTAGGTGGGTGAGGAGTTGGTGGTGGATAGATTTTTCTAGGATCTTAGATAAGGGTGATAGGATAGCAATGGGGTGGTAGTTGGAGAAGTTAGTAGAGGGGCCACCCTTGTGGAGGGGGATGATATATGAGGTTTTCCAGAAGGATGGAATGGTGCACATAGAAATGGACCTACTGATAAGTAATGAGATGGGGTAGGCAATGGACTTGGATGCAATTTGGAGATATTTGGCTGGTAGATGGTCGGCAGTGAGGGTGGTTGGTTTGAGTTTTGCTAAGAGTTTTTGGATGGCTGATGTTGGTACTGGTTTGAGTGAGAAGGGGGGGAGAGTTAGTTTGGCATTTTGACATATCATTCACTAGTTTCAGTATGGAGGAGGTAAAATAGTTATTGAAGTTTGAGGATATGTTATGGTCATGTCTTCAATGTTTGGTGACAGCGTAGTGGCTTTACTGGACTGGAGGATGTTGTTCACTGCAGCCCAGAATTTTTGTGGGTTGTTGCTGTTTTCCCTTTGTAAGGAAATATAGTGGTTTTGTTTGTTTGACTTGACCTGTTTTTGTGCTTTATTTCTAAGTTCAGAAAAGGTTTGCCTAGTTTTGGGTGTTTTGTGTTGTCGCCCGATTTTCCAGGCTTTGTCCCTATCCTTATGTTAGATCTTTCTGGTTTTCTCTAGCCAAGGGGCAGGGTTGCTGCATACTCTAATTGTTTTGAGTGGGTCTAGCGGGTTCAGAATCTCTAGGAATGTGCAATTAAAGTATTCTACTGTTTTATCCAGAGGGAGGGTTTTTAGGGGGGCCCAGTTGCAGGATTTTAGGGTTTCTGAGAATTGCTCTGAGAGGAAGTTTTTTCGGGAGTGGGTTTGTAGCAGGGAGGGTGGGTTGGCATATCCAAGTTTGTGCCAAAGGAGAAAAGTTGGATTGTGGTTACTGAGGGAGTCAGGTAGTGTCCCACATTGGTAGGCAGTGTTGGGTTGGTTAGTGAGGATCCAATCAAACATGGATTCTCTTTTGGTAGACTTGTCAGTTCTTGTGGGTGAGTGTATGAGTTGAGTGAAGTTATACAGGTTTATGTGGTTGGGTGCTGTTGGTGAGTGCATGCTGTTCCAGTCGATGCTGGTGTCACCTAGGACTATAGTTTCTTGGGAGTGGGATGCCCAGTGGAGTATAGATTCTAGGGCATTAAGGTTGTTTACTGGTGCAATATAGATACTGAGTAAGTTTAGTTGTTTGTGCTGGTTTACTAGGAGTTTGGTGAAAAGGGTCTCGGCCTTGTTGAAATTTGAGGTTTCTTTTTGAAGGAGCCGGACTTTTAAGCTGGATTTGTAAAGAAGGGCAATGCCACCTCCACTTCTTTGTGCTCTGTCTACTCAATATATTATAGCCAGGTGGGGTTATAGTGTTGTCTTTAATATGGGGTTAAGCCATGTTTCTGTGATGACCATTATATCTGGATTGTATAGAGAGATAGCTGAATGTAACTCTTCTATTTTGTTTAAGAAACTAGGAATGTTTAGGTTCAGTATAAGCATGTCTGTGGGTTTGTGCTTGAAAGGGAGGTTGGGGTTGGGTGTGCCATTTTGTAATTGTGTTGTTGTGTTTGTGTGTGATTTGTTGATTTGGTGTAGTGTGGGGAGGAAGGTGTATGTGTGTTTGTTTGTGTGGTGGAGAGTGTATTTAAAAGTCATAATTCTGAATTTCACGCTTTTAGTGGTTCAATATTGTGAATATTCGACTTTATAGTCTCGAGATACTGAAATTCGAGATTATAAAGTGAATCCATATATCTATATATATATATATATATATATAGAGAGAGAGAGAGAGAGAGAGAGATATGTATATATATAATTTCACTTCAGAATGTTAAGTTTCAAAACTTTGAATTTCATACGGTCGAGATCATATGATTGAAGTTTTAAAATATCGAAACTCTGAAATGAATCCAAAACAAACACAAAACCATGTTCCTCAATGTTTTTTCAGGAGGGCAGTTCTGCCTGCAACTCCCACACCTTCTGCTATTTAAAAATACCAACTCTGAGATTACACTACATCGAGGAAAAGTTTATGTTCCGCACTGTATGCAGATCTCCGTTCAGGGTTTCAAAGTTTTAAAACTTCGATCATATGGTCTCGACCATATGAAATTTGAAGTTTAGAAACTTCAAAATCCTGAAATGAATCCATATGTATTATTACTTTTTATTGATACACAGATGCATATAGCTATATATATCTCAAATTTGGCATATATTAGTATCAGGAGGTGTGGGGGATGTTGCCCCCTATATCGGGGGGATGGGGGGCTTGTACTTCTGCGAAAACACTTTCTAAAAAAAACTTTCTCCATCTGGATAAAATGCGTCAAGTCTGAGAGTCAGAAGATTTGGACTTCCTAAAGAGCTGACTTTCAGTGGGATGAATGAGTATGATAGTGCTGTTTCGCACTCGATGTGTTGTATCATGAGGAGTTTGTCACCAGAAAGATGGAGAAGATTCACATTCACAGTATACTGGGAGAAGAGCATTTAGCTAGAGGGCATGAACATAATTTTAATACTCTATATTCCTTATTAGTCATTATATGATTAAGATTTTTTTTTCCTTAAAAAGGGGATAAACAGGCAAAAAAAATACAGGACTTAAAAACCTGTACTATATTATAAGCAGGTCAAAAAGTATCACATGTTGTTACACAGCCAAAGAAAGGGTTAAAGTGTTCAAATCCATTTCTGAAGAAAATCATTATGTTATTCTGAACCTTAAGTGAGGGGTTCAGATAAACCTTCACATACATGCACTCACACAATATAGAGATATTTGCATACATATCTGCACATGCGTGCCCACACATACATGCATTGATATGGCTGGTTGCATCGATAATCCATATTTTAATGTAGGCAGCATAGCACAATGATTCAGCTGAATCACAACTCTTAGTTCAAGGTACAATTCCTGATTGCAGAGTCTATATATCTTTGCTGTGCATTTCTTTCAGTGACCTGGTGACAGTTTGCTCCCATGTGCCAAAGGCTTGACATTTGGTGAATTGATCATTGCCAGAACTTCGCACAGGTATGAATATGGCACATGAGTTTAGGTGGACATGCATTATGAGATGGAGCAGCACTTCAGCAAGTTGAAATTTTCTGTAATACTCCTGTAGCTTGCAAGGGTAGCTTCTGGTACACCTATGAGCTCTGTCTCTGGTTGCACCTGCTGCTTGCAAGGATAGGTCCTGGCTCCTACATGACCCTGGTACTCTTATAGCTGCTGTTTGCATGGATAGTTTCCCCTACCTTACACCATCTGCTTTGTCAGGATATGTTGCAGATCCCCATGACCGTGGCAATATGGCACTGTCACTACCTAAGGCTTGCTGGGATATGTTTCTGCTCCTGCAAAATCCTGGTACCTTGACTAACACATTTGCAGGTAGAAGTTCTGGCTCACACATGACAACTAGCATCCTTAGAAGCCTAGCCGCACATCCCATGACCCTGGTTTTCTGCTTGCACTTAGGTCCATAGGTTGTTACTAGGTTAATGACAACTAGCATTCTTAGAAGCCTAGCCGCACATCCCAAACCATTTGGGTCCAAACTCTCATGGGTAACTTGAAGGGAGGGAGAGGCATGTTTAGCAGAGAAGTACCTATGGATTTGTAGGGGGGTGTTAGGATAATGCTTTCCTTATTGACGGCCTCTGTCGATAAGAGACATGGGAGCCAGACTAGTGGTAAATGTATGATTTCCCTTCCATTTGTCAAGGTTTCATTTGACTAGGGTCAGGGATGAACTGTGTTTTACATGGATGGGGAGCCTATTCCAAAGTGTGGGGATCCTTTGGGACACATGTCTGTCTCTCCTGCACATTCTGTTTATGTCACAAGTGAAGCTACACCTTGCAGGGAAAAGTTGTGGCAGTGTTCCCATGACCCTGGTTGTCTGCTTTGCATCTTCTGCTTACAAGGATAGATTCCAGCTCCCCATGACACTGATTCTATGCTGCTTCCGAGGATAGGTCCTGTGTACATCTCAACCTCAAAGTGCAAGAAGTCTGGACAAAGACTCGAAATCATAGACAGATTTTAAATATTCTTCTTATAAACTTAAACAGTTGATAAACATGTTTTGCATTGGCATTCAGTTTTTTGATGGATATAAAGTATGAAGCTCAAACATCTAGTATTATTTATCAGATTTAGTTCTCAGTGATTTCTCAGAAAACCACAGATTTTATGAGGAACAGGCTGCGGTGGTGCAGTGGTTAGCATTGTCGCCTCACAGCAAGAGGCTCTCCGGTTCGATCTTCGGCTGGGGTGTCTTCTGTGCTGAGTCTGCATGTCCTCCCTGTGGTCATGTGGATTTCCTCCGGGTGCTCCGATTTCCTCCCACATCCCCAAAGACATGCTGCAAGTGGATTGGATACGCTAAAATTGGCCCTAGGTGTGAGTGCGTGCCTTTCGTGAAAGGTTGGATGCCGGGCTGGCAACTCAACACCATAAAACTCCACTGCCAATCATGAGCGGACAAGGTGATCTGCTGTGGCGACCCCTAACTGGGAAAAGTTGAAAGAGAGAGAGAGAGAGAGAGAGACACTGAAAATATGAGGCAGAAATTTGTGAGATTCTTTAGAACTGAGAGGAAAAACAAATGAAGTATAAATGAATGAGTTTCGGTGTCATGTTCATGAAACAAATACCATGCGTTTTGATTGATACAAATTTTAATAAATGAGGAACATGTTAAATGCAGTAACATAACTTGTCTTTAGCACCATTGGCAGTTTTTATGATTATTGTAAGTAAAAGGAACTAGTAAATGCTAGAATGTTATGCATTTCATATCAATTTTTTACAAGTTCATATAACTGGCAATCTGGTGAAAATGTAAACATACCAGTCAACATTAAATAATCTGTTGTAATGTCATGCTGCCTGCTTTCTTGCATTTATAGCACATTGCATCACTTATTCCTGAAATGAAATACTCAGAAGACAAGATGCTGCTGCTTTATTGTCAGTGTAAGGAATAAATGAGAGGGAGCTTGGATTCCTGATATTAATCTTTTACTGAGAGACTCCTCAGTGTTACGACATTCTTTTTTATAGCGGATTCCATGCCATTAACAGTGGATAACCAGTTCTTGTGTGGGAAAGATGAGAGCAGAAGTATACAGGACTAAGAGTATATTATGTAAAAATTACCAATAGTACATGCAGGATTATCTTGCTGTGAAATGCTGCACAGTTCTCAAGACACATACCATCTCTAATTTTCACACTAGAATGTTTCTGGCTGGTATAATATATCCTATATTTTCTGGCTGCATCTTGCATTTAAAATGATTGGGATTTTACATGCCCTGCCTCAACACATCAAGCAAGATTCATTGATAGTCTGTGAAAGAGAAATATGCAAGAGCAAGTTGTAAAATGTACACTACAGATTCAGCAGGAAGACTGATGGAATGCACAGGCTGGTATGCTAATGCACACCAAAAAGTCCTTGACATGTTTACAGAATGTAATCAAATAAGTAAAGCATACATCTCTACTGATGTGTGATTCACAAGGACTGAAAGTGGATATTAAAGTCTGACCCACCCGTGTTTTTTCTTCAAGACTGTTTCATACCACTGCTTATTTAACACTGTATACATACATGCAAACAGATCTTGTATGTGATTTCTGTACTTAGATTCCAAACCTGGTGTGGTGAAGCCTTAGGCAGCTACATACCATAGTGCTGCCAGGGCTCTTCTGGCCATAATATCTGAACACCTAATCTGTGCTTTCAAACAGTAACCATAAAGGGATCCTAGCAACGGCATCTTGCATGGAGTACTAACACATAATGAGATGTAAATGAGAAGGGAAATACAGGAATTTTGAATGAAGCATGTTAATTAGCTAACATAGTAACTGGAAAACATTGCATCTTACTGAAATGGGGACCTGCTATGAAGACAGCATTTGCCTGTATTTGTACCATTTGCCTGCATTAGTATCACTGATTCACTGTATCACACTTCAGAAAAGTTAGAATATTGGATGTCTAATGTGATAGTACAAACTCAGAGTTTCAAAAGAGACAACCCAAGAGTCTGCAACCACTGTGACATAAATCATACATTTCATCCTTAAACCATCTATCCAGTTTGACTTTAAACATTGACAGTGTTAGTAAATATGTATGGAATTTGAAATTAAAGCAGCCTTATACATAACAAAAAAAATGGATGGAATGGGAAAAAGGAGAGACATGGAAAGGGCGACAATAGAGACAGTGCAGAGGATAAGATGGTAACATCGCAGAGACAGACTAAGCAGCCATCATTCTTAGGGCCACGCCTTCCCCACAAGGCAGCACTTTGCACTTAGCTTTAACCAGAGACCACTTACATACATTGTTCCATGACAGCTTAATGTTGATAGACTTAAGTTCCATAGCACTGTCTTGAACATGTGAGTCTGTCACTGAAAGCATGAAAAACAAATATTTAAAGTTCAAGAACCAAAGACCTTGCATTTGTTAAAATTTGGAAAGACAGACTAACACATTTTGCTTACACTGTTATAAACACCAGTTAGACATTCTGCCTGTGTGATCACTACAGTGATTTCAACAGACATCTTTATAATGTTAGTAATCTCAGTGAACATACTGGTAATGACTTGTACATTCTATTACTACGCTACATTTTGGTAACTTTAGCCCAGCTTAGCAGAACACTCCTATAGTGAAAATCTGGAGAGACAATCATAACCTAAGTAAACAAACAGAAATTACATACAACAGGAGAAACCAGCAATTGTCAATGCTGAATGTTGACCTGCACTGGTAACTGCAGCAATATGCTCACAGGAAGTAAAATATCAAATACATTTCAAACAAAATACAAGAATTTTGTTCATTTAGTTAAAAACTGAGTGACATTAAATCACTATGAATGTAGACTGTATGAGTTTTAGTGATCAGAAACTGAAATACTTCAATTGTATTCTTTGTTCTATTTCATTTGTAAGAAAAAAAATGGTAAAGTACAAATCCAACCCATGAATAATTCAAAAATGAGAAATTGTTTATTACAGACTAAGTGGCATCAAACAATGAATATAAACTATATGGAAATATAATCAAGAATGCACACTGAAAGAAAGACATGGGAAATTACATGTTGGACTTTTAGCTGTATAACAATGGTGCAGTTAAACATCAGTATGTCTCACTATACTATATAACACTGCATCACAACTACCATTGCATAAAACAGAGAGTGGGAGGCTGTACTAGTATTAACCACCATGCATCCCAAAAACTCATAACAGTCCTTCTGCTTTATACTTTTTGTGTACAGCACTATAGGGGAACATGACTACTTCTCAATGGAGATTTGCCATTTGGACCTAAACATGAAAGATGCATTGCTAAAAGCCACTTAAGTTGATCACTGAGTGCTGCACTTGTTTTCTATTTTTGTGCAACTACATAATTGGTATATATAATGTAGGATAATGTGCCCATTGTACAAATATTATTCAATTTGTAATCATGACTCCCACTATAATACCATGTCTTTTTATTTCTTAATTTATGTAATTATGTATATGTTTGCAACTAGTAGAATATCAGAGCACTGTGGGATCATGCTAGTTTAATATATTTCTGATCATCTTGTTTTTGTGGACTAGGTGAACATGCATTGTTTTCTACAATAAAATATTGCATCATATGATTCTGTAACTGAAAAGAAATGACGGATCTCAAAACACATTTAGCAATGAACAAATAGGCATGCATTACACATTACACAGCTATTTTGTCCAAAATGTCTGCCAGCAGGATTAACCCTCTTGATATCAGCACAAAGATTTGTGTGGCAATTTAGTGAATAACTAGGTAAGCAAATTGATGTTACAGACCTTTTTCAACCATGACACAGCCATGCAGAAGCTACATATATTGATCAGTCAGTAAAACTTCAGATTTTCATGATATGGAAAGAAATCAGAATATTTAGAAAAATTCCACATGACCAGGAGGATAAAATAAAAATATATAGGAAGTAACTACAGATACGGCACAACCTCAGATATTGATGACGTAAACCACCAACATTAATCACTGTGACACACTTTAAAGTGTGTACAATGAAAATGGATTCTGGTAGTAGAGGATTTGTGCCTGGACACAAGTAATTAAGATCCATTTGAAGGAAACAGGGGATTATCTTGGATAATAAGCAATGAATATGAATTTGGAAAGGCTGAGTGGGAGAAAGAGATGACCCTGGACAATGATCAGTTAATATGTATTCTTAAAGTTACAAGACCTGTTACCACATCCTAGGTAAAATTACCGTTAATGAGCTACACAATAAAGTTCCTTAAAATAAGAGGCGGCACACTATATTAAATTATAACTTCCATTCTACACCTTACCTATTTTCTAACTGTATAATTACATTTATCATGAACAACTATGCAGAAACAGATGTGCATTACATCCATAGCTGTTGATTTCTCAGACATTTCACAGGGTTGTTACTGGCTAAATGTATTTACTTTCCACATAAGAATAAGGTATTTTCTAGCACTCTGGAAGAAGTTAGGCAAGTCTTTGGTGAGGGGCTTTGAAGCAACTGAGTTTTCTGTCTCTGTACTACTGTAGGCACTGTGTAGTAGAAAAACATTAAATCTATAACATGAATCATGTAATTCCAACCTAATAGGCAAAGATGGATCAAAGTGGTTAAACACTTCCTCCACCACTGAGAACGTAAGTAATGCATCTGCCTAGGGCCAAGATATCCTAGAATATCCACTGAGAATAGATTGTTAGAATATACATGCATGTATTTGAATTTAGTGATGTAATGAAAAGAAGACAGGATGAAGTGGGATATACAGACTTTTCTGTGAAGCATGGTTTGGGAGCAAGAGTTGATAGACATTGCACAGAATTCTAATGTGGTCTGAACCATGAAAAGGCATTCACTGATCACGTCAGACTATCTATACAAATTATGTTTTGTGAGCAAATAAAAGTCTACTGCAGTAAATGTTGCCACTTTGTGTTTTTCTGGAATGGAAGCCATTTAATTATTAAGTAGATTAAACAAAACTGGTGTGTCTCTGCAACAGTGCTTAGAAAATATGAATGAACATAGCAGAATGTTTTTAAAACAACTATTTTTGGCAAATAACTACTGAGAAACCAAATTGTTGGTGCAATGTCCAAGGCCAGAAAGGGTTGAAAAGATAACTAAAATCAAAAATTATGAGAATGGTAGGGTAGAAGTAGATCTGGAAAAAATATGAAAGCAATGGTACATTATTATAATACTCCTTATAGACCAAACACAGATGTTGAGACAAACACATAGGAAATGGTATCACATTTGAGACAATTGCAGTTAGGTATTAACATCAACAATAAAGGCAAATCGTTGGTAGTGATACAATTTCTATAAAGTTTTGGGGAAAAAAGGAGCAGGAGGTAATAAAAGTCTGGCTAGTACTTTTTAACATTATTTTTTGGGTAGGATGCTCCCTTGACTTGGGAAAAAATTGTTGCAATAGCTATTCCAAAGGAGGAATCTCTTGATCAAGGCTCATTCAGAAGCATTTTGATTCTGAAACATATCTACAAAGTGTTTATGATAATGTTTGTAAATAAGTATGCCAAACATATTGCCGAGAAGAATTGGCCAAGGATCAATGTGTGTTTATATAAAGTAGGCAATCATTTGAAAATTACATATATAAAATATGCCATACAATTCTTTGTAAGGCAGTAACAAATCCAAACAGCAGAATACAACCAAGAGCCACATGGAAAGGAATACATTTCTTTCTTGTATTAACAAAACCAAAATGAAGTATTTTACTGAAGTTTTATTGGGTTACATTTAATAGACTAAAAACAACTTCACGCAAACAGCCAAAAAAATGACACAATTAAAGGACATCACAAAAGCATTTAAAGGAACAGAGGCATAAAAGATGCTTCGTATATAAAATTATTAAAGCTCATGTCCTAAATTTTCCCATTTCTTTTACCATTTTGTTTCTTAATGACTGTTCCATATTAATGGGTTTAAGATATTAATTATCATTTCAGCCTGGATAGCTTATATAATTAAATGCCATTATCCAGTTATATTCATACTCTCCAGTATAATTAATAATATCCTACCCTCGTATTCTTGTTCTAGCAAGTTGTAATATCCTGAAAGAAAATGTATGTCCTTTTGTGTGAATCACATGCTCCATGAGAGCATTATTCTTCATTAATTCCTTCATGTCATAAAAGTATTCACTTACACAGTGTTTCAAAGTTCTGTTGGTCTTACCAACATAGAGCACAGTGCATTAATTACAGGCAGCCAAATAGACACTTTTAGCTGTACAATCTGAATAGCATGTGATATATTCTTTCTTAGTTGCTCATTCTGAAATCAAAATGTCAGTGCCTTGTGCGGCAGTGGCCTCTCCAGCTCAAAATGTGGGTGCTGTGTTTTTCTGTCTGTGATCCGATGATTGGACTGTTCGGTTGGGTTAGTTGTGCGGTCGGGTGCAGCTGTGGTGTCCGTGGTGTCTGTAATGTCCTTGTTGCTTTGTTTTTTTTGGGGGTTTTGGAGTGATCATGAAGCTTGGCCTTTAAGTGTCGAGTTGTGCAAGGTGCAGATGCGAAGGTGGAGATCATACTCTTGGGTGGTGGGTTCAGTTTGAGAAGAAGCGGAGTTGTATTTGTTTGAGTCAGAAGGAGGAAACTGGATTGGACTTGGATGCTGCTGGTGATGTCGGAGATGGAATTGGTGGTGGAGATGGTGTGGATTTGGGGAGAATCATTGGATTGGTTGTGGCTGTTCAGGCCTTCAGGCAGCAGCTGTCATGTCAAATGCAGATGGCAGAAGTCCAGTTTTTTTTTGCCTGTTTTTGTTTTACTTTGCAAATGGAGTAGGTAACAGGAAGGGATTGGAACATAGGTTTTTGCTGATATTAGAGAGGGTGATGGTGGCTTATGTACCTTATATGCTGGCTCGGTCACTGTTGTTTTTTGTTGCTGCATTTGTGTATTTTACATTTGTTTCTGTGTTGCTACGATTTCTTTTCTTTTCTTTTTTTTTTAATTCTTTTTATTTATTTTATAATATCATTGAAAAAGGAACATATTACACAACATTACACAAATTATAAAAAATAAACATACACAACTATATACATTTATGCATTGCCCAAGGACAAAAGTGAAACATATCATATCGGTACAATCACATTCAATTCAATATATGGTCAAAAAACATCCTCCAAAACTCCTTAAGATATGGAGTCTGTTTGTGGTTGTGAAAATATATCTATGTGCCTTTAGGTGGTTGGTCGCAAGAGTCTTAAACCCTTCCCAGGATAGTAAATTATTGTTTTTCCAATTAAGAGTGATGTAATACTTTATTAACATGAAGATGGATATTAAGATCCTAAGTTGCAACTTCGTCAGTCCTGGGGGAGGGATATGTAAGAGGGCAAATTTCCAAGAAAGAGTTGATTTTTCATAGCCCATTTTCTCAAGCTGGACTCTTAATGCGCACCATAGCTTATAATTACACATGAGCTTGAGGAACGAAATTTCATTCAGCTGTGCTCTTGAGTACGGTCTGAATGACAATAAAGTTACTTTTTGACTTTGACAAGCTTTCAACAAAACATTCATATGAATATATTGACAATAATTATGATTCCTTCCTGGGTGCATACTTTTCTTATCTGATAGCATGATGTGCTTCTGTGATTTATAGCATAATTGACACATTAAGGTTTCATATTTTTAAATGAAAACATTTGGTGTAGAACACACAAATTTTTCTATTCACTGTTATAAGATCCAAGTGTGTCTTAACAATATCATGGGTAGTATTAATATTAATTAAAAAAATTATTAAAATTAATATTCACTACACTAAGTGCAATCAGAGTTGATATATTTAAGTAGCAGGAGGTGTGGGGGGCTGCACCCCCCACATGGGGGGGTGCAGGTGGGCTTACCCCCCTGCTTATACTTGGAGAAGGGTAATATGGTTTGTTTTGTTGCTGTATTTACTTGTGCTGGAATATAGTAAGTGTTGGTATCCTGTGTGTTTTCAGGATTTTGAGTTTTCAGTATTTTGGGCTTTCAGGATACTGTACCGCTTACATACGGAATTTACTTTAGAACATTGAAAACCCATAACACTGAAATTCAAAACATTGAAACCAAAATCTTGAAAATTCAAAACACTGAAAACTCAAAACATTGAATCCCATAACACTGAAAAAACATAGGAAACCAATATGTACTATATTCCAGCACAACTACATACAGAAACAAAAAAAAAACTGATTACACTTCTCCAAATATAAGCATGAGGGGCAAGCCCTCCTGCACCCCCCATACACCCTACTATTTAAATAGATCAACTCCTAGATCACACTACATTACACTAAGATGTGTTATGTTGTAGTACAGCAAGAAAGAAAGGAACATGACTGAGGTTACCTATGAAACTCTGGTAAGTATCAGAGAGATATATAGCAATGTGTAATATTTTAACAGTGAAGTAGTGTTTCTAAGAGAAGGTTGAGGATCATTTTTTACAATTTAAACAGGCAGTCATGAAGCGCATAATGGTATGCTTGCCATTCTGTTCTGTGTAGTGCAATCTCAGAGTTGATATATTTAAGTAGCAAGCTCTCCTGCTTATATTTGGAGAAGTGTAATATGGTTTGTTTTTTGTTTCTCTGTGTAGTCATGTTGGCATATATTAAAGGTTGATGTCCTATGTGTTTTCAATGTTATGGGATTCAGTGTTTTGAGTTTTCAATGTTTCGATTTTGGTCTCAATGCTTTGAATTTCAATGTTATGGGCTTTCAATATTCTAAAGTGAATATATATATATATATATATATATATATATATATATATATATATATATATATATAATGTAGATGGCAACACAAGGTGTAAAGTCACTGATTTCTAGCTAATTAATAATCTAAAATCAATCAGAGCCTTACCTGATTCATCTATGCCCAGATCTTGTGCCCCCTCAAGTAAAAGCCAAGTTCATTTTTCCATTTTCTATCCATTCTGCATTCCTCAATTCAAAAACACTAAACTGTAAGTTGATGAGTAAAATAAAGGGCCCTTGCTCCATTTGGCAGTACAAGCCAAATCAGTTTCTTACCCCATTTTGCACCCCTCAACTCTCAAAGAAAAAAGAAAAAAAAAAAGACATTTTACTTTTATTTTACTGTTAAAACTGTAGCAAGTTGCTTGCTGTTTGTAACCAGCAGCGTGGTACAACTTATAACCTATACCACACATGCTTCAGTACTGACCTTGAACTACTCATTTCATTACTGGCATTTTCAGAAATGCTGGAAAGGAAATGAATACTGGTACTGCACTACTGATTGACTGGTGGTGTATCTCCTGATCACACCCTCTATTACTTTTTGCCCAGGGTGTCTGTCCCCTTTGCTCCACCTTAACCAAAGCTCTTCCAATTATATTACAAATACTTAATACTGTTATCATTACTGTTGGAACGGGTGCTAAAGGAGAACCTAAAAAGCTAGTGATAAATGAAGAAACATGCACACGTGGTAAGTAGTGATAACTACTAGCAAACATTTTTCACAGAAAAGAAATTGAACGTGGCCAAGTATGCTTCAGAAAAAATAAATAAATAAAAAATGGAAAAATCTTAACTATTTAAATGTGTCAGCAGAAAGAGAGCTTTGGATGTTTATAATAAGTGATCAAAACTCAGTTATAATTAAAACAAACAGTCTGTCTGGTGTCCCTTGAAGTCTCAGTAACTCAGTATGTCAATATACTGGGTCCCAAAAACAAATAGAGAGGAAACTGCTCTGTCCGAAGATCTAAGATTCTCTAGAGTTCAGGCACTTAATAAAAAATGCACTTTGAATATCCAGTCTAATAACAGGTGGTAGAAATACTTTCTTTAAAACTTTCCAAAAATAATCTACTAATGAAAGTAGGGAAGCACAAGTTGGTTCAGGTTGAATCTTCTCTAAATAAAATATACAAACACTGTTATACTCAAAGAAATTCCACAGCCAGAAAATATACACTGTGAAAATGTTATGCAGTCTCATTTGCAGAATATATGTACCATGCCTTTTAGCTATTAAGTGTTGATCCTTTCCTTTACATCCCCAAAGTTTGTTCATTTAGCTACATCTGTAAGGCTGCACAGACAGAAACATTTTACTGACAAGCAATGAATTCTAGCGTTATTAGGGCTGTGTCTTTTGGTGGTAGTCTAAATGTTTTACTAAAGTTGCTAAATAACTTTAAGATAGTTGGACTATGTTCTGTGTATATTACCTTTACTTCTAATTTTAATGGAGTTTACAAATGCAATTAAACCAGCACTTAACCTCAATGCTAGGAGGAGACAATAAAGAAGAAATGGCAACTGTGATTACTGTGATTTGGTTTGGTCTAAACAAACTATTCTGGAATGATTACCATAAAAGAACAGAACAATTTTTTATTGATACTGACACTACAAATGACAACATAAGTCACTCTTCTTTGTGCTTATTTGACTAGCAATAACTACCAAACCAAATGAAAAGACATAAATGCATCTTGTAAGCTCATTACCATATTGCTTAAACAGTAATCTTAGGGAAATACTGAAAATATATAAATTTCAGTCTCATAAAAGGAAAGTTTTCTGAATCTGTATGTAAATATATAAAAGAAATTAAACTAAAATAGCCAGACACTAATTATGGAGAGAACATGCAACAAGTCATGACAGATGCTGCCAAAATAGGTAGCCTGTCATTTGAAAAATGCCTTAAGTATTGCTTTGGCAATGGGAGTAAAGAATAAAGTAATACAGAAATTGCATGTTAAACTGGCAGTAATATATAACCACATTTATGTCCTGGCAGCACTGAATATAGCAAAGCTGAACCTTTGCTTAGATGTGTTGGCAAATGGCACTCAGATAGTCTATGCAAATGGAAGTGAAAACATGCAGTTTGTGAAATTAGGCATATTGGAAAAAAATATATAGCAAAGCTGAAACTTTGCTTAGATGCGTTGGCAAATGGCACTCAGATAGTCTATGCAAATGGAAGTGAAAAAATGCAGTTTGTGAAATTAGGCATATTGGAAAAAAAAAGCCTGTTTGACAGCCCCATCCCCCCAAAAAAAGGAAATGACAAACAGCTTGTATTACAAGAACTGGAGGGTTTGTAGCCAAGTACTT